>NC_085137.1:462755526-463105526 GCF_035046485.1 Aedes albopictus
GTATTCAAACCAACATTCGTCCTCCTTCTCACTCCAAAACTTATGCTTATGCTAAACCTAAAACCTGGCATTAAATTGAAACAAAAAATCATCATTAAGGAGCTTATCTTCCTCCATCCTACCCTATTCGTTAAACAGGGAAACGTGCAAGACATGTGCTGGCAATGTTTTCACAACCTGCCCGCCACTGACTGACTGTCTGGCTACCGACTACACTACATAACTGTAGCATATCTGCTCTTAACACGACATGTGAGAAGTCAATCTTCATAACGATAATGTGCTTCATTTAGAATGTGTGGGAACATTCATAAATGTCGGAATAAATCCAGTGTGTTAATTGCCGGCACAAGCGGGAAGCATTTTTCTCCACCGGAGTTTTCGTCCACCGAACATTGCTCCTCTGCGAGCTTCCATATGGAGAAAAACCGACCACTCACTCGTTAAACCTGACAACCGGAGCGTTTAGGAATGAATAAATTTCACGCTGAGGCGAACATCACTGCACTGTTTCGAAGCGTTTTTTTTACTACTCGCATGATGAATTAATTTGGTGGTGAGAAAACAGGGATTTTTTTAATGCATCAACAGTTGGAAGTGTAGCGGCAATGGTGTTTTTTCTGAATGTACCGCGTTTTCCACTTAAACAATGCAGATTTGAACGGACAATGTCGAGAATGAATCAATAGAGGATCCTCTGGAGTTTTAACAATAATGAAATATTGATTCGTTTCAATGTGATACTTCTTACAACTATTGTTCGTCAAATTTCCAGTATTTATTGCTCGAGTATCTAGTTCTATTATTAGATGTGTCTTGATCGGGTATGTAAGTTATCCAACTAAGTTCAGTATGCTTCAGCTTCTCAGTACCCTTATTTTCCCGTCTCGGGAACTAACCTTCTCAGCTCTCCGGGTAAGCCGTCTGGCTTGTTTTGACTTGTGCAACTCGGGAAACCATTCGACTGGCATATTTCAGCAATCTATCCCTGTTTATTCCCCCACGGCTTTCCACTGAATGCACTGCCGGCACTGCACTACTGGCTGGTGCTGTCCCGTAACTTATTTTTTGCAGGTTCCCCTCCCTAATGTCAACATTTCCGCTGCTAGTTCTTCGAGTTCCTTAGCTGCTGCATTGTGCTTGCCTTCGTCTGAACCGTCCCCGCCCCATCATCCATCCATCCGTCTGTCGCATTGGTCGTCGGTCGTCGGTTGTCGGTGCCCCCAATTTTTCCCATCAAAGAAATGCACGGAAAATCCCCAGTCAAAGCGAGACAGGCCCGGTAAATAGCACGATACCGATCCGTCTCCGTGCTTTCCCCCCGTTCCGAGCGTGGTGGAACTCCAAGCCTGTTTCGTCCCGGTTTCCAATCAAATGGCATCCAGCACTAGACGACGAGGACTACAGCGACGCCGGTGGTGCAGGGCGCGGTATGTTGCACGTGTGTTTCGGGTGGTGGTGGATATGTGTCTGAGTTGCATTTTTCCTTCATGGCTTTTTTATGATACACTCGGATATTTTTGCACACATTGAAGTGAAAGGTGGACCGAAATGGGGGAAGGTGGGATAGGAGGGAAGCATTCAGCAGACCCAGGAGCAAAACTGCATCGTTTAAATAGTGTTGCAGGAAATGGGGTGAAGGAATTGCAAGACGCGGGGGAAATGGCTGATGTTGACTATTTTTTTGAAATATGTGAACCTTCACCTTCGAAAACGGTAACAACAAATACACGGAAGCATGGAGACAAGTTTATTCAATGGGGAGAAGGTATGCAACCACTGACAGAAAACGGAAAAAGGAAGAAATGCAATGTTATTTGGCTTATTTGTTGTGTTCAATTGGATTCCAATGAGTGCATCATATTGGCGGTATTGGATTTTGAAGATAAGATATTATTTCACGTTTATCTTGTCTTCTCTGTCTTCTCTGTCTTCTCTGTCTTCTCTGTCTTCTCTGTCTTCTCTGTCTTCTCTGTCTTCTCTGTTTTCTCTGTCTTCTCTGTCTTCTCTGTCTTCTCTGTCTTCTCTGTCTTCTCTGTCTTCTCTGTCTTCTCTGTCTTCTCTGTCTTCTCTGTCTTCTCTGTCTTCTCTGTCTTCTCTGTCTTCTCTGTCTTCTCTGTCTTCTCTGTCTTCTCTGTCTTCTGTGTCTTCTCTGTCTTCTCTGTCTTCTCTGTCTTCTCTGTCTTCTCTGTCTTCTCTGTCTTCTCTGTCTTCTCTGTCTTCTCTGTCTTCTCTGTCTTCTCTGTCTTCTCTGTCTTCTCTGTCTTCTCTGTCTTCTCTGTCTTCTCTGTCTTCTCTGTCTTCTCTGTCTTCTCTGTCTTCTCTGTCTTCTCTGTCTTCTCTGTCTTCTCTGTCTTCTCTGTCTTCTCTGTCTTCTCTGTCTTCTCTGTCTTCTCTGTCTTCTCTGTCTTCTCTGTTTTCTCTGTCTTCTCTGTCTTCTCTGTCTTCTCTGTCTTCTCTGTCTTCTCTGTCTTCTCTGTCTTCTCTGTCTTCTCTGTCTTCTCTGTCTTCTCTGTCTTCTCTGTCTTCTCTGTCTTCTCTGTCTTCTCTGTCTTCTCTGTCTTCTCTGTCTTCTGTGTCTTCTCTGTCTTCTCTGTCTTCTCTGTCTTCTCTGTCTTCTCTGTCTTCTCTGTCTTCTCTGTCTTCTCTGTCTTCTCTGTCTTCTCTGTCTTCTCTGTCTTCTCTGTCTTCTCTGTCTTCTCTGTCTTCTCTGTCTTCTCTGTCTTCTCTGTCTTCTCTGTCTTCTCTGTCTTCTCTGTCTTCTCTGTCTTCTCTGTCTTCTCTGTCTTCTCTGTCTTCTCTGTCTTCTCTGTCTTCTCTGTCTTCTCTGTCTTCTCTGTCTTCTCTGTCTTCTCTGTCTTCTCTGTCTTCTCTGTCTTCTCTGTCTTCTCTGTCTTCTCTGTCTTCTCTGTCTTCTCTGTCTTCTCTGTCTTCTCTGTCTTCTCTGTCTTCTCTGTCTTCTCTGTCTTCTCTGTCTTCTCTGTCTTCTCTGTCTTCTCTGTCTTCTCTGTCTTCTCTGTCTTCTCTGTCTTCTCTGTCTTCTCTGTCTTCTCTGTCTTCTCTGTCTTCTCTGTCTTCTCTGTCTTCTCTGTCTTCTCTGTCTTCTCTGTCTTCTCTGTCTTCTCTGTCTTCTCTGTCTTCTCTGTCTTCTCTGTCTTCTCTGTCTTCTCTGTCTTCTCTGTCTTCTCTGTCTTCTCTGTCTTCTCTGTCTTCTCTGTCTTCTCTGTCTTCTCTGTCTTCTCTGTCTTCTCTGTCTTCTCTGTCTTCTCTGTCTTCTCTGTCTTCTCTGTCTTCTCTGTCTTCTCTGTCTTCTCTGTCTTCTCTGTCTTCTCTGTCTTCTCTGTCTTCTCTGTCTTCTCTGTCTTCTCTGTCTTCTCTGTCTTCTCTGTCTTCTCTGTCTTCTCTGTCTTCTCTGTCTTCTCTGTCTTCTCTGTCTTCTCTGTCTTCTCTGTCTTCTCTGTCTTCTCTGTCTTCTCTGTCTTCTCTGTCTTCTCTGTCTTCTCTGTCTTCTTTGTCTTCTCTGTCTTCTCTGTTTTCTCTGTCTAATCTGTCTTCTCTGACTTCTCTATCAATTCTCTGTTTTCTCTGTCAACCTTTCTTCTATAACTTTTTTGTCTGTCTCTGTCAATTCTCTGACAATTCGCTGCTAATTATCTGTCGATTCACTGTCAGTTCTCTGTCAATTCTCTGTGAATTCTCTGTCAAATCTCTGTCAATTCTCTGTCAATTCTCTGTCAAATCTCTGTCAATTCTCTGTCAGTTCTCTGTCAATTCTCTGTCGATTCTCTGTCAATTCTCTGTCAATTCTCTGTTAATTCTCTGTCAATTCTCTGTCAATTCTCTGTCAATTCTCTGTCAATTCTCTGTCAATTCTGTGTCAATTCTCTGTCGTTTTTTGTCAATTCTCAGTCAATTCTCTGTCAATTCTCTGTCAGTTCTCTGTCAATTCTCTGTCAATTCTCTGACAATTTTTGTCAATTCTCTGTCAGTTTTCTGACATTTTTTGTCAATTTTCTGTAAATTCTCTGACATTTCTTGTCAATTCTCTGTCAATTCTCTGTCAATTCTCTGTCAATTCTCTGTTAATTCTCTGTCAATTCTCTGTCAATTCTCTGTCAATTCTCAGTGAATTCTCTGTCAATTCTCTGTCAATTCTCTGTCAATTCTCTGTCAATTCTCTGTCAGTTCTCTGTCAATTCTCTGTCAATTCTCTGTCAATTCTCTGTCAATTCTCTGTCAATTCTCTGTCAATTCTCTGTCAATTCTCTGTCAATTCTCTGTCAATTCTCTGTCAATTCTCTGTCAATTCTCTGTCAATTCTCTGTCAATTCTCTGTCAATTCTTTGTCAATTCTCTGTCAATTCTCTGTCAATTCTCTGTAAATTCTCTGTCAATTCTCTGTCAATTCTCTGTCAATTCTCTGTCAATTCTCTGTCAATTCTCTGTCAATTCTCTGTCAATTCTCTGTCAATTCTCTGTCAATTCTCTGTCAATTCTCTGTCAATTCTCTGTCAATTCTCTGTCAATTCTCTGTCAATTCTCTGTCAATTCTCTGTCAATTCTCTGTAAATTCTCTGTCAATTCTCTGTCAATTGAAATGAAATGAAAAAATTCTCTGTCAATTCTCTGTCTATTCTCTGTCTATTCTCTGTCAATTCTCTGTCAATTCTCTGTCAATTCTCTGTCAATTCTCTGTCAATTCTCTGTCCATTCTCTGTCCATCCTCCGTCAATTCTCTGTCAATTCTCCGTCAATTCTCTGTCAATTCTCTGTCAATTCTTTGTTAATTCTCTGTCAATTCTTTGTCAATTCTCTGTCAATTCTCTGTCAATTCTCTGTCAGTTCTCAGTCAATTCTCTGTCATTTCTCTGTCAATTCTCAGTCAACTCTCTGTCATTTCTCTGTCAATTCTCAGTCAATTCTGTCAATTCTCTGTCAATTCTCTGTCAATTCTCTGTCAATTCTCTGTCAATTCTCTGTCAATTCTTTGTCAATTCTCTTTAAATTCTCTGTCAATTCTCTGTCAATTCTCTGTCAATTCTTTGTCAATTTTCTCTCTTTATCTTCTGTCTCTTCTCTGTCTTCTTCTCTGTCTGCTTCTCTGTCTTCTCTGTCTGCTCTGTTTGCTCTGTGTTCTCTGTATTCTCTGTCTTCTCTGTATTCTCTGTCTTCTATGTCTTTCTGTCTTCTCTGTCGTCTATTCTGTCTTCTCTGTCTGGATTGTCTCGAATATAGATAACAATAAGTTCACTTTTGAGACTAAAACATATATTGCTCTTCAAACATGAGAGTTAAGTTGACACTATAACTTCTTTAAAAAAATGTGACCATTTCTCATACTTCAGACACTAGCATAATGCAATACAAGTACAAATCTTACATGAGATTGACACTAATAACACGCAGAGACCGCGCCGCCACCGGAAAACGCAACTCGAACGGGCGGAGAAAACCGTCGTTCCATTTCGCCTAACTTGCCTCGATTTTGCATACGAACACTCGCCGTACACTCGGCTTCATTCAAATCTTACTTATTCCATTCCACCATCGCGTCGCGTTGTTGGTTGCCCCAGGGCAACGACAACAGCCAGAGCGCGGTGGCGGTGCGCTGATTCAGTCCAGACCAGCTAGCTAGCAAGCAGACACGCTCAAATTAAGTCCACAAAAAGAATCGCAAACGCAAATGCAAACTCGCTGCAACTCGACCGTATCGATGAATCGGGTTGTGTCGGAGACGACGACGACACCAACGACCATCATCAGGGACGCGTGGTCCTAGGTCATGATTCATGTGGCCGTGATGTGTTCTTGGTTTTCCACGGTGTGCTCCTCGCTCGACCCTTTTGGATGAGCACACCACACCACACACGTTTGTTAGTTGATGGATGACCGACAATGCACGCTGGCACTGGGGCCGCCACCCGACAACGACGACCACGACGTTAGTGACTATGACGGAGACATTTCAAGTTCATTCAGAGAGTTGGAGAACGAAAGTCAGGAGAATGTTGAATAATCAAGTAATTATGTGCAGTTTGTATATTTTGTTTGGATGGAGGGACACATACATGCTTTGTTTGTTGTTTTCTGCTGTGGAATTGGCAAACTGCAGTTATGTCATGACTGTTGGAATTTTGGTTTTTGGACACGTAAATAAATTGAGTACTTTTGGAAACATGTTCGCACAAGTAGCTATAAACCCAATAAAACCTTTTTCTAAATACATACAACACAACTGTAATGCGTTGAACAGAAGAACAGCCATAAGAAAGGTTAAGGACAAACTTCTTGATATCCCGTTTCAATAGTGCATCAGAACTTCAGACGCACAAATCTCAAGAAGCAAGCTTCAAACAACAATGCATTTTATTATTCTGTTCTTGCTCACTTGTAATAAGCTTAAAATAAGAAGATCAGGTGCGCTGGTTTTGTTTACGAAGAGATTTGTGCGCTCGAAATCGTGAGTAGGTTCCAGAGTCGGCCATTGTGGCGGCCATTTTGGGATTCTAACAAGTCTGTCCTTAAGCTGAGAATCCTAAGCTAGCGTACCACATCGAAGTCCCCATGACATATGTGCCGGTCAAGGTTTGCAAACACAAACACGAATTAATGTCGAAATCCAAACACCGCATACAGAAGTTTCCCATTTTTTGCACTCCACGCCATCGCTTCTCCATCACAAGGTCCGTTAGAAGGCTGATCAGTAAGACAAACGTTGCCCTCGTCACCACCTCCAATCGGTTAAAGTTTACTTTCCACACGCAGGCAGACGAGCAAGCAAGTAAAGAAAGGAAGAAGCCTTAACCGATGATCCAGCTTAAACGGAAAGGCCCTCGAGCGGCTCGCACTCCCGCACTCCACGATAGACACCGCACCACCGCACCGGGGCGGGGCGGGGTGTAACAGAAACCGCATGTATACACATTCCCAACACAACACTAACCGGTCATCTACTATCGATTGGCCGAAGGCATCCAAATACCGATGTGTCCGGGGTGTGGTGTGTATGTCCTAGGTACTCGGCCACACAGTCATGCCATCTATGGAGCAGAAAAAGTATCCCTTTCACTTGAGCCTTACCAGTTGGAGCTCGGTTCAGAACAAAAGCGTAACTAGATGAGGGGATTTCAGGGCAAGCATTTCATTTTGAAGAGTTGCAAAACGGTGAGTTAATAAGGAGGGCGTCCAACATAGCTCTGGACATCAAAAGTCCCTACCCCATGCTTCCACGAGTCAATCGATAACAAACCCGTGCAAAGTCTAACAACAAAATGATAGCAAATCGAAAACACAATTTGTAATCAGCAGCAAATTGATATCACATTTTGATATCACATTGTCTTGATTCAATTCGATTTCAAATTTTGATTTCGTTTTGCTGTCACTTCAATAAATTATAAATATTAAAGTTTTTGAGAAATTTCAAAACTTCTAGACGACCTTGTATTATACAACTAATGCTATACCATCAGTGCAATTAACATATTGCATTTAAGTTTTCATATCATTCGAAAAACTATACTTTTAACGATTTTTCCATTTTTTCGCACTGATAGCAAAAACAGTTATCAATTTGATATCACTGATGGCAGGAATTGTTATCAACTTGCTGTTACTGGAACATTTTTCTGCTCTCATTTTTGATGTTTAACCGTTAAAACGACTGAAATGACAACAACCTGAGTTATCATAATTTGCAATATCACAATATCAAAATTAGTTTTCAATTTGCTGTCAAGCTTTGCTCGGGAAGACCGTCAACTAAGTGTTGTGTACTTAGGCGGTAGTGCAGTCTGGGCACTATAGTCCTTCTGATTTCAGCTAGATGAAGGAGGTATGACCCGAGCATCTGTTCACCAAGGAGATGCGGCTCAAACAGCGTCTGTTCTGGCATCCAGCGGCTGAGTATGAAATACTCCTCCACCGGAACCTATACTTCAGGTGGTAGCCCCACCACGGTAGACAGGGAACGTTAGGCCAACAACCTACTGTTTCCGAAACCCAAAAAACGTTACAGAAACCGAAAATGAAAGATAACGAACTGATTTAACGGCAACGACTTTTAGCGCGAAATAATGGACAAGAAACTTGGCATGTATTAACTCTAGTCCAGCAGGGTAAACTGGAACAACTAGCCAATAAGGCATGCCGTATGAAGCTAGAGATCCTAGGACTGAGCGAAGTCCGTTGGCCGAACCTTGGAGAACACAGATTGGCGTCGGGTCAAATTCTGCTATACTCTGGCCTACGAGGTGAACACGGTCCTCGCCAACGTGGAGTTGGTTTCCTGCTCAGCGCTCATGCCAACGCTGCGCTCATGAAGTGGGAACCTATTAAGGAGAGGATTATTGTAGCCAGATTCAGAACACGGGTTCGAAATCTTACCATGATTCAATGGTAAGTGCAAACCGATGCTGCCGAATTGCAAGACAAAGAGAACTTTAACAGTCAACTGAATGCTTTCGTGTCGTGGACAATATTCCGAAAGGTGATATCAAGATCCTCATGGGCGACTTCAACGCGAAGGTTGGTTCCGACAACTCGGACTATGAGCACGTCATGGGACGCCATGGACTCGGAGAAATGAGCGAAAACGAAGAGTTGATTGTAGAGTTTTGTGGCAACAATAACATGGTGATTGGGGGATCGCTCTTTCCTCATCGACCAGTGCACAAAGTGATAAGGGTTTCCCGTGATGCCGTCACGGAAAATCAAAGCGACCACATCTGCATCAGCCGAAAATGGAGACGGAGTCTTCTTGATGTGCGGAACAAACGTAGCGCCGACATTGCGTCCGACGATCATCTCCTAATCGGCGAGATCCGACTGCGCATTGCCAGAATCCAGCGACAGGAGTAGAAAATCGGGCGCCGGTTCAACACACGCCGACTGGAAGACGCTGCGGTGAAAAGGTCCTTCGTCGAGGAGCTAGAGAACCGTGCTGTGGATATTCCAGCAGGTGGTAGCGTAGAAGATCAATGGAGCACCATCAAGAACGCCTTCATCGCCATCGGCGAGAAACTTTTGGGTTAGCTGCGCATCCGGAGAAAGCAGTGGATCACAGATGATACCTGGAGGAAGATAGAGGAGCGAAGGAGCGCCAAAGCCGTGATAGAACGAGTGAAATCACGAGGAGCCAAAGCCGTAACCCGTCAGCACTATTCGGCTCTCGAGAAGGAATTGAAACGCTCATGTGGACAGGGCAAAAAAGCGTGGGTGGACTCCCTAGCCGACGAAGGCGAGAAAGCCGCAAACACGTGCGGCATCCGTCTCCTCTACGATGTGTCATGTCGCCTTAGTGGGACCAAGATGAATGCTAAGATGCCCGTGAAAGACACGTCTGGACAGTTACTGACCGACCCGGCTGACCAGTTGAAACGCTGGTTAGAACAATCTGGAATCCTGACGGCCACGCAAGCGGCCACGCCATCAACACCTCAGCATGATCCGCCAAGGGTTCGACGCATTACCCGTGTTAACACCGAAGCTCCATCAGTGCAGGAGATAGAAACAGCCATCCGTAGAATGAAATCGAACAGGGCCCCAGGGGTCGTTCGCATATCAGCGGAGATGCACAAAGCTGACCCCGTAGTATCCGCACAACTGCTGCATCAATTATTCTTCAACATATGGGAAACCGAGACATTTCCGGCTTACTAGATGTCTTAGTAAAGGTACCCAAAAAATGAGACCTGACTGTATGCGATAGTTGGCGGGGCATTATGTTACTGTGTGTTGTTCTCAAAGTCCAAAGTGATCCTTAACCGGATACAGGAGATGATTGACGCAACTCTCCGGCGGCAGCAAGCAGGATTCCGTGCCGGTCGATCCTGTGTGGACCATATTGTCACGCTCCGTATCATTCTGAAGCAAATCAATGAATTCCAAGAGTCTCTCTACCTGGTGTTCATTCATTACGAAAAAGCTTTCGACCGTCTCAATCACGGAAACATGTGGGAAGCCATCAGGCGCAAGCGTGTCCATGAGAAAATCATCGGCCCCATTGAAGCACAATACAGAGCATTTTCATGCAGAGTACTGCACAACGGCGTTTTGTCTGATCCCATTCGGGTCGTTGCTGGGGTGAGGCAAGGATGTATACTATCACCGCTACTGTTCCTCATCGTAATCGACGAGATCCTGGTTGGTGCGATTGACCGTGAGCCAAATCGTGGATTGTTGTGGCACCCATTACCATGGAGTACCTAAATGACTTTGAACTGGCTGATGACGTTGCTCTCCTAGCTCAACGGCACTCTGATATGCAGAGCAAGCTCGATGATCTTACCAGTCGCTCCTTAGTGGCAGGTCTTACCATCAACGTCAACAAGACCAAATCGTTGGATGTAAACACGGTCAACCCTTCCAGCAATCAGTGGAGAATGTTGAAAGCTTCCTATATCTTGGTAGCCAAATGGCGGCCGATGGCGGCACAAAGATCGATATAGGTGCACGGATCAAGAAGGCAAAAGCTGCTTTTGCGAGTTTAAGAAACGTATGGAAAAACAACCAGATATGTCGACGCACCAAAATCTGAATTTTCAACTCGAACGTGAAATCTGTGCTGCTACACACCAGTGAAGCCTGGTGTGTATCAGTGGAGAACACTCAACGGCTGCAGGTCTTCATCAATAGATGCCTGCGATATATAATTCGTGCATGGTGGTCTCACAATTGGATCTCCGACATGGAGACCCATCGTCGATGTCATCGAAAGCCGATAGCGACAGAAACTCGGGAGCGAAAGTGGAAGTGGATCGGCCACACTCTACGCAGAGGCGGAAACGAAAGCTGCAAGCAAGCGTTAGATTGGAATCCAGCAGAAAATCGCAGCAGAGGCAGACCTAGAGGCTTATGGCGGCGCAGCCTTAACAACGAAATCAAGTAAGTCGACAGAAATTTGACCTGGCCACAGGTCAAGGCGATGACTGGCAATCGCCCAGGATGGGAATCTCTCAATTCGGCCCTCTGCACCACCGTGGGTGCCCAGGACTGAAAGTAGTAAGTAAGTAGTAGAAGGCCCGGAGGGTCAAGTAACATATACCAATCAACTCAGCTCGATGAATTAAGGTGATGTCTATGTGAGTGTACGTGTGTGTACAAAAATAAACTCACGTCACTTTTTGGCAGTAAACCTCAACCAATTTTAATGACCGATGATTCATTCGACGCGGAATCTGGTCCCATTGTTTCCCGTTGAAAATGGTTCAGATCGGTCCAGCCGTTCCGGAGTTATGGCCATTTAAGTGTTCCGGATTGGTGCTCCAGGAAGGGGACAGATAAGACAATGCAACAAACCCATGCATGCGACCCATCAAACGACGGCATTTTCGATTATCTGATGAACGGTAAGCAGGAAAATAGTCCCAGACTATATCTGAACCGATAATGTTCCAGAACCGGTTCAGAGTGTCCCGACGGAAGTGGCCAAATATGAAAGCGAACCAAAACCATGCATGCGACGCATCAAATCGCGCCTTTTTATACAACCTGATGACCGCTGAGTAGGAAAATAGTCTTAGATCATATCTGAATCAGTAGAGCTCCGGAACCAGTTCCGGGTGGCCCACCAGAAGTGACCACATATAAAAGTGAACATAACTCATACATGCGATACATCTAATCGCGGCATTCCCTATAACCTAATGAGTGGTAAGCAGGAAAATAATCTTAAACCATATCTCAACTGTTAGTATTCCGGAACCGGGTCCGGCTTTCTCGCTGAAAATAGCTGAATTTAAAAGAGAACCAAACCAATATTCACAACACATTAAATAACTATTTAGGTAACCTGATCATATTAGGAAAACTAGTAGTGTCTCGAAATCGGTTCCAGGTGTCCCTCCAGAAGTGGAAAAATGTAGATTGGATTCAAAACCATACATGTGACACATCAAATCGTGGCTCTTTCGATATCCTGATACATAAACGGATTTTAAGAAATTAACCTCAGATTACGTTTGAGACCACCAGAAGTGTCCCACAACCGGTTCCAGGTGTCCCGCCCGAATTAATCAAATGTAAGAATGAACCATGTAAGTGTTCCGCCAGAAGTGGTCAAATATAAAAGTGAACCAATCCACAATGGGGAAAAACCCATGAAAACCAGGAAAAAAATCAATAACTTTTGACGCAGTGGAGTGAAAATTGCAAACAAAATCATTTCCGCTTGGAAAATGTCTGATAAGTCGAATGGAATGAGTGTCGTTCACCGCACGAAACTGTATGTCGACCTACAGAGTCGATTTATCATCGGATTCTTGATTTTTCATAGTAAATGATGCGGTTTAACAGTATATCTCATACACTATATTGAAATTATGAGTTTACTCTGTCATACAAATGCTTTAGAATGTACACAAGTAGTATTCGACATAATTTTTTTTTATGTCGACTCAAGTTGGTTAGTTTGGCGAAAATGATCGATTTTCAAACAAAAATTCATAATTCTGTCGTAGTTAACTAGGAAAACTAAATTATTTCCGCAAAGAAAATGTCTGGTGAATCGACTGAAACTAGTGTCGTTCACCGGATGAAACTGTATGTCGACCTACAGAGACGATTCTTGATTTTTTGTATTAGAAGAGGGTAACTCTCGCTGAGACCGTCCCACTATTTACACCATGTCTTCAAAAATGTTTAAGGTGGCGATTTTCTGAAAGTCCACCCCAAAAAAGTAAGGAAAATGCATTTGGTTAATCAAATTGGTGGACCCCCCGTTAGTTAGAGCCACAAGCATTTTGGCGGACCCCTCGATTTTGGTCAATTGTTGGTTCATTTAAACCGTTATAACTCGAAAGTTTCGCTAGAAACCATCTAAAAACTATAGGTTGTTGAAAAGAAAGAAAGTAGGGCTACTATTTACAGTTATAAAAAGTTGGGTCGGCCATATTGATTTTGGCCGCCATCTTGGATTTTTATACCAAAACTGTTTTTTCACCATGTTGGCAACCACCGATTTTCAAAATTTTTGCGTCAATCGAAAGCGGGAACATTTTTACACAACATATCAAAAATTTAGAGATGTATCTTTTACCTATCAAAAGTTATCTGCACTTTTGTGAATCATGTCACTTTTGCGCACTGGGCCAGGTGCCGATTGTTTACATAAATGCAGCGTTATTTCACAGTGTTTACGAACATTTATTCTAAATCTGAATCCACTAATGAAAAGTTGAAAGTTTCAGCTTTTCAAAACACCAAAAAAGTTAAAAAAGCAATGCCCGCATCGTTGAGAAACAGTTAAAAATGAGAACGAACCTCCGATTTGCCCTAATTTTGCTGCAGGTGCGTTTGTGTATACAAGCAGGCGCCAACTTTGATGCTGTTGCGTGTCATTGCCGGTGCGCATGGAAATGTATGGAGAAAACGTGTCATGATTTACAAAAGTGCAGATAACTTTTGATAGGAAAGAGATACATCTCTAAATTTTCGATATGTTGTGTAAAAATGTCCCAGCTTTCGATTGACGCAAGAAATTTGAAAATCGGTGGTTGCCAACATGGTGAAAAAAATGTTTTGGGAGATAAATTCAAGATGGCGGCCGAAATCAATATGGCCGACCAAACTTTTTATAACTGCAAAGAGTACCTCTATCTTTTCTCTTTCCAACAACCTATAGTTTTTAAGTGGTTTCTGGCGAAACTTTCGAGTTATAATGGTTTAAATGAGCCAACAATTGACCAAAATCGAGGGGTTCACCAAAATGCTTGTGGCTCTAACTAACGGGGGGTCCACCAATTTGATTAACCAAATGCATTTTCCTTACTTTTTTGGGTAGGACTTTCAGAAAATCGCCACCTTAAACATTTTTGAAGACATGGTGTAAATAGTGGGACGGTCTCAGCGAGAGTTACCCAGATGCGTTTTGTCAGTATTTCTCATACTATTTATCAATTAACTCTGGCATACAAATCCTTTAGAATGTACACAAGTAGTATTCGATATAAATATTTATTTATGTCGACTCAAGTATTATTTTGGCGAAAATGATCGATTTTCATACAAAAACTCATAATTCTGTCGTTGTTAACTAGGATATTATGAATTTACTCCGACATACAATTCCTTTAGAATGTACACAGATAGTATTCGATATAAATAATTTTTTTATGTCGACTCAAATTGGTTATTTTAGCGAAAATGATCGGTTTTCATATAAAAATTCATAATTCTGTCGTTGTTAACTAGGAACACTAAATCGTTTCCGCTAAGAAAACGGCTTGTAAATCGACTGGAACTGGTGTCGTTCACCGGACGAAACTGTATGTCGACCAACAGAGTCGATTTATCATCAGATTCTTGATTTTTCGTACTAAAAGATGTATTAAAATTATGAATTTATTTTGACATACAAATACTTTTGAATTTACACAAGCAGTATTCGGTACAATTTTTTTTATGTCGACTCAAGTAGGTTGTTTTGGTAAAAATGATTAATTTTCTTACAAATGATTAATTTTAATACAAATTAATACTTGTAATAGTTTACAAAAAAGTAAATATTTGAAAACATTTGAATTTCGAACATCTGTACACTGTAATTACTTCTGTACTCCAAATTTCTCTCTCTCACTATCTTCTTGGCGTAACGTCCGTAATGGGACGAAGCCTGCTTCTCAGCTCAGTGTTATATGAGCATTTCCACAGTTATTTACTGAGAGCTTCATCTGCCAATCACCATTTTGCATGTGTATATCGTGTGGCAGGCACGAAGATACTCTATGCCCAAGGATGTCAAGGACATTTCCTTTACAGGAAGTTCCCGGAGCGATCTGGAATCGAACCCGTCCCACCCCCCGCATGGTCATGCTGGATACCCATGTCTTTACAGCTGTGGCTATATGGGCCTAAACACTGTATTCCATGTTTATTTTTATATCGTAACCAGTTATTTTATAACTCGAGTCGATTAAATCGGCTCGCCTGCTATCACAGTAGAGGCGAGCAGAAAAGCTAGTACAGAAATCGACTAGCTCAATAGCCGACAGAAGAAGAGTGGTCGTTTCGTGATTTTGACAGTTTAGTGAGAGAAATTTCCCAAGGATTTCCTCCAAAAAATCTTCCAAGAATTCCTCCGCAAATTCCTCATGGACTCCCTCCGGAAATTCCTCCAGGATTTTCTCCGCAAATTCCTCAAAGATTTCCTCCGAGAATTCCTCAAAGATTTCCTCAAAGATTTTCTCCGGAAATTCCCCAAAAATTTCCTCCGGAAATTCCTCCAAGAATTCCTTTGGAAATTCCTCCAGGATTTCTTTCAGAGATTACTCCAGGATTTCCTTCGGAAATTCCTCCAGGTATTCCTTCAGAAATTCCACCAAGATTTCTATCGGAAATTCCTCCAGGATTTCCTCAGGAAATTCCACCAGGATTTGCTCAGGAAATTCTTCCAGGATTTCCTCAGGAAATTCCTCCAGGATTTTTTTCGGAAATTCCTCAAGGTTTTCCTCCTGAAATTCCTCTAGGTTTTCTTCCGGAAATTCCTCAAGGTTTTCTTCTGGAAATTCCTTAAGAATTTCATCCGGAAATTCCTTTTGGATTTTATCTGGAAATTCCTCAAAGATTTCCTCCGCAAATTCCTCAAAGGATTCCTCCAGGAATTTCTCCGGAAATTCTTCCAGGAAATCTTCCGGAAATTTGTTCTGGATTTCCTTTGGAAATTCTTTCAGAATTTTCTTCGGAAATTTCTCAAGGATTTCTTCCGGAAATTCCTTAAGGATTTCATCCGGAATTTCCTCAATGATTTCATCTGGAAAACCCTCAAGGATTTCCTCCGCAAATTCCTCCAAGGATTCCTCCGGAAATTCCTCCAGGAATTCCTACGGAAATTATTCCAGGAAACCTTCCAAAAATATCTTCAGGATTTCCTGCAGGAATTCCTCCAGAATTCCTCCGGCTTCGATTCCAGATCGCTCCAGGAACTTTCCGTAAAGGAAATTTCCTTGACAACCTTGGGCATAGAGTATCTTCGTGCCTGCCAAACGATATACACATGCCAAAAGGTCATTGGCAGAGGAAGCTCTCAGTTAATGACTGTGGAAATGCTCATATAACATTACGGACGTTACGCCAAGAAGATAGTGAGAGAGATAAATTTGGAGTACAGAAGTAATTACAGTGTACAGATGTTCGAAATTCAAATGTTTTCAAATATTTACTTTTACAAGTATTAATTTGTATTAAAATTAATCATTTGTAAGAAAATTAATCATTTTTACCAAAACAACCTACTTGAGTCGACATAAAAAATTGTACCGAATACTACTTGTGTAAATTCAAAAATATTTGTATGTCAAAATAAATTCATAATTTTAATACATCTTTTAGTACGAAAAATCAAGAATCTGATGATAAATCGACTCTGTTGGTCGACATACAGTTTCGTCCGGTGAACGACACCAGTTCCAGTCGATTTACAAGCCGTTTTCTTAGCGGAAACGATTTAGTGTTCCTAGTTAACAACGACAGAATTATGAATTTTTATATGAAAGCCGATCATTTTCGCTAAAATAACCAATTTGAGTCGACTTAAAAAAATTATTTATATCGAATACTATCTGTGTACATTCTAAAGGAATTGTATGTCGGAGTAAATTCATAATATCCTAGTTAACAACGACAGAATTATGAGTTTTTGTATGAAAATCGATCATTTTCGCCAAAATAATACTTGAGTCGACATAAATAAATATTTATATCGAATACTACTTGTGTACATTCTAAAGGATTTGTTTGCCAGAGTTAATTGATAAATAGTATGAGAAATACTGACAAAACGCATCTTTTAATACAAAAAATCAAGAATCCGGTCATAAATCGTCTCTGTAGGTCGACATACAGTTTTATCCGGTGAACGACACTAGTTTCAGTCGATTCACCAGACATTTTCTTTGCGGAAATAATTTAGTTTTCCTAGTTAACTAGGACAGAATAATGAATTTTTGTTTGAAAATATAATAATTTTCGCCAAACTAACCAACTTGAGTCGACATAAAAAAAAATATGTCGAATACTACTTGTGTACATTCTAAAGCATTTGTATGAAAGAGTAATTGAAATTATGATCAATATATTATATGAGATATACTGTTAAAACGCATCATTTACTATGAAAAATCAAGAATCCGATGATAAATCGACTCTGTAGGTCGACATACAGTTTCGTGCGGTGAACGAAACTCGTTCCATTCGATTTATCAGACATTTTTCAAGCGGAAATGATTTTGTTTGCAATTTTCACTCCACTGCGACAAAAGTTATTGATTTTTTTCCTGGTTTTCATAGGTTTTTCCCCATTGTGCAATCCCATGTTTGAGGTACATGAAATAGCTTTTTGTCAGTAACCTGGTGTACGGATAACAAGAAAATATTCACAGTCCACATAAGTTAGCGGCGGTAGTGTTACTAGTTCCGGGTGTCCCGCCAGAAGTGGTCAAATATAAAAATGAATCAAACCCATGTATGCGATACATCAAATCGCTGCTTTTTAAGTAACCTGATAAACAGTTATCATGAACATAGACTCAGACATTTAAAGCTACCGGTAGTGTCCCGGAATCGTTTCCGGGTGTTCCATCGAAAGTGACCAAATATAAAGTGCACCAGTGGTGTCGCAGAAGCAGCGTTGGGTTCTTCGCCGGAATTACGAAAGTGAACACAATCAATACAAACGATAGATATATGTAAGGGAACCAAAAAACTAAAAAAAATACTAAAGCGATCTTATCGAATTACACCATTTTAGATTCCTGAGGTGTAAATATACAGTAGGATGGGTCAACGTTGTATGGGAAAATTTAAACTTTATCGCATCAGCCCCGAACAAAGTTTTTTCAATCCCCTTTCATTCGAGTGGAGGGCGTGCTTTGTAATGTGTTAGAAATTTTAATGGGATTTAGTATAGGCTATTCAAATTACTTGCATTTGATGGCAAATTTTAAATGAATCTTGTAATCAATGATTATGAAGCCTAAAGTGTGCAGAAAAAAAATTGTCGAAAACCGCAAAATGATATGTGAAAAAGTTATATTCTAGCTTGTTATTGTCGTCTTGATATGGATCGGCCTCCAGTGGTGGTGAAGGAGTCAACTGAGAAGTCTGATATTTTTTTCCCAATTCGATGATGACTTTGAAAAACATCTTGCTTCTAAATAAAATAATTCAGGAGTCAGAAATTGTTCAGCTTGCGCTGACGGAACATTCATTAGCATGAGCATTAAGGACAGACTTGTTAGAATCCCAAAATGGCCGCCACAATGGCCGACTTCGACACCTACTCACGATTTTGAGGGCACAAATTTCTTCGTAAACAAAACCAGCGCACCTGAGCTTCTTATTTTAAGCTTATTACAAGTGAGCAAGAACAGAATAATAAAATGCACTGTTGTTTGAAACTTGCTTCGTGAGATTTGTGCGTTTGAAGTTCTGATACACTGTTGAAGCGGGATTTTATGACGTTTGTCCTTAAACAAGTCGCACAAATTCGTAAGTGACACAGTCCCAGACCGCTGGTATGAGAATTGCCTCCTCGCTTCCGTTACTAATGCCAGAGATTTGGGGCTGATTACTGACTCTAACGCAAGATTGATTGCGTCGACGGAAAGATCATGAATGAGTACATATTCGACGAGAAAGGCACTATCACCAGTAGGTGGATTAATCTGGTTTTTTTCAGAGATTTCTTTAGAAATATGTACGTACAGCTGTTTACCCATTTGTTTTTCTAAATTTTCTCAATGGATTCCTACAGAGGCTGCGACATAAATTCTTCCAAAATATCTTAAGAGTTTCTCTAAGAATTTTTATCAGGGATTTTCCAAGGAGTTTCTTGACGTATTCGTCCGAGATTCTATTTCGATATTTCGAAACTCTTTTTCAGCATTCCTCGGAATTCTTGAACAATATCAACATAGATTTCTTGAAGCTAGTCTTGACGTTTTTTTTTTTCATTCTTTACCAAAGGACTGTCGTTCAGTTTAGGAAAAATCTTCCAAATAATGTTCTAAAGACGCAATAAAGTGGCTTTGAAATGTGTAAACCTAGAGTAATTAGCTCTGACTTGACCATAACAGCAATGACCTGGCCACAGATCAAGGTCAAGTCAGTCAATCCCCAGAATAGAGATCATAGGAGCTCAGATAGGAAAGATAGGACGGCTGTTTTCTAAAGACTTCATAACATCCATAGAAAAAATCACCCCCGAATCCCTAACAAAATTCCAGAAACGGGACACAGTTACTGTTTGAAAGTCTGTTAAACGGATATTCGAATGTATTCTATGAATATTTCTGAAACATTAAAAAACCCAGAGCCCCTCATTTTCACGTCAGTGGTCTACCAGTACGGCAATCGGTGTGTTGTTTTTACACACGGTATCAACTTGGGCGAATGTTCCACCTTTCTCCCTTTACTCCACCGCCCAACCCCTTCAAAAACTGATATAAACTGATGAAACAGTCCACCACCGGTAAAACTAGCACACTAACTGGCACTTGCAGACACACTTGCCGGGTGAGGAAAATCCGCTTCAATGGATCCTCTGCTGTCGTTGTCGTCGTCAGATGATATGTTGGAAGGTAGGAACTGGTGTGAGAGGTGAATGTGAAAAAGAGAGGAATGTACTCGATGGGTACTTATGGCACATTTTGCTGGTGATTTTCTACGACGATGATGGTCCTCTTCGGCTGACCACATCCTTTCGGGGGCATACCAAGCCGCCGTTATCGTAGTAGGGATATCATTGTCGAGGATGTAACGTGATGGTTGTTGGGATGAGTTTTTGGAAACCATCCCAGGAGGACATTTCTGAAACCAATTTGGACAGTGCGACAAATTTGCTTTAATCGACATCGTGATAATGACGTCAAGAAAACAACTTAGGACGATTATTGGAATAAGCTTAGAGCTTGAAAACTTTGAGTGACCCCGGACGCGTTTCAGCTGAAACCCAAAAAAATGATTAAAGCTATGTTCACTTAGAATCCGAAATCATGTCACATTTTCTAGTGGCGCTCTCAATGAACATAATCATCATTCTTTTGCAGCACTCTGATCATACACTAATCCTCTTTAAATGGTGAAAATTTCATCGATTTTCTTGCAACGAGTGAAAAGTTATTTCAGATTGAAGACAAGAGGAGGAAAAAAATCTTGCACAAACACGTTGAAAATTTAGCGTGGTCCGGTACGACAGTCGCGAAAAATATTAATATAGTCAAAACCATTATGTGTTATGTGCACAGATGTTGTTAACCATGGCATAAGGAAGTGTCCTCGGAAGAAAAAAGCTTGGGTTCATTGATAAATCTGCTTTGAATTTGAAGATTTGGCAAGAAGTTCGAACTCTGGGCAGTGGGCTTGTTTTTTTCGCAACAAGATGATGAGAACCAATTCATACAAGGATGACAGCCTTAAGAATCGCGTGCTGCTTTTCAAAAACGCACACAAGGGATATGTTGAGGTTTTACCTATTTTGATGAGCTGCTATGACAGCCGGAGACGTTCAGTGGTATCGTCACAGATGGGTAGTGTTTATCAATGAAAAAAAAACACTCAAATTTCGCGTTTTCTCAATTCACTGCATTGCCCCTCATTTCGCAATAAAAAAAAAGTTTGGCAATTTTCTTCGGAATCCTAGTCAGACTAGTCAAGGCACTCAGGACACTGCATAGATGACCTGATTGTTGAACAAACGTGCGGAAGGGGTTGTTGCTAAAATTTACCACCGTTGTGCAGATTTTTAGAGAGGTCAACACTGAAAAAGTGAGAAAATGTGTGAAAATAAAAATAAATAATTTCAATGATATTTTTCCATGAAAGTACAATAAATAACCTTTGTATTGAGGGCTTCACCTTTTATGTTTGTTATTCCATCCTTAAGATGTACGTGATTTTGTCATTCCGGATTCTAAATGAACATAGCTTTAGAATTTGTATAGTTCTGTAGAATATCACTGAAATATAACATAATATAGATTTTTTTGGGATTTGAACCACTGTGGCCATTACTTTGATCTATTGTGGTATTGTATCTAGTACGAGACAGTGTCCAAATATGTGTCCCTGAATAAATTCCTACAAAACGTTAAATTGACATTTGTGTACAAAACTAGCCATGCGTGTTTTTTTTTTGTCGTACTGTACTGGTTTACTGAACTCGCTGTAATTGAACAGCAGAGAAATTACGTACATTCGATTTTGAATGTTCCAAAAAGTAACAAGCTTACGGTTACGATAACGCTCATAACTATTGCAATAGGAGATTTAAAAACCTACACTCCAATGATTTACAAATGAATTTGAACTCTTCTTAACATAATGTTTGATATTAAACCAAGTAACATAACTTCTTAAATACATACGCCGCACATCTTTCCCCATAAACAAGATGGGCAGAATAAGAAACGCTTCTCATTATCTTCATCAATTTTCCCCCATTTCCCTTCATTTTCCACATGGAGAACAAAACCACACCGCCCCGCCACGCACTGTCCCACATTTGTTCGGATTTTGTTTCGGATTCGCTCACCACATAAATACTTCAATTGTTTTTGCTAATCAACGAACGAAGATCTCTTAATTCGTACCATTCCCCTTTGGGCCGTTTTGTTGCTATGCGTTCACTGCACTGTAGTTACATATGACGATGCAGCCGGCTTCTGAAGTCGTTCGAGCGTCCGTTGCGGTGTGGATGCATTTTTCTGTACATATTTCGACGAACATGCATCAAAAATAAGTATGAACGAAAACTATCTCGAGCGCACTCTCGAAAAACTCAGTCATTGGTAGCTCTCATTCAGTATTTAAGTTGTTGTTTTTCTGTCGTTCACTTTCGCATACGGAAGGAATTCGAAAACTTTGCTGGGATGTCTGGCCGTCGTCGTCTCCAGGCAAATGTGAGACAGACTGCTAAATTAATGTGAGAAATTTTGCGCCGTTTTAAGTGACGCGACAATCACTGGGAGAGAGATTTTTTGTCTATAGACTGCGATATGATCGCTTCACTTGCGCATTTCGAAAAACGTTTTGACTGAAGTTACTAACATTCAACCAAATTTGCATAGTAACAGCCTTTAGTCAATGGATATTCATTTTTTGCATGGTGACGTGAGAATCAGTAACAAGTCTGTCGTTAGTCAAAATATGCCGATGCTAAGCTAAGTGAAACAGCAAAATGTGAGACCATGCTCCTCCTGATCTGAATGCTTCCCCAGTTGCCATTCATTCAGCATCCGACCGCCGCCAATCAGACAATCAACCGAACCGAGAAGATCGAACGGAAGAGACTGTCTAGTCTAGAGCTATGTGTTGCGTCAGCTGTTGTGAAGACAGGCGGGACGACACGATGACGACGCGATGCGACGACGTGCTCTTCTAAGTAGTGACTGATGGCTCCTCCGATTTGCATTCATTACCCGTCCGTTGCCCAAGTCTAACGGATGACCGTGGAAGTATCTACACTAAACACAGTCTGTCCGCGGGCAGCATCTTGAATCTTGATTGAGCTTCATTGATAACTCACAACTCGATGTCACGGAGAGAACCGATTTGCTCCAATTTAATTGCTGCGAACAGAGCCGTAGCGTGGTCCTATGGCGCCCTTGGCAAGCATTCAGATTGGCACCCCACGACAATTGGACATTGTTAACCTTCACGTACCCGACCCCCGACTACTCATTTTCAAATGCTGGCATTTCGTCAATTTTCTTCCGATTTTTTTGAAGTCATCCTCAATCGATCATAAATTGGTACAAGTTTATTATACTGAAGTGGTCATGTAATATCCGGACCCATTTCGGAGATATCCCGGATTGTACTGGGGTCAGGGAGTTGCCATAATGGCTAAAAGTGAAGATATCGTGTGTTATTGTGTTCGAACCATCGATTTTCAGCGAAATTTGTGTTGCGCACAGTGAACCACAACTGCGAAAACCAGATTTGAATAAGTTGGCCCATCCGGATCCCCGTGACAGGTTCCGCGGGGCCTCATTGAGACACTTCTGGTTTTCAACCAAAACATGCCGAGCGACATATCAATCTTCATGATTTCGAATGATTGAGTCAGAAACGATAGACTGAAGTCTGTATTAACTAATATGGCCACCCTGGACCATCTAGTAAAGGTTTCACGGGGGTGTCATCGGGGACATTTCTGGTTTGCATGCAAAACATGGCGTGCGACGTATGTATCTTCATGATTTCGAGAGAATGGAGCAGGATAAAATGACTGAAGTATGTATCAACTGTTGTGGCCGCTCCAGAACACCTGGAACACGTTCCGCGGAGGCCTCTCAAATACAATAACACAAGAAATAATCACTTTTAGCCATTTGGCAAAACAAACACCTCCCCCACCCTCCTGACCCCAGTACAATCCGAAATATCTCCGGAATGGTTCCGGATATTACATGACCACTTCAGTATAATAAACTTGCACTAATTTATGATCCATTGAGGGCGACTTAAAAAAAAAATCGGATGACAATTGGCGAAATAATAGCATTTTGAAAATGAGTTGTCGGGGGTCGGGACGTGAAGGTTAATTTGCAAAACTTTGTAGTAATTTATTTTTATGAAATTTAATGAAAGGATTGATTTCGGTTCGAAGACACTAACTCACGCCAGTTTTTTAATGGTGTTTTTCTTTGGGAATTTTGATGAGAGTTGCCCATAAATTTTTCAAAATTTATTTCTCTTATACGAGTAGAAGTACGAACACATTTTGTATTTCAAGAATCTCAAGATCAGCACAATAAGAAATGACATTTCAGATTCTGAACAAAAATGGTGCATGAATTTCTTCATGAAATATTACAATATTTTTCTTTTCTTTTCTGAAATTTTTGTTATTTGGTTCCACCAAAATATTTTCCAGTAAATCTGTAAGAAAATTTTCAGTAATCACAGACGAACCATGGATATGGATACCTTGATAAATACCAGGAGGAATTCACAAATAAATTTCCATTTGAGCTTTTGTTGGAATCTCTGGAAGAATTCCTGCTGGAATTATAGAATAAATAACATGCACGAATCACAGAAGGAATTCCTGCAGGAATATCCGATGCACATGGAAATCCGGGAGACATATCAGTAAGAATTTCCAATGGAATTTATGGAGTAATTCTTGCAGGAATTCTTGGAGTAGTTTGTGAAGAAACGCCTGAAGGAAAGCCTGCAGGAATTTGTGGTGAAACACTGGAAGAATTTCTGAAAGAATACTTGGAATATTTTTTGACAGAATCCCTGTTGAATTTTCTTAAGGAATCCATGGAAGGCTTTCCAAAGTATCCTTTAGATAAAATTTGTATAAAATCAATGGGAGATTTTCCAACAGAATACTCAGATAAATTTCTGAAAGAACTCCAAATATATGGTTTTCTGGAGGAATTTACGAAAAAAATCATGAAAGGTTTAAAGTCCTTAGAGAAGTATTAGGAAACTTTCACTAGAACTTTAAAAGCATATTAATTTTGCTTTGCTCATTAAAAACCTAAAATAGTTTCTCAAAATAGAATAGTAGATAAATTCCCTGAAGACATCATGGTATTAAGCATTTACTAAACTAGAGAACTTTGATTATTTGAGAATTTGGAAAAACTAAAAAAAAACAAATTTTCAGATACTGAAAATGGTGAAATCTTGATAACATTCAAGAAAACAATCCCAAGTAACATTTTTTAGTCAAGTAGACTGGAAGAGGTTATTAGAACCATCATAAAACCAAAATAAAAGGTATGAGGTTTTCTGATGGTTCGAAAAATCTTTTTAAGACTAATTGATTATCAAAATGTTACTTTGGAATAGCATCATCCTGTTTACTACTTCGAAATTTCTTTAGGCCTTTTCGACGCCCCTCTGAGGCTGTCGCCCTTGGCGGGGGCCAACCTGGCCAACCGCACGCTACGGCTCTGGCTGCGAAGCGATGACGTCTGATTGGAGGTTGGCGAAGATTGACGGGTGTCTAGAGCTTCTCCTCTACTGAGACAGAGTTTGCTTCGCTGCTAAGTGGTCGATGTATGTGCAACTCCCATCTATGCATAGTTTCCAGTGAGTATCAGAAAACAATTGTATATGAAAATTCAGTAATTCCTCCTGGCCTTGTTCACAATATTCTTCCAGAGATTCCCCTTGGAACTTTTCCGAAGATTATTTTAACCCATTGATGCCGAAATTTTCCCAAGCGTTATTATAAAGTTTTTTTTTCTACTATAGCATACTCATCAGTTATTTCCTAGCCTTCTCAACCACATGTCCTAGAACTTAAACTTTCTCACAGTCCAGAAACACATTTGACAAATACCAACCGTCTTCCTAAACTCAGCTATTTGCCACTTGGTTACAAGATGGCAAGCAGCACTTCAATATTAATTATTGCTTATGCTTATTCTCAAAATTTTACGTGTTATTGAAATTCTTAGGTTAGATTCTGAATCAGTGGATCATAATTTATTGAGTATAACTATTGGTTATGATGAGCAGATGAAAAATTCAAAATTATTAAGACAAGATTTTTGACAAGATGTTTTGTATGAAAATATGAAATTTTGTAAATAAAACCCTATTTTTCTAAAAAAAAATACGTGTTACTGAAACTGTTAGGTCAGATTCCGAGTCAGTATATGAAAATCCAATAAATATAAATATTGCTTAAGATGAGCAGATAAAAAAATAGAATTATAAAGACAATACTTCATTGAAAATAGAAAATATGAAATTTTGTGAATAAAACCGTGTTTTCTCAAAAAAATTACGTGTTACTGAAATTCTTGGGTCAGATTAAGAATTAGTGGATCAAAATCTATTGAATATAAATATTAGTTATAATGAGTAGATGAAAAACTTAAAATTAAAATCCCAATATTTTATTTCCTATGACATATTAAATTTTGTGAATAAAATCCTATTTTTCTCAAAAACTGTACGTGTTACAGGAATTCTGAAGTCAGATTCGAAATCAGCGGGCCAAATACCATTAGAAATGGAACAAATGGTCAAAGTGCGTGAAAAAAGTTTCAATTTTGTCGACTAGTGTAACCGGTCTGTCACCAAGAGCATAGTAACACAAGCAGTGGCGCCTTACTCTCACTTTCTTTAATCTCTCATTCCCTCTCTCTCTGGATTCCCTTATTGAACCGTATTGATCTTAGTGCAACTCCAAGCACCTCAGGTATCAGGTATCAGAAGGCCGGCTCCAGAGGCACGTTATCCTCCATTTGGGACATTTGTGCCATCGCCAAAATAACAGAATATTTCATCATCTACCTGAGGGAAAAGGAAGGAAAAAGGATTTAGATGGGGATAGGGACAGGTAGGGAAATAGGAAAAATACCCTGGAAGAGGGTACTAACGCACAAGCGTACCACAATGGGTTCAAACAGCGCCCTGAAAAGGGCACTGTAATAACGCATAAAGCGAAAGAGAGCCTATAGCTCTTTACCACAGCGGGTTAAGAACAACAGAATATCCTGAAGATTCAGCTTTCTGAAGTCAGTTTCACTTAAGGCTCAAGCATCCGTCATCATTTTTCGGAAAATAAAAAGCAGTTTTCTCGCTGCAAATCAAAACAAGGATCATGAAAATATATTCACTGCATTATATTCCTCATGTGGAGTACAGTGATTATATTTTCATATCATAAACTTTTCTTTTGAACGAAAAAACTGCTTTCAAATGTTTGATGATGACGATGATTTCAATGACGAAAAGTTCAACGTTAATAAGTGTTTACCGAATACTCGGAAACGCAGTTGCGCGAAAACTGGACAGTTACATATCAAATGATACGAAGTTCCATAATCGGATTCACAGCTATCACAGGCAAATGAATCAGCTTGCTGAATATTCGCCATGTGATATCGGAGTCGGCAGTGGCCAGTCAATGCTTTGACCAGCATGCTGCAATTCTGCTTGAACAGATTAGTTAGATACTTCGCCACCCGTAGAGATGGCTCAGCACTATACAATTTGGTTTGACGACATGACTCCAAACTATTCCAATATTGTCTGTGTTGAGTGACAGCCCAGGTGTGAATCTGAAGCTTAATCCAACACATCGATATCGGAATAGCTGGCTCAGGGCCAATGAAGTCATGTGAAGCTCCAGAGCGAGCTAACTCATCAGCCAATTCATTTCCAGCGATGGAAGAATGACCAGGTACCCATACAAGGTGAACAGCGTTTGCTGAATTCAGCTCCTCAATTTGAGTTCGACAAGCGATAACTATCTTCGACCTGGAGTTGGCCGAAGCAAGTGCTTTAATAGCAGCCTGGCTATCTGAACAGAAGTATATTACTTTGCCCATTACGTGCTGCTGAAGTGCTGATTGCACTCCGCACATAAGAGCAAAGATTTCGGCCTGAAAAACGGTGCAGTGTCTGCCAAGTGAATAAGACTGATACAGCCTTCGCTCACGAGAATAAACACCAGCACCTGCTCGACCTTCGAGAAGGGAGCCATCAGTGTAACATACGATGCCGTCTGAAATACTTCTTTCCAAATATCCAGATGTCCACTCTTCCCGGGAAGGGAATTTCGTGGAAAATGTCCTATATGGAAAATAACAAGCAATTGTAAGATCGCTTGGAGCAAGAACAATTTTGTCCCGTTATTTATTTATTTATCTATTTATTTATTTTAACTAATATTTAGAAGAGGGAAAAGCCCAACAATTTTGTCTCAATTCAAAAAAAGTGAAAACAACGAGGTGTGTGTTGATGTGCGGTTCAAAGGAGTTTCCTCTAGTAGACCGAGTATCCGTAGACGGTAAGTGCAAGAAAGTGCTTCTTGTTTGAGATGAATGTGTAGTGGGGCAACGTCAAAGAGAACTTCGAGCGCTGCCGTGGGAGTTGAAGAGAAAGCTCCAGATATCGCCATTAAGCACATCCTTTGGAGATGGCTTAATTTTGATTGGACCGTTTCACTTCACCCTTTTGCCACCACACAAGACATCCATAGGCCAATATTGGCCGAACAACAGTTGTGTAGATCCATCTGTATACTTGGGTTTCAGACCCCAAGTTGTACCAAAGGTTCGCCGGTATTGCCCGAAGGCCATACAAGCTTTCTTGATTCTGAACTCAATGTGAGGTGTCCAGGAAAGCTTGGAATCAAGAATGACTCCAACGTACTTTACCTGTTCAGTCACATCGATTTCAGAATCAAAGAGACGCAAAGGTCGAACGCCATTACGGTTTCGCCTTTCCGTGAAAAGAACAATAGATGTTTTACTCGGATTAACCGAAAGGCCATATTGGCAACACCAACCCTCAACTACCTGAAGGGCGAAAGGGGTGCTGATGCACATACTAACTAACAATGTTAGGTAGTCGTCGGCAAAACCATAAGTAGGAAAACCGCTATTATTGAGTTGCCTCAATAGCGTATCTGCTACGAGATTCCACAGAAGCGGTGATAAGACTCCCCCTTGGGGCATCCACAAACACTTAATTTCCTAATACCTGCTAGACGCAATGTCGAGAAGAGATATCGGTTTTTGAGCATTTGGTGAATCCAATTGGAAATCATTGGAGATATACCATGACTCCGTGCGGCTTCCAATATGGCATCGAAAGGCACGTTGTCAAAGGCACCCTCGATATCTAAGAAAACACCCAAACAAGATTGCTTTTGAGCGAATGCTTTCTCGATATCGTAAACAACCTTGTGTAAAAGAGTCACAGTGGACTTACCAGATTGGTAGGCATGTTGGTTCACATGAAGAGGCACATTGGTCAGATGAACATCACGGATGTGATGATCGACCATGCGTTCTAAGCATTTCAGAAGAAAAGAGGTCAAACTGATAGGTCTGAAGCTCTTTGCTTCTTCATACGACGCGCGACCCACTTTCGGAATAAACTTCACAGTAATATCCCGCCAGGATTTGGGAATATACCCTGTAGCAAAACTGCAAACAAGTAGTTGTTTCAAAACATGTTTGAAATCATCATATCCTTTCTGAAGCAAAATAGGATAAATCCCATCTGCCCCAGGAGATTTGAAAGGAGCAAAGCTATTAAGTGCCCATTCAATCGATTCTAAAGTTATGATACTCCGAGCCGAAGCTAAAGAGTCATAACTACAAGAAAAGGCATCAGGTTCATCCGAAGATGTAATATCCACACATCCGGGGAAGTGTGTACTGAATAAACATTCTAAAACTTCTTCATCAGAGGAAGTGAAATCACCATTTGGCAAACGAAGTTCGTTCACTTGAAAATCCTTAGATTTTGCAAGGATTTTGTTCAATCGTCTGGCTTCACTCAGACTGGAAACATTTGTACGAAGGTTTTTTCCAGCCGGATCGTTCAGCAGACCGAAGAGCTTTCTGGTAAGCCTTGCGAGCCGACCTGAAAGGCTCCGATCCAGCCGAACGTCGTCTGTTCCAACTCTTTCTACATTGTTTCCTGAGCTTCGCCAGATCGGAGTTCCACCAAGGGGTTCCTCTTGTGGTCTTCACAGACCGCAGAGGGCAGGCTTCTTCAAAAGCTTCCATGATGAAGGCCGTTGTAGTATCAACGGCATCATCTAAATCACTTGGAGTGTCAATTGATGGTGAGTATCCATGAAATTTGGCTGCAACTAAATCGGTAAAGAGATCCCAGTTGGTTGACCGGGGATTCCTGAAACTCAAAGTTTGCGAAGTAACATTCACATGTTCAAACAAGATGTAACGATGGTCAGATAAAGATTCTTCATCTGACACATGCCAATTGGTCAGCTCATGACTAATTCTGCTAGAGCAAAGCGTTATGTATAACACTTCCTCTCTACCAGATACCATGATGGTTGGGCGGTTGCCTATGTTAAGTAATCCAAGATCTGTACTTCTCAAGTATTCCATCAAACTGGAGCCTCTCAAATTGATGTCTGAGCTGCCCCAGATTATATGGTGAGCATTAGCATCACTACCAACAATTAGCGAAAGGCCTTTTGAAGTGCAGTATGCAATGACTTGCTTGAAAGCATCCGTAGGGGATGGTTCATCATGCGGTAAATAAACCGAACAATAAACGTATTTCCTGTTGAGGTTTCCAACAGATACATCTATTGTGATAGCACATACATCTCTGGTAGTTAGTTCAGAGATGAGTGTAGCAATGATTGCGTTGTTGACAAGCACACATGCTCGAGGCATGACACGTGAGTTTGCCATTTCATTTTTACTGAAAGTAGCAAACACCGGATTCACAAGGTTTCCTAAATAGAAATTCCCCTTACGAAAGTAAGGTTCTTGGACTAACGCCACTTGAGCTGTACCATTTTGCATAAGTCTACAAAGATCGATCGTTGCTGTTCTTTTGTGCTGAAGATTGATCTGAGCTATCCTAACCGTAGCCACTACCCAAACTAGGCAAGATTAAACTCTTAACAATCACAGCACAAAAAAGAATAGCAACAATAAAGCCAGATCGATATCGATTTGAGTGCGCCAAAGGCGAGAATGCACAGAATACACTGTGTAAAACGCATAATGCGAAACCATATAGGTGAAAATCTAAACTAATTAATAACATCTTCATAATCCCGCCCTTATTCAGCCTCAAGTATGAGATTGAAGAAGGGCAGCTGATTGTCTCGGAGAAACACAAGGTACACCGCGCTATTGCTCCGGTTAGCACAGTCCGCACAGCACAGTCCGTTTGCGGTTAGGTTTTTATTAGACCCCCCTAGCCATTCATTCCTAGGCACGGTAAGCGTAAAGCCGCATAACACCATGAATTAGGGGTCACCTGATTAGTGGATTCCTACCACTGGAACAGGCGGTCCGTAGTGCTATTCTTAGCCAGTTGAACTAACCGCTACCGACACTACACAGCTATCTAGGCTGATCGGGAAAAGAAGTTAATATTGGTGATCAACTTGATACGGGCCCGAAAAGCCAAGTGTATTGTCTTAATGATGTTGAACAAATAAATGTATGTATGTACATCTAGCCTTATCTTATGAAAAAGTATAGGTGCTTTTCTGTAAATTAACTAGTTTGATCGCGCACCGCTATCAGGAAGAACACACATTACGATATTTGTCAATGGTAAAGGTAAAGGTGAGCGTGGGTAGATCAGAGATGAGACCAATCGCAACAATAACATGTACGTTTACTAGAACGCTCTTGAGTCCCGTTTACTTATTATGCTAGATCTCATAAAACTTTTTTTGTATTGCATGATCCTTCAGGAATGTGAACCCAATGGTTCTTTTTGAATACATCTTAGAAGGTTCTTTTAGGATGCCTTTAGATATTCCTGCAAGAATGTATGCATGGATTCCTCCGTGAAATCCTCAAAAATTTCTTTAGAAAATCTTCAAAAGATCCTTTCAGGCTCCAAGCATGATCTCAGAAATTTATCAAAGATATTTTTCCTTGAGGAACTCCTGCAACATTCCTTCATGAAGGAATCTCTAAAAATATCCTTAGGGAACATCGTTAAGGTTCATAACGACGGGTTCACTTTATGAAGGAATCCTAAAAAATCCTAAAAGAATGCTCGGAGGAGTTCAAGAAGCAATCATTGTAAGTACTCCTAAATTAATGTGCTTGCATCTAAACTGTACGCTCCGGAACCAGATATCGCAGCAATCTCCATCTTTTTAATGCACTTGTTTTGTTATTATGCACTATAGTTATGTAAGCAATCGCCATAGCTACAACTAGTTCTCCAAGGTTCCAAACAACCTTCGAGGACTATAAAATCTGCTCCCGTCTGGTGCAGCAGTATTCAATTTTCCCCGACCTGGCTAAGGGTCTAGTAATAAATAGAGTGTAACCAATACCCGTCTTCTTTCATTAGAGCGAATTTTGATTGCTAACACATTTTTTCGTGTAATATTGGGAGCGTGCAGAGGAATGGTGCTATCATCAAACGGTCGCACAAGCTCCTCGGCTTAGCGCACGATATTGATCTCATCCACATCGATCATAGGTTACTGCAGGAAGCCTTTGCTACTGTGAAGAGAGAGACAGCGAGAACAGGCTTGACGATTAAATCTACCAAGACGAAGTACATCATAGCGGGTAGAGACAGAGGCCGGCCTCTGTTAGTGCTGAGGTAGTGATTGATGAGGGGGATGTGTTTGAAGTTATTGAAGAACTTGTTTATCTTGCACGTGTGGCATGCAAGTGACACGTGGCAATGACGTTTCCCGTGAATTGAAGAGGGGTATCGCAACTGCGAATATGGCCTTTCACGGATTGCGTAACCAGCTTAGAACCCGTAACTTGCAAACACAAAAAAAATAATTCCATATAAGACGCTGATTCTTCCGGTTGCCTTCTATGGTCACGAGGCGTGGGCTTTCAAGGAGGTAGACCGAAAAGCTTTCGGAGTTTTAGAGCGCAAAGTACTTCGGACAATTCTCGGTAGGAAACAAGAATATGGCGCTGACGCATGAATCACCAATTGTACCTAGTGTACAAAGATGCGCATACTGTGAAACATATAAAACATGGCAGACTTCAGTGGGCTGGACACGTGGTGCAAATGTTGGAAGAAAGAATAGCGAAAACAATATTTAGCAGACAACTGGGTGAAGACATTTTTTCAAGCATTCCTTCTGGAATTTCTCCAGGGGTTCTATCAAATACATCCCTAGAGATTTTTTCAATATTGCGAGGATTTCTTCAGGAATTTCAGCGGGAATTTCTTCAGAAACTCCCACATGGATTTTTTTTGGAAATTCTCATAGATGTTCCTATAAAAATCCTCCAGGAATTTCTTCAGAAATTCTTTTATGAACCTTTTCAGATTTTTCTTCAAAGGCTCTTATAAGAATTGCTTCAGCGGCTTCTTCAGAAGTATCTCCGGGACAACTTTCAAAAGGTCTTTAAAATTTAGGGATTGTTTTAGAAGTTCTTTCAGTCCAATTTATTTACATATTACAGACTGGCCCTTTTTGTTTGCGATCAGAGACAATTGTCACGAAAATTTTGAATTTTAATTTTTAACCACATCATTTCTTTTCATTAGAAATTATTGTAAAATGTGCGAGTTCTGATAAACTATTTTTTTCTTCTTGGCACCTCTCAATTTCTTTTATTTAAGATGTTATTCTTAAAACCTAGAACCGTTCAGTATCTACAACTACAGAAAACTTCCTACTACAATTACCAGTCCTGAGTCCATTGTTAAAGCCCCAAATTTATAACCCTACTTCACCACTCAAAAACTCTCTCCCACAGATTCATTTCCGACAGATTCACTTCCAACAACACCATTAATTTGATGATGGCAGCGCTGACATAAATTATGATAATACAGATTGCACAACTGGATACCAGCGCAGCAGCGCCCAGCACCATCGCTTACTCTGTCCATCCACCCTCCGCACCATCGCCATCGCCGTCCGTCATCGAGAAACTGGAAAAGGTTCCACCAGCCAGCCAGGAGAGAAAATAAACCGTCCGGGAGGGTCGCAAAATTGCATTTCATTGCCATCGAGGGGGGGAGACGGATGTCTCCCACTTTTGGGTACCTAACAATTGCAACATTCGAAGGAGAGGAAAAAAAAGCCGTAAGAAAAGATGACCCAGGGAATGGAAAGTCTGGTAAGAAGGTGAATCATCCGAGTTGAATTTGAATATTTATAGCTGGGAGGTATGAGCCGCGGCGTACCCCACCCATCTATGCAGAGTTCAGCTTCAGCAGCATGCAGTAACTTCACTTGCAAAGTGCAGCGTTGCAGCGAAGCCGACTTAAGCGGTTCATGGGGTCGGTAAATTTATTCAGAAAATACTGGAAAAATTCTCAAGTAACAAATTTCGCAGCAATCTCCATGAAGAAGTGAACGCGAGAAAATGACATTTGAAATGCAAATACCTAATTGAAAAAGGAAGATGGTTAAACTTTGGTCGTGATGGTGGCGGTGGTGGTGATAGTTGACAGATTTAGCGAAATGATTGTTTTCTTATGAAGAAGAGCCCAGACAGATGTAGGAATGGGTACTGATGGTAATGACGATGCGGTACTGATTTGAATGACAATCGAGCACATCTCTAAATCTAAATCGAATGTCAATTTAAGTTGTCATTGTACCGCGGCACTATTTCTATAGTAGGGGACCAAGCGTGCTAGCAAACATCGATATCCAATTACCTTTCGATAATCCATTTATCGGATCAATCAACTGACTAGCTGACTAACTGGTTGTGTTTACGCTCATTCTGAGCGTCACAAAGTGATGCCGCAGCCGTGAGTGTGAAACTACCAACATGAATGCAAATGACACAATTATATTTATCGGTTAAAATAGAGACTCAATAAACCAGCTTTTTTCACCAAACCATTATAAGCACATTTTAAGGGACCATCTAAAAACTATGTAGATCGAGCAGAGGCACTTTTATAACCACGTCTCCCTTTCCCCATCAATAATGGATAATGGATAGATGCACGAATTCACTCATTTGTCTTTGGTCTGGCTTGCAAACCCGAAGTACTCATCTCAGTCGAAAATCGCCAGATACTAATGTGTCGTTTTATACGGCACCATAAAAATTGAACTCGTACTCTTGGCGTCCGGAACAGGAGTGTAAGATGACTGTAAACTGGTAACGAATTATGCCTACACTGAATCCTATTTATGCGTAGCGAAAAACATCGTTTTAGGCTTCATGACCCAAAAGTCATAAAATCATAAGCCTTACCACTTCGTGATTTTATGACTGCAAGTCATGATATCACAACCTCAAAGATGATTATCATGAACAATTCTTTGTAATCTTTTTCTTGGCCAGAAGTCATGATTGCGAAAAGCATTATGCTAAACTACTCTCGTTTTCAGAAATAAAATATCATGATGCGAGGTCATGACACCACAGCGCTGGGTTATCAAATCATGATTATGATCTGTAAACATGACTCCGAGTCATAATATCATGAATCAATACAATTGATTTTGGCGTCTCCAAAAGCTACGCAATGGAAGCCTATTGGCCTTTTTTATCTCTGTCTAGGCATCCCAGGCGACGGGAAATGTTTGTCGGCGAGAGATGAAAATGTTAAATATTCATATTTTCTGAGCTTAAAGTGGTAAAAAAGTAATAAATTATTATTAGAAGCACGTTTGAAAAAAGTGCTGAATCGGTTTTTTAGCAGAGGCGAGCGAAGAAGGAATTGATAGATTTTTTTTGTATTTGAGCCGTAACGATGAAACTCTTCAGTAGCATAGAAAAAAAAATCAAATTCATACAATGTTTTCCCATTGAAATAACATGGGGATACCGGCTATTATTTTTTAGATCGGGCAAATAAGTATTGTTAGAGGTGAAGTTTTTAAAATATTTGCAGGAAAGCTTGAACGATCGTACTTGCCTTCAACGTACAGATTTCCGAACAGCGGGCTAATAACCCAGTTGAAGACTGTGTGGCTTGATTATGACGCTATTGACGGCAGGTCTTGTCAACTACAGCGTGACCATTATCAATGGTCACGGGATCCGGATCCTTTGGGAGTTCAGCAGGCTTCACGACTCGGACATTAAATTGCTCTATCGTGTAGCTCGGAATAGATGGGTGCTGCTCCGCAAAATTTAACCAAATTTAATAGTTCAAGTGGATTTATAAACGAAATACCTGATTCAAGTATTTATTATTCCAAGTTTTTTTTTATAAATTTTTATATTTTATAATTTTTATATTTTTATAAATTCTTTGCTCATGTTTTCATGAAAAAGTTCTGGAGAATTAAATGGATAAACATTTATAAATTTGAGGATATTTCAAAATATATTCTTGAAAGAATTCGAGAAAAAAATCTTAAGGGCATCCTTGGAGCAAATCCTAGAAGAAGTAGAGAATATTTAAAATATTGGGAGAAATTCATAAGGAAATCGCTGTACGAGTTTCCGTAGGATTTCCTGAAATAATTTTTACTCGAACCATTGAAAAAAAAATCATGCAAGATTTTCTGGAGTAAAAGCTGAATACATTTCTGGATATGTTCCTTCGCCTTCAGGAATTTACAACAGAATCCTTCAAATTCTGAAGCAGATCGTGATAGAATACCTGTATGATTTATGTAAGGAATCCCTGGAAGAATCACTGAGGAAACCGCTAGAAGAATTTCTAAAAAAAATCTTTAGAAAAATACCTGACAAAAATCTAATGAATAGGATAAATTTCTGAAGGATTTCTTATTGAATCCCTACAAGACTGAAGGAATCAATTGAAGTCTTTGGTTAAGGAATCCTTGAAAAACAATGTGAAGAAGGAAGCCCTAGAGAAAATGTTTAAAGAATCCCACGAAGAATTTCTAAAGAAACTACTGGAAGAATTTCAGTAAAAATCTTTGGAAGATTTCGTAGAGGAATTCCTGGATCAATTTCTGAGTTTTTATCTGGAACATATTGGAACAAATTCATGACAGGTTTTCTGAAACAATTTCTGAAAGCATCTATGAAAAAAACATTGGTTGAACTTCTTAAAACATTTTGAATTTCTAAAATAATTGTAAAAGAGATTCCATGGCAAATTTTCCGAGATATTTTCCGGAGCATTACTTGAAAGAATTTCTAAGAATCGCCTTGAAATGTTTGCTAGAGAAATACTTTGAGAAATATTTGAAAAAATCTCTTGATGAATTTAAGAAGAAAACTTTGGGAAAATTTCCTAAATAAATACACAGAGGAATTGTTTAAGCAATCCATACAAAATTTTCATAAAGATTCCTTGAATAAGTTTTTCTAAGGAACCCGTTGAAGGTTTTCTGAAAGTCATACCTAGAGAATTTTCGATACTTTGAACATATCAATTCAGCAGTTTAGGAATTATGGTTAAATGTCTTGAGAAATTTCTGAAGGAATCTTGAGAATATTGTATGGTAGAATCGTTAGACGAATTTCTGAAGAAGTATCAAGAGGAATTTCCAAAAGGAAATGAAAAGTTTTGGAAAGAATTCCTGAATGTTTTTTTTTTAATTCTGGGGCAATTTGTGAAGGGATCCTAGGAAGATTTTCCACAAGCATCCCTGGAGAAGTTCTTAAGGAAGCTATGGAAGATTTTGCTATGTAATAGCAAATACTTGAAATTTCTGGAAGAATCTGATAACAAATTTAAACGAAATCCCTAGAAACCATTATTAAAACCTTTTGGGGAAAATTTCTAAAATTAAATCCCTTTTGAATTTTCTTGAGAAACCCAAAGAAATTTTTTAAAATCTTTGGAAGACTATCTGTGGACATTCTTTAAGGAATTTCTGCCATCCATGGTTTCATTGAGGATTTTATGAGAAAAAGCGGGAGAAATCTCTAGGGAAATTTTTGAAAAAAAAAACTCCTGGAGGATTTTGTCAAACAATTCTTGGATAAAATTTCCGAGTAATTTCTAGGAGGGTTTTTTGAAAGAGTTCGTACAAAAAGTCCTATGGCAAACAGAATTCCAATGATTTTGTGACAAAATCCACACACCACCCCCCCCCCTCCCCTTGTAGCCAGCCTGGGCGATCCGTCTTAAAACACGTGGCTTAAGCGCCACTCCACAAGGGAGACCACATGCCCAATTTCAATTTGCCCGGATGAGACTCTCCTGAGGGCGAGTCCATTTAATATTTCCGAAAGGAATTTTACGGATCGTTCCAGCCAGCCTACGAACCAAACGACCGAACGGGTTCACCCTATTACCTCAACGCAACCATTAATCCCGAAGGCACTCAGAGAGTTCGGTGAGAGAATCACGCATGCTCAAAGTGAGACAACATTCGCGGTTGCTCACCAATTCTCATCACTGGCAGACAAGACACTCGCCGCGATACGCAACAGCAAAGAGGAAACGGACTGAGAACCCCATCAATCAAACTCCGTGGACGGAGGACGGGAACGACATCAAAACGCGTAGTGACGGGTGGTACATGCAACTAATCAAACACTAGAGAACATTATTACACATAATTGGGACGTTTTATTAGACTTAACACTACATAGTTTGTTCGAAACGAATATATTGGGCGGTTTATATTACAATATTTATTGCTAGCATTTATTCATAATGTTGTGTGTATGTGTTCGTTCTCTCTAACTTCCTATCTTGTGTGCGATTTTGTCTCTCCCTCTCTTCCTATCTATCTACAACGTGCTCATGTGCTCTACGTGTTCATGTGACGTCACGACCTTTGGCGGCGCATCTGCGGGCTAGTCTGCGCTCCTGGTGTGACAACCGGATCTGCGGCGGCGGCAATTCGTCACGCACGCACGACGATCTCCATTTCGTTACGAGGCCTTAACAGCACATCGTCTTCAGTCTGTGACTGGCAAAAAGAACTCCGAGGCGCCCTCAGCGGACGCCCCACTCCACGCAAAAAAAAAGGGTATTGGTTGGACTCACCGACTTCGCTGGCTTACTTGACCGATGTCGTTGACCTGTGGCCCAGGTCAGTGCCCCGTCCGAGACGGGCGAGTAGAATGGCGATCACTGCACTGAATGGCGTTGTAGCTTCGTGGTTGGTGATGCAATGGCGGCCGACGTGATCGGAGTTCGCAAGCAATTCGCGGGTCGATTGACCTGCGAAAGTTGACCAGGAGGTACCCTGCACCTCACTCGGACAATGTGTTTACGGATCGTCCGACTTCCGGCCGGTTGACGGTTGGCCGGGAAGGTTTCCGTTCGTTAGGGGAATCTGCGCGGTTGGATGCGGGTAGCTTCGCTGCAAATGAAACAGCCTTACGGCTCGAACGAACACTAAGCACGAGCTTAACATGGCACATTTAGAGTAGACCTGTGCGCCGACTTTATTTTGCTCGGCGGCGGCGTGAGGGCCATTTTTGGTCGGCGGCGGCGGTGTCATCGGCGTCACGCCGGTGGCACCTTTCGGCGGCGGCGGCGGCGGCGTGAATCGGCGTGACCAAAATTTGACCGTAATGTCCACATTGGCGAAACAAAGAAGTTGTCTCTACGCTGTAGAATTTGTAGTCCAGTCTTTGCTTTTTCATGACCATTTATGACATGAATTATTATTATGCCAATACACAAGATGAAGTATTTGACCAATAAGAAACCAATGCTCTAACATCTTGTTTGTTTCATTGGTGTCACACAGATATTTTTTTGAGTTCATTTGTCAAATATTTGACCCTGTTTAATGATAACCTTACGTTTGAATGAACACCTTTTTTTTATTCCTGTTCGGGTTCATCACTGTGACCAGTAATAAGACCTATTGCTGTTGGGAATCGACTGTAATCTTGACTCTATACATTAACTATCCCCGTGTCGCAACGTCGGGTGAATAATAAAACTCGTTTTTGAACCCTAAGACTGCGTAGCCGTTAATCTATAGAACAAGACCCATCGTGAAATTACCCGTATTCGTATTAGTGCATGTTTTATTACTCAATTGAAAATTAAGGGCAAAAATATAGATTTTGCTACAGTTTTCGATTTGTTCTCTTTGAACCTTCAGAAGCTATTACATTTGATAATAAGGTCGCACTATTTTCAAGCAATCCTCGAATGATTTCCAAAAGAATTCCAGGAGGAGCCTTAAAGAATCTCCTGGAAGAATCCAGAATCCATGAAGAAACTGCTGAAACAAACCCTGCAAGAACTGCTGTATGAAACTATCAAGGAACTTCTGCTGAAATCACTGATAAGTAATTCAAGAATCTCTCTAAGAGAGATCACTGGATAAAAAACTTATGAAGAATACCCGAAGTAATTCCTAGAGGATTCCCCAAAAGAATTAAAGCAGGAATCCCTGGAGGAATTTCAGAAGGAATCCCCAATGGAATTTTAGGAGTCATCCTAGAAGGAGTTCCAGAAAAAGAATTCCAGAAGAAATTCCCGCAGAATTTGCATAAGGAAATCCCGAAAGAATTCCAGCACGAATTCCAAGCAAATTCCAGCAGTAATCCCCAAAGAAATCCCAACAGGAATTCCCAAAGGGTTTCCAGAAAGAATCCTCGGAAATGTTCCAGTGGGAATTTCAAAGTGAATTTGAAAAAGAATCCCTTAAGAATTTCTAAGAGGAATCAACGAAAAATATCCAAGAGGAATCTCTGAAGGAATTCCAGGAGAAATTCCTGAGGGATTTCTAGGAGGAATTGTCGAAAGAATTCCAAGAGGAAACCTCGAAGGAATTCTAGGAGAAATCTCCGAAGTTATTTGAAGTGAAACCCCAAAATTAATTCTAGGAGAAAACCTCAAAGGAATTCTAGGAGAAATCTCTGGAAAAAAAAATAGGAGGAATCCTCGTTAAAGTCCAGGAGGAATCCCTGAAAAAAGTGCAGGAGGAATCCCCGAAGAAATTTTAGGAGGAATCCTCGAAGGAAATTCAGGAGAAATCCTCGAAGAAATTCCAGAAGGAAAGCCAGGAGAAATCCCCAAACGAAGTCCAGGAGGTATACCCGACAGAATTCCAGAAGAAATTCCTGCAGGAATCCCAGGGGGAATCCCCTTAAGGAATACCGGGAGGAATCTCCGAAGGAACTCCAAGCGGAATCCTCGAAGGTGTTTCAAAAGGAAACCCCGAAGGAAGTACAGGAGGAATCCCTGAAAAAATCCCCGAAAGAACTCTGTGAAGAATTCCCGCAGGAATTCCAAGAGAAAATCTAGAAGGAATAGCTGCGCGTGTCTCAAAGGAGTTCAAGCATTGATGTACATCAAAGAAATTCCAGCAAAAATCCTCAAAATAATTTCAGTGGGAATTTCAAGGAGGATTCAAGAAATAATCTCCAAAGAATTGTGAGGACGAATCAACGAAATATACCCAAGAGGAACCTCTGAATAAATTCCGGGAGAAATTCCTAAAAAATCTAAGAGGGCTGAAGGAATTCCAAGATGAATCCCCGAAAAAATTCCAGGAGAACTCAGAAAGGAGGAATCCCCGAAGGAATTCTAGGAGGACTCACCGAAGGAAACCCCGAACAAATTCTAGGAGGAATTCCATGAGGAATCTCCGAAGAATTTTGAAGTGAAAGCTTCAAAGGAATTCCAAGAGGAAACTCTGAAGAAATTACAGGAGGAATCCCAGAAGCAACTCTAGGAGGAATCTCTGAAGGAATTCAAGGTGGAATATCCGAAGGAATTCAAGGAAGAATTCTAAGAGAAATCTCTGAAGGAATTCTAGAAATAACCTCCGAAGGAACTCCAGAAGAAATCCCCGGAAGAATTCAAGAAGGAATCTCTGAAAGAAGTTCAGGAGGAATTTCCGAAGGAACTCTGGAGGAATTCTAGGAGGAATCCCCAAAGAATTTCAAACCGAAATCCTCGTTGGATTTTCAAGAGGAATCCCCATAGGAACTCCAGGAGTAATTTCTGAAGAAATTCCCGAAGGAATCCCGAAGGAACTTTAGAAGGAATCTGCAAATTAATTCCAGGAGGAATCCCGAATGAATTTTAGAATAAATTATCGAAGGAATTCCAGGAGGATTGATGGAGGAATTCCATGAGGAAATCCAGGAGGAATTTCCAAAAGAGTTCTAAGAGAAATCATCAAAGAAATTCAAGGAGGAAACCCTGGAGAAATTCCAGGGGAACTCCACGACGGAGTATCAAATGAAAACTTTGAAAGAAATTCTGGGGGAATCCATAATGTAAGTCTAGGACAAATCCTCGAAGGAATTCCAGAAGAAGTCTCCAAAGGACCCCCGAGAGAGACCCCCGAAGAATTTGTACAAGAAATCCCTGGAAGAATTCCAAGAAAGAGGTTTAAGTTGTATCTTCGAAAGAATTCCGGGAGGAATCCCCAAAGGCAGTACAGGAGGAATCCACGACGGAATATCAGGAGGAATCCTTGAAAGAATTTCAGATGGAATCCTTGAAGGAAGTCTAGGAAGAAACCCTGAAGGAAATCTAGGAAGAATCCCCGCAGGAATTCCAAGAGGAATCTTGGAAATAATTCCAGGAAGAATTTCCGAATGATTTCTTTGAAGAATCTCCAAATAAATTCCAGGAGGAATTCCCGTAGGAATTTCAGGAGGAATGCTTGGTGAGGTGAGGTCCATGAGGAACCCCTGAAGTAAGTCCAAGAGGAATCCCCGAAGAAATTACAGGGCAAATTGTTGCAGGAATGCCAGAGGGAATCCCCGAAAGAATTCCGGTAGCAATCTCCGAAGGATTTCCAGGTGGAATTCTTGAAGGATTTTCAGCGGAATCTCCCAAGGGAATCTTTCTGGGTAGAGGGATCCCTGCAGGATTTGTAAGAGGAATTCCCGAATGATTGTCAGGAGGAGTCCCCGAAAGAAGGAAATGCTTGTGGAATTCTTGTAGAAACTCCATGAGAGATCCCTAAATGATATCCTGGAGATATGCCTGATTATATTCCTAAGGAAATTCTCGAAGGAACTTTAACAAGATTCCCTGAAAGAACTCCTGTAAGAAATCTCTGATATAACCAAGCTTGCTATTTGGTGAAAACATTCGCGAAATGATGCGATTCGCTTTCGACAACGAATACGTTTTCACCCTTCCTCGCTTTATCAAAATAACCTAACGTACGAATAGCACACGAACAGACTCAACGCTGATCAACATTGTTGGCTGCTCCTTCTCGCCGTTGAGCTGTTGCGTTCCAGCCAAGCCTGTCTTTTCATCGCTTTCGATGCTTTTCGATCAGCTTATTGCGAAGCACCGTGGGCTGGAAACGTTATTGATGTGGTGTCGGTACATGCGAATGTTGCATCTGTGTGCGTGTCGATCGTTCGTGCCGTAGCTTCCAAAACCAACCCATTCGGTGTTGTTCGGCTGTTTGGGTGAGCATGTGGCGGCACTGACAGATGTGTGCAGAATCGTTTGAGAGTTACATCATGTTCGTTTTGTCAACTCTTTACCTCTGGTCATCGCTGAGCAGTGTACAGTTCAATCGCAAGCGATAAAAATACAATTGATGAGTTGATTGAGCATTCGTGAGGTGATATTTTGCATCATTGGATATAACTCCTGGTACATTCGTAAGTTATCCTGGAAAAATCTCAGAAAGAACCCCAAGAGCGATCCCTTGAAGAACTCATGGATGAATTCCTAAATGAATTTCTTGAGGAATCCCCTAAGGTTACCCTGAAGGATTCTGAAGAAGTAATCCCTGAAGAAATTCAGGAGGAACCTCTGAAGAAACATCTTCATGAACCCCGGAAACTCCTGGAGAAATCTATGAAGGAACTCTTGGACTTATTTCTGTAAAGAACTCCTGTATGAATGTCTAATAGAACTTAATAAAATAGCTGTATTCGAATTTTGTCAAGACTAGATTTCGAATGTCAAGACTAGATTTTGAGTGTCAAGACTAGATAAGCCATTTCAAAGTTAAATTCTATCGCAGTCGAATCCAAAAATCGTTAACTGCTGTTCGACAGAACAACACTGGACGAAAAATCAGCAATATTTGAGTTCCTGAGGAAGGCACCAAATGTAGCCGAAACGTCGGACAAGATATAATAATAGCTGTGTTTGAAATTTATCAAGACTGGAAAAGGCATACCAAAGTAAAATTTCAAAAGGAACTTTAAAAGGAATCCCTGCAGGAACTCCTAGACTAATGTCTAGGACCTTCTTCCTGAAAGAACTTCTGACGGAACTCTTGATGGATCTCCAGGAGGCATCTATGAATCCTCCTGAAAGAATCTCTGAAGGGACTTCTGAAAGTATACCCGAGCGAACTTCTGTTGAAATAGCTTAAAGAATCTCTGAAGGAATTCCTAATGAACACCTGGAGGCATTTCTGAATCCTCCTGGAATTGTTGAAGAGATCCCTGAAGAAACTCCTGAAGAGGTCACCGAAGGAACTTCTGGAGCATTCCTTGAAAGAACTACTATATTGCATGAATCCTTGAAAATGCTCATGAATTAATCTATGGGGAAACTTCTGTAGGAATATCTGAAGGAACTCCTAGATAAATCCCTAAAAGGACTCCTGAAAGAATTTCTGAAAAATTTCCATGAGGCATACCGTTAAAAAAATCCAGGAAAGATATCCTGAAGGAACCCTTGATGGAACTCTTAGAGTGATTTCTGATGAACACAGAGCGCCAGGAGAAACCCGTTGTTGGAATTCTAGAGGAATTCCTGAGAGATCTCTAAAGAAACTCCTGGACTAATTCCTGGAGAAACTCCTGTATGTATTCCTGAAGGAATTTCCGAAGAAATCCCTGGAGAAACTCTCTGACTAATCTTTGAAGGACCTCCTATCGGATCCCCCGATGATCTTCTGGATGAATCTCGGATGCATTTCTAGGAGGAATCCCTGAAACCTCCCGAAAAAAAATCTGATCGTACTCCTGTCGAGCTCTTCCTGAGAGATCTTCTGAAAAAAAAGCATGTTAAAACTCCTAGAGGCATCCCTGAATCTCTGAAGGAACCACTGGAGACATCTTTGAAGAAACTCCTGAAGAGATCTCTAAAGGAACTTCTGAAGAATTCTTTGATTGAAGTATTAGAGAAATCTTCGAAAAAGTTTTAGTATTTTATCTTAACTTAATGTAAACAAAATTTTGTTCGTGCACTGATCACCGGCGTGAAAAATGAAAATCGGCGGCGTGACAAACATCGGCGTATGACGCGCCGCCGAGATCACGGTCGGCGTCGGCGTGGGGCAAAAAGTGTCGGCGGCGGCGGCGTGGCGCGGCGGCGCACAGGTCTAATTTAGAGCACAATTACCTCTTATTTATCGCTTCTAACTAACTCGCACACGAATTGCTTTACTACGCACACTTTCTTCACACTAGAGAACGAACAAGATATTTAATTAATTAACATATACTAAACGTCACTTGAACTCCATACTTCAATGTGGAAACGAACAAATCTACAAACGCGCACACTTCTATTTTGCTGGGTAGTCACGAACGGAATGATCGAGTCTGTGATCCCTCAGATTAAGGACAGTGAATTCTCGGACGCACCGGAAGCTCGTCATTTCCCGAAAACTCGTCGTACACTTTCGTGATCGCCAGTCACGAAGGATAACTCGGAGCGATGATCGTGCTGCTGTCCCTTTCCAGCCTTTCGAAGACACAAGTGTGCCCGCCTCAGGGGAGACTTTGCAAAATGTTCGCAACCCATGATTGCCTACTCTAAGGGAATTCAAATAATTTGAACTTATTTACATTGAACGTCGTTTAAGTCGTATTATCAACAGGCATTGATATAATATTTACAAAACTCACGTTACAATAAACACAAAAACTATATACAAATTTCCTGACTGCTACACCCTTGTGCCCGGGGTTGCGTGGATTTTCTTGTGAACCATTCAGCAGTTTAGAAATTAATCCATACAAGATTTTCTAAAGAAGGCTGTTGGGGGCTTGAGGATTCTTGGAAGATTTTGTGATATGGAATACTTGGTGATATTTCTTTGGGAAACTGTATAGTAGTTTTTAAGAAATCCCTAGAAAACACTGTGAGAGCCTCTTTGGAAAAATAAGATAGAAATAAATTTTTCTTTTAGATTTTCTTAAAAGTTCAATGGAGTACTTTTTGAAAAAATCATTGGAAAATTTTCTGTTGGCATGCTTCGAAAAACTTCTGCAATACAGGCATGATTTCTTAAACATTTTTTTGTAGAAATGGCGTGAGGAATCCCTCGGATAAAAAAGTATTAATGGAGGAATTTCTCAAGCAATGTTTGAGAAAAAATATCGAATGGTTTCTGGAAGGGTGTTATAAATCATTCATAATCAAAATTCCCATGTTTTTTTAAAGGAATTCTCGAATATTTTTTTTTTGAGAAATTCCTATAGAAATTGTTGGAATAATTTTTGAAAGAATTTTTGGAAAACCGGGATTTCTGAAAGATTGTCCATATTTCTGGAGAATCAATTCATGTCGGATTTAATTAAAAATGCGTTGAAAATTATCAGGAATATTAGGAATACATATTGGAAAATCTGAAAGAATTTTTGAATGAACTACTAGAGAAAACTTCCGAATGTATCCTAGAGGATTTTGGAAAACATCTCGAACGAATGTTTGAAAAATTCCTGAAGAAATTGTAAAGCAATCCAAAACACAAAAAAAAACTTTGATAAATGTAGGAAATCCTGATATGTATGTTACGTATCGGTTTTCCATAGAATGGCTATTAGAGTGGGTCAACGTTGTATGGAGAAAGTTTAAATTTGGTCGCATCATCCCGGAACAAAGCTTTTTCAATTTGTATTAGCGTCCAAAATAACTGTGCAAAATTAAGAAACCATTGGTTGCGTCCCCGTATTCCGCATTTCGATTGAAATTTGTATGAAAATAAGTACGGGAAACGTATTTTTTTTGCATTTTACTCATAAGTTGAATTCTTTTGTCTAATACCATGACGTTAAAGTATAACCTTGAATATGCCGAAAAACTTTGCCGAAGACTGTAAAGTGATCCGATGTTTGCGAAAAAAGTTATTCGCTTGGTAACTTAGGCCAAAAATTGAGATTTTATTATTGGTGTTATTCCTTTACATGTTAAATGTTAAGCACCACCGGGCAATCTGTACATGTACTTGTACATGTTGTACATGTACATGTTTCGGATCACTTTGCGGTCTTCGGCAAAGTTGTTTGGCATATCCTAGGCTATACTGCAACGTCATTAGTTAGATCATTTTTAATTCAACTTATGAGAAAAATGCAAAAAAGCACGTTTTCCCATACCAAATTTCAAACAAATTTCAATCGCAATACGGAATAAGGGGATGCAACCAATCGCTCCCAAATTTCGTACAGTTGTTTTGGACGCCAAAAAGAATCGAAAAAGATTTGTTCCAAAAAGTCGACTTGGATGACCCAGTCTAATGGCTATATGTATTTATATGTTCATAACCATCGCAGGAATCAGATACCTGTTCCTTAGTCTATTTCCCATCCTTCCAATTTTGCAGCACATCAATTTTGTGAATCTCAGAAAAACAACTTGTGAATAACTTTGCATATGTGAGTAATCTGAAAGTGTATGACAATGTCGGTCGCAGGCAATTAGGGGCTGTCCATTAATTACGTAAGGGTTTATGGAGGGAGGGGGGTTTGAGAAATCTTACGCGCCATACAAAAATTTTTGGGTTCTCATACAAAAAATCTTACAAGGGGGGGGGGGACGGGGTGTCAGAAAATCGCTAAAATTCCCTTACGTATTTAATGGAAAGCCCCTTATCTCATTGGATTCTTGTATGAGAGTAGTTGATCTAACAAGTGAAATGAAATAGCTACGGCCAGTCAATTACGCATAGTTCATTAATTCACTAACTCACACTCTAATCCATTTACTCATTCACCGAATCTCACACAAGATAACTTTTATTCACTTAGTTACACAAGTTACCTATAAGCCCGTGTTTACTTTTTCTCAGTTCATTGAACGCAATAGAAAACATACCTGAAACGAGAAATAAAAGAATTTTAGGATTAATCTAAAAAGATAATAATAACAGAATAGAAATCTTTTAGAAAAAAAAAAACAAATTCGTTTGTTTTATATTCAAATAAAATAAAAAAACGTACTCGTTTTTTTTTATTCCTTTCCTTTTAACATTTTTCTAGCATTTTATTCTACAAACTTATTTTTGAAAGGCAAAGAAAGCTCAACGATTACCAACAGTGGAAACCCAGACAACCAAGAACCGTAGAAACATGCACGCATTACATCGTATAAATTACTAATTTGAGTTTCTATCGCATACATGCACGGCGTAGTGACAATTTTCATCGCATATCATGTTATTTTTTGAACTTATTGCAACGCTGCCGTTATACGCATAATTGTCCCATGTTATATGGGATTCCCATATAACATGGGACAATCGGGCGTAGAACGGCAGAACGTATTTGGTAAAGTCTTTTAAGAATACAAATCAACTCATACATATAAGGTATGGCTGTATTGCAAAAAATGACATTTTAATGTTTTATTTTGATGAGCACAATTTATTTGCATTACAAACTGTACAGTACAATAAATTCGTATAAATACGTAGTACGATCATTACACAACTTCACTCAGCGAATTTTATGGTTATGGTATAGGTTTGATGATGATAAAATTGCATAAATGTAAAGACACACTCGTTAAAGAATACATGCATAAGCATGAATTGTTCATATCGACATAATGCGATTTGAAATATGATAACAATGAGAGAGCTCCAAGCTTAGTGCCAAACAGCTACGAGAAAGCTTACACTCATAATTGTTGTTACTAAGTCTTCCTTTTTGTTTTCGTGATCCTGATAATCAATTCGGCTAGCTGCTGCTTGGTTGCGATTGCCTTCGTCATACGTAAAACGAGAAAAAAAATAAGTCATAAGTGGAGTGATCTCGAAACGTAAAATTTTGCGTAATTATTCGATTTCCAGTGCTGTAGGAACTGGTCAGTGATAGTCTACATCTTTTTGCTTCCATCTGATGAGCCATAGGCAAAGATAAGTTGGAATATATTTAATTATAAGCTTTTTTCTGCCTGATAAAGGGCGAACACGATGAAATTGCCACACAGAAAATATTGTATAACCTTTGATTGCGTTTGCCAAAATAGCATTTTTTTTTTTACCATGAATAGTATATAATGTGTGACTAATACCATAAAATTTTCATTAAAATCGGTTAAGTATTGGCGGAGATATCGTTGAAACAAGGAAATTGCCACTTGAGAATCTTGTGCAAACAAACATTTTGGGAAATATCACTTTTTTGCCGTTTCAACGCTGGCGCCAAAAATACTGAACCGATTTCAATGAAAATTTTTACGTACGTAAAGTATGTATGTAGAAGTAGTTTGTCAAAATTTCGTTCAGTTTGATCATACCGTTAAAAAGTTATAGCCATATATGTCGCACTATGTTACAATAAGCAGATGTGGTTTTTGATATAATGAAATTCAAACTGCTCTTAATTTGAAAGTACTCAACAAAAATGGCTGAAATTTTCACTGTAAACAGTTCAACACAACAATTTTACACTATCAAAGTTTTATAAAAATCGGGACAGTGTTACCAGTTCTACCGTCAAAATAGTGCACGCGGAACTAAAAATGGTCAAAAAGTATCTAAATTTTACCTTGAAGCGATTTGAGCTTTGGATATTTACTAGAAAAAGTACTGAACCGATTTCGATCAAATTTTTACCACTTAATTGATACTATGTTAAGAATATCGAGTGAAATTTTCTAACGTTTTGATGAGGTAACAAAGTAACTAAGTAATTTTTTGAAATGGGTGCACTCTAGATTGGTTTCATTTCGATCGGATTGATTTCCTTCCCAGCTCATGAATAATCAGTACTTATCAATTTTCTTACTTTTCTAGTTGATTTTTGTAACTTTTTGTACATATAAACACAGCCACCATGAATACGAATCAAACCATATAAGAGTCATCCCGATCAGTTCAGCCGTTTGTGAGTTTTGTTGCCTCAAAGGGACTTCAAACTTATTTTTATATATATAGATATACTAGCTGTCCCGGCAAACGTTGTCTTGTCAAGCTGTGGTGGTTTGACAACTTGAGCTCATAACGTCACCGCACTCTAGATTGGTTTTATTTCGATCGTGTTGATTTCCTTCCCAGCTCACGAAAATCCGTATTTTAGCAATTTTCTCACTTTTCTAGTTTATTTCCATAACTTTTTATACATATAAACACAGCCACCATGAATACGAATCAAACCGTGCAAGAATCATGCTGATCGGTTCACCCGTTCTTGAGTTTTATTGCCTCAAAGGCACTTCGAACTCATTTTTATATATATAGATATATAGATTTTCTGTGTGGCAATTTCATCGTGTTCGCCCTTTATGACGGTAAATGCCTTAATGATCAGAATGATCGCAATGATATGTTGATTGAAGTTTATTGAAGAGGGAAGACAAGAACTGGTTCGAATGTATAGTCGAAAACAAGAATTATCCCTAGGGAGAGTATATTAGCCAAAATAGAATAAATTTGCCTAGTAGACATGAATGAATCTTTCAGAAGACTCCGCACTATTCCAATCGTCTGCATAAACAAGTCGCAAAATGACTATCCCTACAGAAGAATGATAAATTTGAACACTTCATCTACTTCCATCTACCATACTTAATTATCTCACCGTCGTCGACGATATATCACATTGTAGCAGATTCATTGTGATCCTCCTTAACTCACAACTCATTACACTTCACCAACAACGGTACAGGTGGGAACCGTCACACGTCAAAACATCACCCGAAAATACACCGTCTACATCTCAATGACCTACCGCAGCTTCATCAACAGGCCCAGCAGGACTTCGCCCTGATGCGTCTTATTCTATCTATTACTAAGTAGATGAGACGTCTTTCTTCTTGGACCAGGTTCTGCTTCGTCATCGACTCGTTATAATAAGTATAGAAGCTATTGGGGTGCTCCCCAATTGCAGAGAGAAAAAAAAACCAAAACATCACCGAATTTTACCCACCTAGAGACCGGAGAAGACGATAAGACAGACGTGGCGTGGCCTTTCAGTGCACTACCACCACACGGCAAACCTGTGCGTCGTCGTCGTCGACGAAATGCCATTAAATAGCGTTTGACGGGACAGTGCGGTGCCAGCAGTCAGCGGGAGTGTCCGTCCGGCCACCAGGGAAAGGTTTTTCTCGGTTTACCGCTAAAGATGGGTTTATTTTGGGAATCAAGGCAAACCCTTCACTGCGGTGCTCTTTGCGTTTTCTGCATCAGGCCGCTGCTGGCTGGCTGGCTGACTGGTGATGATGATGATGACGATAAAAACGGCTTGGTGCATCCTGAAAGATTCCTCGCATCACTCTCTATGAGTACAGTTGCTTTGAAAGTGGTAGGACCGCTAAAGGAAATTTCTTTGACTTAATTGTGATACACATCCAAAATGGTCATTGGAAGAAGAAACCCTAAGATAATAACCGTGGAAGTGCTCATCGAGCAACCTGACCTGAGATAAAGGCTTTGTCCGAGTTGGGACGTTACGTCAAGAAGAAGAGGAACTGTTTGAGAAAATTTTCAGTCACTTTTCGATATTTGCATACATTCTTGATTAAAAACTATGCATGCAATCAATGGTCATACCCTTTCGGAAAACAGTGCACTAGTGCAATCGCCACTCTGAGATATAATTTATTTATACACAAATAAATTGCACATATATTTCGCATGGGTGAGCCGGGGAATCTACCACAGCTCTCGGGCCGCCTCTAGCCATGCACGCGGTTAGAATCTCTTCGAGGGAATGCACGACCAAGGACCAGGAACGGCGGCGCAGGGAAAGGAGCGGTCTAACGCGTAATTTGCGCCCAATGCTCTGGAGTGTTGAGGATAAATTTCGTCATTTTCGCCATTCCGGGGGTCGTTGGACAGACCACTTTCCGCCTGCATTTTTTGAACCTGATGTTGGTGATGTTGGTAGTTGATTGTACCTACCAACTTTTTCGGGACGCCCGAGAAGAAACATTCGCACAGATGATCTCATTAGCGTTTCGTCTTTGGTCACCCGCGTCACTGACACCAGCTAGCGCAGCGGCCTGGCCTGGATGATGATTTTCCTCGGCTTGAAAGTCGAGGGCCTTTTGATGGATTGATGGGTGTTGGTTCGGTAATGGTCTGGCAGTAGCGGAAAACTGACGACTGAGACGGCGACTTTGGACGACCGTTTGACGCGGGATGGCTGTGTGTGAGTGTGGAAAATAACTGAGAAAACATGCCATTTCCGCCCTGAGTTTGCGGGGCATTGCCGTGCTAGAATCTGAGCGCAAAAGTGAAGAAATTGTATGAGTGAAGCAAAATTGAGCTATCTCCTGCTAGCTGGATGATGATAAATGGTGATGCTTTCAATTTTCCCTCCTTCGAGAACCCGGATACGGTTGGCAGTGCTCTTGAAGTGGGCGATGGAAAAGTTCTGACTGAGATGAGAGTTTGGAATGTTGAAAACTATCGCTAGATCCCCTTTTTGCACAGATTGAGGCGCATGTGTGTATATGAGATATGAGGAAAACTTCTGATGTTCTGATGAAGTTTTTTGGGATAATTTCCAAACGGTGGATTGAAATCCAATGTGTTCCAACTGATTGCTCATCAACAACCGAAAACGAAGTGAACAATTGCACTCATTGATTAAATGCATATATTTGAAGGTAATGAAATGGAATAAAACAATATACTCAATTTGAATAAATAAAGCCATTTATTTGACAAAGCAATTGTGTGGAAACTTTCGAGAGATCATCATTTTCAATGCCTACAAAATGCTATCCCTGATCATCTTCCGACATCAGATGTATAATTTAGATGGTAAATGAGTAAACATGGAAAATTTCTAAGCCGGTTAGGAATTTGCCTACCTCGGACCCTTATTAACTGTAGTAGACTGTAAGCCGTGAAAGGCGTATCATTAGTGAAAGTCGGGCTATGGGATCTACAAGAACCTGCGGTCGAAAAAGATTCACCCCACACTAAATGCGCAATGTGCAAGGCACGGATAAGATCGATGATTCTCTACGGGCACAAGACTCGGACTATACTTAAGAACGCAACTATTTGAAGTATTCGGTATATGTTGGCGAAGAATGAACCACAAGCTCGCTGCACTCTACGACAAACCTAGCATCCGGAGAGTGACAAAAGCTAGAAGGAAGCGATGGGCAGAGCATGTTGTAAGAATCCCGGACAACAATCCTGCAAAACTACGCGTGCAGGCATGAGAGTTTGTCACCTTATCGTAGCCTCCGTCAAGTTTCGAACGCACGAGACAGATCGCTCGGAACCCTTACGCAGTTTTTTTTACAGCGCGCATCGTCACTTTGAACAGTTTAGTGCACAAACCGTTTGCGTTCATGGGTTTACATAGCTCTGTGCGGTCGATACTGTCACGCGCCGCCTGGAAGTCGATAAACAGGTGGTGCGTTGGCTGGCATTCACGGCATTTTTGGAGGAACTAACACACAGTGTAGATCAGGTCCATTGTCGTAAGAATTGGTTCGTTGATGCTTCCTGCTATATTGACTGTTCGATTGCACGGGAGATCAGCGGACTCGAAGTGCTCCAGTGGACGACGACGACGACAACGGCGATGATAAATACGAAACGGTTCGGTTTACCCAAGTAACCATGACGCTGGATATAAAGCATTAATTTCGCTCTATAGTATATTATATGATATGCGAGATAAAGTTGTTTTGTCATTTAGGTACCATTAAAGAAGGTTTAAAGTCGAAAGTGGCGCTACTATTGTTGATTTAAAGCAAGCTTTACTGTGGTGATTGCTAAAGCATATGAAATGCTTGTACCATATAGCTAATGCAATGAAATCGTATGGAATGTATACTTAAGGCATCATGTCAACAAAAGGAAAAAAAGTATTTTTGTCATTTTCTGTCTATTTTTATCTACCAATACCTGTTCCGATACTCTCACTCTGATTTTTTTATTCTATTTCGGGAATTGAACCAAGACTGCTGAAACTGGACCACGATGGAAGTCGGACGCGCTAACGCTGTGTGCTACGATGACGATGTATTTTGCACCTGGAAAAATGTGCAACATAAAGTAAAGTTTACTCAGCTCGTGCCTTTATTGAGTTATGTTTTCGGCAGCTCTAAAAGTTGTACTGGGGTCGGCATGCTATCAGTTATCTTCCTCTCCCAAACTCATCCTAGTCGAAAACAAGCGATTCCACAAACGAAGATATAAAGATATAAATTCGTCTATATTGATTCTGTTCTTTTTGTTTTCATACGTGCTCAAAAAATACAATAAATAAGAAACAATACAAGGAGCGCAGCGCTTTAATCCTTTCTTTTATGAAATCGAAGCACTATGTTAAATAAGGAAAACAATACCCCACATAAGTTTTTTCCCTCAGCATCTGATTCTCTTCATGTCCCAACCAGAAACCCAAAAAACCATATATGTATAATATAAATTTTCAAACAGCAACATCTGAGCATGATAATTTAAGTGCTACGCAGCAATCCATGAATATTTGGGTTTGTTTTTCTTTTCTTTTGAATGGTTCTGTTTCTTAAAATGTTTTACAGTTTTTTTCTTCGGAGTTTTTTTTTCTGTTTACAGTGATGGAAGCTTTAGTAAAGGTATATATAAAGTAATACATGCATGCATTACTGATTGCCATAAAGCCTTTAACATGATAATGCAATGAAGCATTAAACAACGGCCTTATAGAACTATACTGAACTGTCAAAATCCCATAATGCTTCAATGCTTTCATAACGTAGATTAAACGCCTCATTACTTGACAGATGTAGAATAAAAGTTATCTTGCATTAGCTAAACTATAATACGATTGAATTAATGTTTTGATATAATGCTTGTGGTTTACTTGGGTAACTATTTGAATTTATTACTCTCCCCAAACAGGCAGCGTGCCTGCTGGGGAGCTGACTATTGCTATAACTATGTACACACATAGTTGGGCTTGCTGCTTTTATACATGCAAGCGAGTACGGAGAAATATTAATCTAGGTAGTGACGTGCGCACTGCTCTGCATGAAAGGCGCAAAGCAGAACAAGCAAACAGTGCGCTGTGTTGCTATCATTGCGCTGCCTATTACAGCAAGAATAATACCGACTGGCTGTTGGTGCTTCGTCGAGAAGGATGGAATGAAACAATGACTGAATGGTTTGCTGCCTTGTTACTGTGCGGTCCACACAGCCAGTGTGGACGCCGTTTGCGTGTTGCTTTCTGTGCTGATTCGGTACGGCTCACACAGCCACTGTAGGCGCCGTTTGTAGTGCTGGTTTTGCTGGGCTTGAGTAGGATGAATGGCTTCGATGTGGAGAATTGTTTTCGTGCTTTTCGGAGAGCAGTTCGTAATCGAACATTGACGAAGTAATTTCTTCCGTTGCCTTGATCCTCCATGTTTTGGCTCACGTCACGAAGCCGTTACGGGATGCCTTGCTTTGACCTTCTGTTGATATCAGTAGACAATGGCTTTTTCAGTCTCGCCAAAATTCAAACACTGCTATTATATCTTATCGAACGTTTCGGTTGCATATAGGACCTTCATCAGGGACTCTAAAATTGATTATTTATTTTATTTAATGTTTTCTAGAAGGATATTTTAAATAACCAATTTTTACAGATTCTTCTCAAATACTGCCGCGAAGGAATGTTTCCGGTACATATTCAGAACTCGTTCAAATGTGTATCGGTGCTCCTTGAAGAACGAACCCCATATCTTATGGAACTAGAGAGGGATATCATCAGATACAAAAAGTGCGTACTTAACATCGATGTGCAACACACGTTCTCCAAGTATCATCGGCAAATCGAAGCACTGCGCACTAAGCTTCAACAAGCGCTGTCTTTAGACGTCTCCAGCGTATTTCTAGCGAGACAAAATGCATACCGGGAAAAAATGATAGCAAGGGAAGAGAGAAAATTGAAAGAGAAAGTTGAAGCGCTGCTCAATCGAGCCCAGCGATGGAGGAGCCGTCTGTCAATGAAAATATAATCCTGAAAGCAAACCCCCACAGAAATTTCCACTGCAGTTGAGGCTAGGCTCGAAATTCGTTCAGCCGTACAACAACCTTTCGGAAGTCCCGATGTACCATCTCATTGCCGATGTGGAAGCCATCATCAAAGCCAGAACCGCGCGCTACAAGAGTGAACCCATTGCAGCGTATAGCCAACCAGATTCAAAACTGCTTAAATCGAATGCAACTAGGTCATCACGACAACGAAATTCTACTACAATGCAGAGAAACGTAACAGGGAGTTTCTGAAAGCACACCCGGATGTAATTCACATTGAATTCCGACAAAGGAAACCGAACGCGAGGCCTACTCCTCCAAGATGAAAAGACTCCTAGATGACAGTAGAACCTACCGAATAGTAACGAAAGACCTGACGATCACATTTCTAAATCAAAACACTTCCCTAGTAAAGCGGCTTCAAGACCTCAAACTGCTGGATCCATTCGAAGTGTCCAAACTGAAGACGTACAGGGCAGACTGTCCGAAAATCTACGGTCAACCGAAGGCGCATAAACGCGGCCTCCCTATACGCCCCGTAGTACCATGTATGACAGCGCCGTCGAACGGGCTCTCCAATTACCTCAGTAGAATTCTCCAAACATCGATGATCAGCAAATACAACGTCACGGATTCGTTGACCTTCTGTGATTTCGTAAACATCATACAACTTCTAGAAGGCTACATTTTTGAGTCATTCGATGTAGTAGCCCTCTTCCACCTCTATCCCCAAAAATCTGGTACGACAGAGCATCATCCACCACTGGGACGAGATCAAGCATCAAACTCAAATCTGCCTTGATCTGCTCTGGGAGGCAGTAGAATTTTGTATTGAAGCCAGCTACTTCCTCTTCGAGGGGAACTACAGTCGGAACCCGCTCGTTGAGCCATAACCTCCACCCAACCAACGAATTCGATTCGCTTGTTGGGTGAAGTGACAGCAGCACAAGGGGCGTGCGCATTGTTTTTTTAAATCATGTTTAGGTTGGCAGTAAAAAGAAAAATGTTTCAATTTGTTTTACATTTAGAGCAAAACTAATACGTTTTGCAAGATACATATATAGCAAATGCGAGAAATAATTATTTTCACCAAGATTTTCACCCATTTTTAGTCGGTGAAGTGAAAATATAGATGTTTATGAAACCACCCGGACCAAAATGCAACACAAAACGCTTTCAATGATCGACAAAATAAAGATTGCCGATGTTTTGCATTTGTTTCGAAGTAATTGTACATATTGTTTTTTTTTTAAGAAATATGAAATAGAAATTCTTCTCGATTATCAGTAAAGTTTAAGAAACCAGATTGGTAGTCATTTTCAGTTTGACATTGAATTATGACATCCAGGTGCTTTTTAGTTGGCTGACCGCTCAACTAACGGAGCCCCAACTAAAAAAGCCACCCAACTATTAAGCCCCCAACCAGCGAGTCATGACTGTACTACCAGCAAATTTTCGGCACCGCGATGGAGGATCTCCTCTTGCCGATCGTTGCCGACTGTGTGATGGAGGACCTTCCCGACAGTGCTGTTGCATCAGCCACGGTAGAGATTCCATACTTAAAAAGTGTGTGGATGACCTGTTCTAAGTACTCCCTCCCTTCTGACAAGGTCGAGGAAATACTCAACATCTTCAATCAGCAGGACGAGCTCATCCAGTTCACCGTGAAAAAAGAAGAAGGCAACCGCTTACCGTTCCTGGATATGATGGTGGTTCGTCAGGGTGACCAATCGATCAAGACAGGATGGTACATGAAGACGAGCGGAAGATTTCTTAAAAACCACTCCTACCATCCGATGAACCTCATATTCAACGCTGCGCACAACTTTGTCAAACGGATCATGCAGTTCTCCATCAAGTTGAGTCTAAAAAGAACAAAATCGAATGAGGGCTCCTTCGAACCATCGATTACCCTGCTAATATCATCAACCGTGTTATAAGCAGGATAAGTGGAAACCAAAACAGTCGAACAGCTATGGAAGCGAGCAGTAATGAGAACGATGAATAAGAAAATCCAAAAACATACTGCTCGCTCACAAATACTCCAGGACTAACACAAAAAATAACAAAAACACTGCAAAGGGAACTTCCAAACGTACACATCGCAAGCAAACATCACAAAAACATTGGCTCGCTGCTCCCACTGGTCAAGGATCGAATGCCAATCGATGAGCGTAGCCATGTTTGTCTACAAAATAGACTGTGCTCAATGCAATGCTTGTTAAATTAGCATAACAACACAATCACATGAAATCCCGAATTTCCAAACACAAGTCTAACATGCGAAAACTGGAAACACTGAGAAATGCAGGGCACAATCATTGAAGACACCGCAATCCAATCTATATAATGTCGAATTCGTTTTTGAACCTGGGTTGGAACTGGATTGGCGGAAAATGTGTAAACAAACAAACGTCAAACAAACTCAAACAAACTTTAGTACAAGCGAAACCAAAGTCGGGTTGGGGTTGAAACTGTGATCTCATCCAGTTCCAACCCAGGTTGGAACTGAATCAAAAACGAAAACGACATAAGAAACCACAGTCCTTATAAATCACGCAGCACGAGCGGAAGCTAGATGATACGAAAATCCTGGACACAACAAACATAGAAAAGAATATTCCTATTCTGGAGAGCTGCTGCATCCACAATAGACTGGCCCAAATACAAAAATGTCGAAAAATTCCACGGGGCACCCTCTAGAATCGTGCCTTTGGATGAGAAGAGCAATCTGTGAAAATTTCAGCTCAATCGGTTGAAAACTGAGCTGGCGCAAATGAGTTGAAGGTTTGTATGGGATCTTCAGTCCAAATATATGGGAAATTGGATGACCTACAGTCTCTCATTCAGCACGCTGGTTGAAAGAGTTTGATTTGGCTCATAATTGAAAGAATGGTAGTTCATACCCTAAGGAACAACGTTGTAAAAGACCATATAATGATAAAACTTAATTTAGTTGCGGTTTCAGCTAACGAAAGCAGGATGAGGACATCTTCTCCTGCTTACTCTCGGTTGTTGAATGCAGCACGTGTTTGCTGTTCGAAACTTGCGCTCTACATCATAGGCGGCTATGTTGTACTTCATTTCAATTGCTCACGCACGTGGGCGGGTATCGAAGCAATGAAGAATTACATAGCTGCCTATGATGTAGCGCGCAAGCTTCGACCGACAAACACGTGCTGCATGTAACAACCGAGAGTAAACGGGGGAAGATGTTCTCATCCTGCTTTCGTTAGCTGAAACCGCAACTAAATTAAGTTTTATCATTATATGGTCTTCTACAAAGTTGTTCCTTAATGTATCCATTACCATTCTTTCAATTCTGAGCTAAATCGAACTCGCTGAACCGGCGTACTAAGTGAGAGATTGTAGGTCATCCAATTTCCCATATATTTGGACTGGGAATCCCATACAAATCTTCAACTCATTTGCGCCACCTCAGTTTTAAACCAATTGAGCTGAATCTTTCACAGATTGTTCTTCTCATGCAAAGGTACGATTCTAGAGGGTGCCCCGTGAATTTTTCCAACTTTTTTTTCTCGCCATACAAATGTGGGCCGGTCTAATCCACAACACACACAATACAGTCAACAAACGGACGGACACCGACAACCTCCACGTCATATATGCCCGGGTTCTTCACTGAATAAAAACAATCAACATCAACGAACGTGTTCGGAAGATCGGGAGATTCCTGTATCGCCGAGCAGAACGGCAGCCCTGCGGAAGAGATGGAATGAACCTGCTGCAGTCGCTGTCAGATGTGACAGACGTCAGAACCGTGAGTATGTGTGAAAATAAGAAGAACATCTAGAACACGATTATCGAAGAAACACGTTCTAAACTAAAATCCTAAAATTAATTTCAATTTTCTAATTATTCTACCTAAAAATTCGTAGTTTGTTATACCTAAAGTGCAGTATTTACAGTGAGAGAACTGCCAAGATTATCCGTATGTAATGCTTATAAAAAATACCTTGAATTACTATGTTATTATATTTGTTTCTACCTAGATGCTAAATTTGATAACCTACGTCGACATACTACTGAATTTGATAACCTATTGTTGACCATAAAGGTTTAATACTAAGTAAGTAATATAATGTGAGATCTATTTGCCCTACAATTTGCTAATTGAAACCTAAATGTAGCGGTGACTCAAGCACCTACCGATAACCGCAGAAGATTACTCCCGGTAGAACCTCCTACTAGCTTGCACGCGAGGGTGAAGAAAAACCTATTGTAAGTTGCAGTTAAAATGTATGAACTTATGATCTACTCAAAAACTAATAATAAAACTATTTCAGCTTTAAGCTGTCTAAACCGGACCGCTAAAAGGAGGTTGCAGTTCTAAAAATCCGAACAGAACGAGAAACAGATAATCAAAACAAACTCGCACAAAATTGTAAAATACAACATTTACAATACACAATTCAAGATAATTCTGCTGCACCAGCAAAGATCGGGTACACAAACACACGTGATGTACATATATGGAAAGCAATGGTGAGCGATAAAATTAAAGAAAGGTTTTCCACAGTTACCGAATCCCAACTGTAAATTACATCAAAGGGCTCCAGGAAGGAATCATCGCTCCCGCCACCCCGAATTCACATCGACGGTGATGAAATCGAGGCGGTTGAAGAGTTCGTGTACTTGGGCTCACTGGTGACCGCCGACAACGACACCAGCAGAGAAATTCAGAAACGCATTGTGGCAGGAAATCGTGCTTACTTTGGACTCCGCAGAACTCCACAAACGAATAAAGTTCGCCGTAACACGAATTTTACTATCTACAAAACGCTGATTAGACCGGTAGTTCTCAATGGGCACAAAACATGGATCCTACGTGCAAAGGACCAACGCGCCCTTGGAGTTTTCGAACGGAAGGTGTTGCGTACCATCTACATCGGAGTGCAGATAGAAGACGGGACCTGGAGAAGGCGAATGAACCAAGAGCTGCATCAGCTACTGAGAGAATCAACCATCGTCCACACCGCGAAAATCGGGAGGCTACGGTGGACGGATCACGTCATCAGGATGTCGGATAGCAACCCGACTAAAATGGTTCTCGAGAGTCATCCGACCGGTACAAAAAGACGTGGAGCGCAACGAGCTAGGTGGGTCGACCAAGTTGAGGATGATATGCGGACCCTACACAGAGTGCGGAACTGGAGACGCACAGCCATGGACGAACCGAGTCGAATCGAGACGACTCCTACTTACAGCCTCCTACTCAGGCCTTAGTCTGACCGGTAAGGTCAGTAAGGAGGTTACATTCTACGCACGGATGACGACCGGAACTGAAATCTGCAAACAAGCGCCAGACTGGAACCCCAAATAGCATCGAAGACTACGAAGGAAGGTGGTAGGCGCAGAGCCTCAAGGCGGTGGAGCCTCAAAAAGTAAATAAAAGATGTAGGCGTTTTCGCCAGGCATTCCACTTGGATGGCGATTTTCCTTCTGTACCATCAGCGCTGTGCAAGACTGAAAGTGATTTTGTGTTGAGAAAGACGAAAATTACCAAAACATGTTATTGCATGCTTTTGCTATTCACTCAACGGAAACTTTGACCTATTACTCACATCATTTGCCCCAAAGAATGCCAGCCAGGCAGTAGTGCTGCCGACTGATTCCCAGGGCATGTCACTTTTGACGTGACGCGATGTTCAACCTTCCGGGATGGACCGCACCGCACGTAACCAAACCAAAGCGACCAACGCAACAACACTTTAAAGATGCGCGGACGCTGAGGATGAGCTCAAGACAGCGTCTAATTAGCGCACGAGCTGATGCGTCCCCGAAAGGCCATAGGTTGAGAATGTGTCGCCAATTCAGCGTGGAATGGGTTTACAAATGTGTTGTTGCCTCTGAGTTAGCGAGGCCGCTGTGCCTGTGCGTGCACTGCGCAGGTTGACACAGCCCTGGCAATTGATGCGGCCAGCTCTCACGGTCATAAAATAGCCAAATGAGTCCAGGCTGGGTGGCGTGCAAGCGTAGCCGTAGGTACTGTGCAAGTGCAATTTTCTTCCCGACCGACGCGACGACGGACGCAGAGAAGGGAGGGCGTGCGGTTGTTCTGTCGAGGCAGATGTCCCCCGGTTTTTTTTTTTTGTTGGCTTTGGAAGCGTGGCCGTACGCGACATTGCATTGTTATGTATGCATGGCTGGATGGATGGCTGGATGGATGTGTGGTGGACGTGGATGGGTGCTCGCATGCATGGGAATGATTACGTCAATAAACGGGATGGAACACCGCACGCCACCAGAACCAGAGGCCGACGAGACACACGGAGCCGAACCAGTCAGAATCAGAAGGGGGAGGGAGTTGGGACGTAATTAGTCAGATGTGACGGACCATCGGAATATGGCCAAATGGGCGAGAGCCAACCGATTGTGTACAGGTCGTGATATTTTTTTTTTCTCGCAAAATTGCAGCAATTGTGTGACTTCGCGAGTTTGTCGTTGTTGGTTGTCTGGCTCGCTCAAATCTCTGCGTAGGAGACGTGAGTGGAGAGGAAGCAACAACGGAGGGAACTGGATGACCAGTGGGAAACGTTTGTCTCCGTGACCTGTACCCCAGTTCTGAGTGTAATAGCCGTTGATGGGACCCCCTCTCTCACCGTCGGGGTAGGAACGCGTACCTTCCTACAATTGCAACGAACGGCTCGTTATACGTAGACTAGTATGACGATGGTCCGGCGGTGCATGCATGTGCTGCGGTTTGAATTGTAACAAAAGCGTGTCACTAACGAACCCGGTTGTCGTCGACAAATGGTACCCTGAATAATGCAGTATCGTAATGAATATGTCGGTGACAGCAGTGGTGGCGGTGGTAGTGGTTTACGATGTGGACGCTGACATGGTTTGCCGAGGAAAATGTTAGGCTGCTGTCGACGACCTGCTAAAACGAGCCACGCTACTGATATGCAAGTTTTATTGATAGATAATTTAGTAGGTACAGACAATTTGTTCTTACCGCAAACTATTTGCGTATATTTCTTTTAGTTTAGAAGAGAAACAAGTTGATGAAGAAAAATATATCTTGATTGTACTACCTCGAAATTCATAATTAAAGTTCGACTTCGCTCAGCTTTATCGGTACTTACCTTACCTTACTGGTCAGACCAAGGAATGAGTGTCCTCTGTTGTACGTAGAAGTCGTCTCCAGTCTATTCGGTCCATGGCTATGTGTCTCCAGTTCCGAACTCTGCAAAGGGTCCGCATTTGACACACCTCCATTCGTCCTCCATTTGACACACCCAGCTCACCGCGCACCACGTCTTTTTGTACCAGTCGGATGGCTCTCGAGAACCATTTTAGTTGGGTTGCTATGACGTGACTCATCCATCGTAGCCTCCTGATTTTCGCGGTGTGGACGATGGTTGCTTCACTCAGCAGCTGATGAAGCTCGTGGTTCATTCGACTTCTCCAAGTCTAATCTTCCATCTGCACTCCGCCGTAGCTGGTACGCAACACCTTCCGTTCGAAAACTCCAAGGGCGAGTTGGCCCTCTGAACGTAGGGTCCATGCTTCGTGCCCATTGAGGAATACCAGTTTAATCAGCGTTATGTAGATAGTTACCTTCGTATGACGGCGAACTTTGTTCAATCGTAAGGTTCTGCGGAGTGCAAAGTAAGTTCAACTTCCTGCCACAATGCATCTCTGAATTTCTCTGCTGGTATCGTTGTCGGTGGTCACCAGTGAGCCCAAGTACACGAATTCTTCAATCGCCTCAATTTCATCACCGTCGATAGTTATTCGGGATGGCGGGCGCGGTGATTCCTCTCTGGAGCCCTTTGCGATCATGTACTTTGTCTTTGACACATTAATGCCTATTCGCCTCACTTCACTTCGGATGTACGTTTCAGCCAACGTCTCAAGCTTGCGAGCTATAATATCAATATTATCGACGAAACGAAGCAGCTGAACGGACTCCGTGAAAATCGTCCCACTCGTGTTTATCCCCGCTCTCCTTATTACACCCTCTAAAGCAATGTTAAGCAGCACGCACGAAAGATTCGAAGGGACACGAAAGTGTCCCTGATACTCGATCTACGCACATCACTGGAATCATCATCAACTTGATCAAACGTATCAGCTTATCCTGGAATCCGTATTCGTGAATAATCTGCCGTTGCCGGTCTCTATCGATTGTACCATAAACCGATTTAAAATAGATGAACAAATGATGCGTGGGCACGTTGCATTCGCGGCATTTCTGCAACACCTGGCGGATGACGGACATTTGGTCCGTTGTAGCGCGTTCACCCCCCAAGTAACACACTTGTCACCGAAGAGTCACGGCGGCACAGGTTTTTGTTGTGCAGAAGTCACTGTGACTTACTTCTAGCAAGTAAGTGTTTATTTGTTAGAAGTAAGTCACAGTGACTTCTGCGCAACAAAAACCTGCGCCGCCGTGACTCTTCGGTGACAAGTGTGTTACTTGGGCCATGAATCCAGCCTCATATTGCCCCACGAACTCTCTTGCAATCGGTGATAGGCGGCAGCATAAAATTTGAGAGAGTATATTCAAATATAGTATATTAAGAATATGACACACTCTTACGCTGAACCGGCGAACGCATTTTACCGATCGCAGCGACACGCTATGAATCGCGGTCGAACTAATTTGTTACCACAAACCAGCAGGTCACTATGATTGAAAACGAAAACGATAAACAAAATTTTACGCGAGCTCCTTACGTCATTTTTTGGTGCTATGCGGTTCCACGTTCAAATGTGTGGGATATTTTGTGCAATTTAGCTAATTATGGAAGAGAGTAATGGTGGTTTTCGTTAACTATTAAATAGTGATAGGAGTTGCAACAGTTCATTTTAAGCTCGGACATGATCCTGGTCACGTCACGGATGTTGATTGGGATATTACTAAAAGCCTCAAACGCAATCCAAGATTCACAGGAGTTTTTCTCACCGCAACTTCCTGAAGAGATATTCCAACGACAAGCAGTGCGTGGGACAAATCTATAACCGCGTTATTCTCTGATTCGCTATTATGTGACTCCTCACACCAAGCTGTGATGCAACCAGAACGAGTCCCGTCTATGGAAGAAACCCACGATTGTCAACATCCTAATCCAAATCTGTAACGGCCCTGCTGCTGATTGGTGTGCATAGGAATACTAAATTAGAATATAGTATTCCCCCAACAATGACCCGGTCTGCATCGTCTGATTCGCGGTTCAACTTAATCTCGTTGTTATGATTCAATGGTTCTTTCGATGGTCATAACACTCTAGAATCTGTCCAGATCTCATCCCGTGAATAGACCGACAAAAAAAAATAATGCACACGAAAGGAAAAAATGAGATTTAGGCTCTTTTTCATCAATAGTTAATTGGACTACGAGATTGGATCTATGACAATGTACGATTCCTACGACTTTCTCTCAAATGAGTCATATATTTGGCACCAAGATGGCCGCCATCTTGGATTTCAAAATGGCGGCGGACATCGATTTTCAACTTCTACTCTTCGAGCCCGTTCCGAAAATACCCATATTGCATGGGTTTACAACAATTTTTGAAATCCGATGGCCGCCATCTTGGATTTCAAAATGGCGGCGGACATCGATTTTCGACTTCTTCTCTTCGAGCCCGTTCCGAAAATACCCATATTGCATGGGTTTCATAATGTCTATTCAGAACATAACTTAATATTTTATGACGGGTTATGATGCGTCTTGCTCATTGTCCAACAATTTTCATTCTATCAGTCTATCAATTGATAGAGATAGAACTTCTATCTCTATCAATTGATAGAAGTTTTACTGATAGTATCTCTATCACTATTTTTACTGATAGAGATACTATCTTTATTTTTTCTATCCCTGATAGAACCCGTTCTATCAGTGATACTATCACTGATAGAAAAGAACTGATAGTATCAGTAGCTCAAATTGATAGTATCAGTGGTCTATCAGATAATTGATAGTATCACCTTCTATCAGATAAGTTCGGTGCCTGCAAATGACATTTGCGTCGCAGAAATATTTAATCAAAGCTACTTCGATTATTTTTGTTTAAATGGTTTTATTTCCTGCCGCCAGTAGACGCTATCATCGAACGAATCTTTTCGCCGATAGCTAGTATTGGTAAATGTATAAGTGGGCTATCTTGTACTAAAAAATCTTTGGCATATTGTAGGCAGCACTCAGTAAGGTGATCGCGCGATAGCTCCCGCAATCCAACTTGGCGCCCTTTTTGTAGATGGGACACACAATACCTTCCATCCATTCCTCCGGTAATGCTTCCTCTTCCAAGTGCAGTGCTCTTACCAGTGCTTTTCCGCCATATTTTAGAAGCTCGCTGTAGATTTGTTGTTTTCCAACCGGCCAACCTCCTCCTCAATCTCTTGAAGGTTCGTCCTGCGCATGTACTCCTAGATCTGTTATCACGTCACCTTTGGTGCTTCGAACGTCGCCATTGAGGTGCTCATCGTAATGCTTATACTTCCTCTTGACTACCTCACGCTTGCTCGTGAGAAGATTCCCATGATTGTTTCGGCACATGTGGGATTGTGGTACGAAGCCTCTGCGCGAATGGGTCAGCTTCTCGTTGAACTTCCGTGTATCCTCAGCGCGATATAGCTCTTCAATCGCTTCGCGATCTCGTTCTTCCTGCCGGCGCTTCTTCTTCCGGAAGGCTGAGTTCTACTTGTTCCGCGCTTGTCTATAACGTGCCCCAATGGGCACTTCCCCCATTCACCCTTGTACGGTGTTGCAACATTCTTGCCCATGCTGTATTCTTCTCGTTTTTCAACTGTTTACATTCGCCGTCGTACCAGTCGTTTCTGTGATTCGGAGTCGCGAAGCCTAGTGCTGTAGCCGAGGTACTACCTATGGCGGATCGGATGTCCCTCCAGCCATCTTCAAGTGTAGCTGCGACAAACTGCTCTTCCGTTGGTAGGGCCACTGCTAACTGCTACCCGTAGTCTTGAGCCACTTCTGCGTTATGCAGCTTCTCGATGCTGAGACGCGGCGTTTGATTTCGACGCGTGGTTGTGACCGTCGAAAGTGTTGAGCGCATGCATACAGCTATTATTATCATTAAGGACAGACTTGTTAGGATCCCAAAATGGCTGCCACAATGGCCGACTTTGGCACCTACTCACGATTTTGAGCGCACAAATCTCTTTGTAAACAAAACCAGCGCTGCTGATCTTCTTATTTTAAGCTTATTACAAGTGAGCAAGAACAGAATAATGAAATGCACTGTTGTTTGATGCTTGCTTCTTGAAATTTGTGCGTTTGAAGTTCTGATCCACTGTTGAAGCGGGATTTCAAGACGTTTGTCCTTAAATAGTTGTGTCAATTTACCATACTGGGCTAGAGTTATTATATTCCAAGTTCCAATAATTGTTGCCTGTTGTTTTGCGTTTAAAGTCCTTGCCACTGATTCAGTTCGTAATCTTTCATTTTCGGTTTCTGTAACGTTTTTTGGGTTCTGAGAACAATATGTTGTTGGCCTAGGATCACCTATCAACCATGGTGGAGCTGTCACCTTAGATAAAGCTTTCGCTGGAGGAGCATTTCATACTCAGCCGCTTGATATCAAAAGAGACGCTGTTGGAGCCGCATCTCCTTGGTGAACAGACGCTCGGGTCGTACCTCCTCAATCTAGCCTGAAGTCAGAAGGACAACAGTGCTCATGCTGCACTACTACTAAGCACACAACTCTGAACTGGTGGCCTTTGTCATCGATTGATCGGTGGAAGCATGTGGTGGAACTTGTGAGGATCAGAGCTATATTGAACAGGTTGTCGACTCGCCATTTGGCAGATCTGATTATTTAAATTCTAAATCAATATCCACGAAAATTTAATATTGATTTCAATCATATTCCACTGGTTTCATCTAAAAACAAACAAAACGGAAAGTTCACCTCTTATTAACACTCACCCTTGCTCCTTTTTCACACCTCATAACTTCTGACAGCAGCAAAATGTTTCGGTAACGAGAGATTCTTCTAACCTCTTCTCCTTCTCCCGCAGACGAAAACTCCGCTGAAAATTGGGGATAACCAAGTGCTGAGCATTTTCCGCTCTTGTGTGGGATGTTCTATCCTAGCTCCAAACGGTTGTGGTCCAGTTGAACATGATGATGCTGCTCGTGATGGCGCTGGGTTAAGGCTAGACCCGTGTCTGCCCAAACAATCACACCCCTCAGCGCTCAACAGCTCAGCTCTGCCTTCCTCCAAACGGCAAATTATTTTACGACGACAGCTTCGGTGAAAGCCAGAGCTGATTTATGCAGCCAGATTATAGCCATATTAGTATCTCTAGCAACATATTTGACGAAAACATACTTAGCATAAATTTACACAGTCATAAATTCGTGTGTCCACATGCAATGTTGATAATGTGTGTTTGCCGTGCACCGGCTGATGTTGTGCAGCTAAAGCGATCAGGCAGTTAGCCAGGATGATGAATGCTCATTTCAAAACTACTTATTTCTTGGTGAAAACATCAAACAGCCATATTAGGCGAAAAACCAAACAAATGGAAAATATCAAAATTTTCTAAACATTTGAACAAAAAACTAAAATAGAAGTAAAAATATAGAATTTGAATGAAATTAAAAATGGAAGCTAAAAAATGACGTAAGTGGGAAAGTGGGAAAACTTAATAAAAACCACTTTTTTGCCTGAATCTTAAAATTCATAAATATCTCGGAATATTAACCCTAAAAGGGATACCTTCATGGCCTCAGTTTCGTCACCTCGCTGAGTGTTTTCCATCAAAGCGGAGCTCTGAAAGGCGCCTGGGGTCCAATGGACCCCAGGTATCCCTTTTAGGGTTAAGGTGAAACATCAAGAAATCCCATTGCAATTTTGCACACAAACTTTAGAGACACAAATCTGACGAACGAAGCATCGAACCAAGCCGCACTTGATTATCCTGGCTTTGCGCACTTGCAAAAAGAGGCAGGTTTTCCAAATAGAGCGCATTTGTTTACGAATGTTTAGGATTTGTGCTCTTGAAAACGTGAGTAGGGGTCCAAGTCAGCCATTGTGGCAGCCATATTGGTATTCTTTGAAGTTTCTCCTTAATGAAAACAACCAAAACTATCTGGTAAAAAGTCAACAAATCTTTGGGAAATGTCTGAACCAGAAATTGAAAATGTAGCCAGGCTGCATATTTAAGTAATTGTTTAAACAAATCATACTTTACTGCATAAGGTTACTCTTATCCTGTTAGACTTTAGGTGCAATCCTTTTCCAGTAATCTTTTATATTCTAGTGCACGGCAATACTTTTCCCACAACAATCAACTTCAGAGTATCAAACCGATGCAACATCGATTGCAAGGGTACTCAAGTCCACCTGTACCTCCGACAAGCATGTCCAGGTCCACGCTGACGGGAATCACCCCCATTGCCAACTCAGCCAATAGTTTTATCCGGTTAATTGAACCTCATTTTTCATTAACGATCACGTACTGGGCAGTCGCCAGCAACCGTTTTTCGCTCAGACCCGGAGCAAGCCCAGAGCCTGTGCGCAATAAGGGGACCGCCACCGGCTGGCAGGTTGGTCCTTCGAAAGCGATTAGAATCGATTGAAAATTAATTGCGCAAAGTCTTCGGTGCCATCAATAAGCGTTCCGGTGCGGTCAGCATGAATTATCACCCCACTACCAACGAGCGCTGACACTGACTGGATGGCTAGTAGGGCCGTTTTGGGGCACACACGTTTGCGGTTGGAAAATTTGATCTGATGGGATCTGTGGCCGAGTGGAAACATATAACAAAATGATGACCAAAAGAGATTATTATCATTCTTTGTGTAAATCCATGTAATATATTTCGGTTTTAGACCCAAAGTTTTGTCTGGAAGCCATATAGCTTTCTTGATTATTCATGGAAAGCTTGAAATCAGGAATAACTACACCGTACTTTACCTGTTCATCCACCGCATTGATTTCAGAATCAGAGAGGCACAACGGCCATTACGGTTTCGCCTTTCCGCTCTCAGAGGGATGAGTAATGTATTACCACTAAGTCAGACCTCAGCCAGGCCTCCCGGAATGTTGAGAAAGGTGTGCCAGAAAAGGTGGGTCAGAGGAAGGACGTCTCCTGGACCCTAGTGGATAGGCAGTAGGAGACGAGGAGGAAGACAGAGGAACAGGAGCTTAGGGAAGTTAAGCCAATAAGAGGTAGGCGTTCAGGTGCCAAGCGAGAAAAGAGCGACTCTCTTGTCATCAAGACGGACGAATTTAAGTACACAGAAGTCTTAAAAGTGTTGAGTAGCGAAACTTGGAGCCCACACTACCCGCCATAAACATGGAATCGCATCGCCTAGTATTGCAATACCCCAATTGAATATTGCAGCACCCCCAGAAAGTTTGGCATCATCTGAAGACTTCATCCGTTTCTAAACTGTATCTAAAAACCGTATACCCTAGGGCACAGTTTAGACCTTCAACAAAGTTAATCAGAAGGTCTATGGCTATCAAATGATGCCAAATTTAGTTCGTAATTCCGCCGCTATGTGGCGCCAGTGCGCATTTAAAACGAAGTACTTTGACAAGGTTTATCTCATGATTCACTCATGATCTCATGATCTCATGCACCTAGAAAGTTCGTGTCCTCAGCAAATTTGATCAGACGGTCTATGGCTACAAATGGTGGTAAGTTTAGTGCGTAATTTCGCCGCTATGTGGTGCCAGTGTGCATTTAAAACGACGTTTTAAATGCACACTGGCACCACCCTAGGCCATACGCCGCAGTTTGTCACGCCGCCGGTTTTTATTTTTTCGCGCCGGTGATCAGTGCACAAATAAAACTAATGTTGCATTCCTTCAAGGATTCCTCTTAAAATTCTTTCGGGGATTTCTCCTGATATACTGTCGTGGATTTCTCTTGAAATTCCTTCAGGGTTTCCTCCTGTAATTTCTTCGGAGATTTTTTCTGAACTTTCTATGGGGTTTCCTCTTCCCCCTGGGATTCCTGCAGTGATTTGTCCTGTAATTTCTTCGGGGGTTTCTCTTGAAATTTTTTCAAGAAATCCTCCTGGAATTCCGTCGGGTATTCTCTCTGGACTTCCTTAAGGGATTCCTTCGGAGATTTCTCCTTGAATTCTTTCGGATATTTCTTTTAAAATTCCTTCGGGGATTCCTCGTAGAGTTCCTTTGGGGATTTCTCCTGGAATTATTTCAGGGATTGATCCTCGAGTTCTTTCGGAAATTCCTGCTGAACTTCCTTCAAGGATTCCTTCTGAAATTTCTTCGGGTATTCCTCCTGACATTCCGTTGGGGATTCCTCCTGGAATTTCTACGGGGACTCCTCCTGCAGTTACTTCGAAGGTTCTTCCTGGATTTCCTTCGGAGTTTCCTCTTGGAATTTCTGTTGTGATTCCTCTTCGAATTTCTTCGGAGATTCCTCCAGAAATATCTCATGGAATTCCTTTGGGGATTCCGCCTAGAATTCTTTCGGGGTTTCCTACTGGAATTCCTTGGGGAATATCTTCTGAAACTCATTCGGGGATGCCTCTTGGCATTCCTTCGGTGATTCCTCCAAGAATTCCCTAACGAATTTCTCCAGGAACTCTTTCAGATATTTCTGGAGATTTTTCGTTGATCCATTATAGAAACGCTTTGGAGATTCTTCCTCGAATTTCCTTGGAAGTTCCCACTGGAGTTCTGCTGGAATTTCATTGTGGATGATTGCTAGTATTCCTGTTGGATTCACGCTGGATTATTTTCGGAATTTGCTCTTGAAATTCCTGCGGGGATTCCTCCTGAAACGCCTTTCCTATTCAATTTCATCCACGGATTCCTCGTGAAATTTCTTCGAGGATTCCTCTAATTTGTTTTCGATGGTTTTTGAGGATTCCATCACGAATTAGTTTGAAAATGTTTTCTGGAATTTCTTTGGGGATTCCACCTGGACTTCCTTCATGGATTCCTCCTGAAATTTTTTCGGAGATTCCTCTTGATATTCCGTCGTAGATTCTTAAGGAAATTCCTTCAGGGTATCCTCTTAGACTTCCTTCGGGAATTTGTCTAAGAATTCCTTCGTGGATTCCTGTTGGACTTTCCTCTTGGAATTCCTGTGGTGATTCCTCTTTTTTTCGGAGATTCCTCCAGGAATACCTTAAATTCTCCATGGAATTACTCCAGGATTCCTCCTGGAATTCCTTCGGGGTTTCCTTCTTGAATTTATTCCGTGATTCCTCCAAGAATTCCTTCGGAACATCTTTCTAGAATTCGTGGATTCTTCCTAGAGTTCCTTCGAGGATTTCTTCTTGAATTTCTTAGGGGATTCCTTCTGACTTCCTATGGAAATTCTACTTGGGGGTTTCCTCTTACAAACCCTTTGAGGATTCCGCTTGGAATTCCTTCGAAGACTTCTCATAAATTTCTCCTGTAATTTCTTGGGAGATTTGTCCTAGACATCCTTCGGTGATTCTTTCTGGAATTCCTGCGGGGATTCCTCTTAGAATTCCTTCGGGGATTCCTCCTAGAATTCTATCAGGGTTTTCTCCTGGTATTCCTCCAGAAATACCTCTAAGGTGATTTTCGTTGATTCCTCTTAGAATTCCTTTGGGGAGTCGAATTTTCTTGGAAACTCCCACTTGAATTCCTTTGAGGATTCCTGCTAGAAAGTCTTTCGGAATTTCTCCTGGATATTTTTCGTTGATTCCTCCTAGAAATCCTTGCTTGAAGGATTCCTTCTCGAATTTCCTTAGAAACTCCCGCTGCGGGGACGTTTCAGGATACAGTTTCAGGTCCTTTTGGGAGCCTTTAAAGGGCGTTCCGCAAGGATTCGTTGACGTTTCAATAGAATTAGGGGTTACATGGCTGTTTCAATGGGTTGTGAAGGCGATTCAAGGGGGTACTCAAGAGTCTTTAATGAGCGTTACAAGCGGTTTCAGGGGCGTTTAAAAGCATTTCAGAAAGTTTCAGAATATTTCAGAAAAGTTTTTAGGCCATTCCGAGAGGTTTCAGGGGCGCTGGATTGTATTTCAGAGGCTGTTTCTAGGGGTTAAAGGTTAGAGGTTAAAGGTGCTCCTAGGGATTTCACGGGCAATTAAAACGGATTATGGGAATTCAAAAGTTATACCTTAATTCGCACAGGCTGCAATATTAGAATAATATAGCTGTTGAAAGGTAGTCCATATCTCAGCTTATGAAAACAATTTGTACACTGTTAATCTAGAACTAATATTGAGTAAATAAAATGAAATGAAAAAAAAGATGTTTAAATGGAATAATAGAGGTTTCAGGGGCATTTTAAGACATTTCAGGGGCGATTCAAGGAGATTCAAGGGGTGATGTCTGAGGTAGAAGAATATTATTCAAAAAAGAAATGTGTACCGCTCAGTCATCAACTGAATGAAAGCTAAGAGTTTATTATTTCATTTCGTGCTAAAATCGATATCTCCTATTGGGGGTTATTTTTTCGTATAAAGTTACCTGGTATGTACCTCCATAACCTCCTGAAGCGTCCCTGAAACCATCAGGTACCCCTAACGCTGCTTAGACCCCGTGAAACTCCCTTGGACCTTCTGGAATTTACCTGAGACCCCCTGAAGAGCCCAGAAACCCCTTAAAACTAATTTGAAACCCACTTTGGCCCCCTTCCGACTCCTTGAAACGTTCCGGGAAAACCCGTGGAACGCTCCTTAGACCCTTAGTTAACTCTGAAAAATTCCATTGGACTCTCTAGAACTTCTCTGAGATCCCCTGAGGAATCCAGAGACTCCTTTGAAACCCGCTTTGGCCCCTTTTGACCCTGAAACGTCCCTGAGAACACCTGAAACGCTCCTGAGAGCATTTCATTTCATTTATTTAGTTAACATCAAATTCATGATAATACTGAATCAACAATTTGCCGCCATAATACTCGATTTGCAGCTGCAGCTCTCCAACGTCGGTCACGCCCAACACTCGCCAGATCACGCTCTACCTGGTCCGCCCATCGTGCTCTCTGCGCTCCACGCCTTCTTGTACCAACCGGATGGTTAGCAAACACCAACTTTGCAGGGTTGTTGTCCGGCATTCTTGCAACATGCCCTGCCCACCGTATCCTTCCGGCTTTGGCTACCTTCTGGATGCTGGGTTCGCCATAAAGTGCAGCGAGCTCGTGGTTCATCCTTCTCCGCCACACACCGTTCTCCTGCACGCCGCCGAAGATCGTCCTTAGCACCCGTCGCTCGAAAACTCCGAGTGCTTGCATGTCCTCCTCGAGCATCGTCCACGTCTCGTGCCCGTAGAGAACCACCGGTCTTATTAACGTCTTGTACATGGTACATTTGGTGCGGGGTTGAATCTTTTTTGACCGCAGTTTCTTCTGGAGCCCATAATAGGCACGACTTCCACTGATGATGCGCCTTCGTATTTCACGGCTCACGTTATTGTCAGCCGTTAGCAAGGAACCGAGGTAGACGAATTCTTCTACCACCTCGAAAGTATCCCCGTCTATCGTAACATTGCTGCCAAGGCTTGTCCTGTCTCGCTCAGTCCCACCTACCAGCATGTACTTTGTCTTAGCCGCATTCACCACCAGTCCGACCTTTGCTGCTTCACGTTTCAGGCGGGTGTACTGTTCTGCCACCGTTCCAAATGTCCTAGCAATAATATCCATGTCATCCGCAAAACATACAAATTGGCTGGATTTCGTGAAGATCGTACCCCGGCTGTTGAGCCCGGCTCGTCGCATAACACCTTCCAGGGCGATGTTGAATAGTAGGCAGGAAAGTCCATCACCTTGTCGTAGTCCCCGTCGAGATTCAAATGAACTGGATAGTTCACCCGAAATCCTTACGCTGTTCTGCACACCGTCCATCGTTGCTCTTATCAGTCTAGTCAGCTTCCCGGGAAAGCTGTTCTCGTCCATAATTTTCCATAGCTCTGTGCGGTCGATACTGTCGTATGCCGCTTTGAAGTCGATGAACAGGTGATGCGTTGGGACCTGGTATTCACGGCATTTCTGGAGGATTTGCCGTACGGTAAAGATCTGGTCCGTTGTCGACCGACCGTCGATGAAACCGGCTTGGTAACTTCCCACGAACTCATTTACTTTAGGTGAAAGACGACGGAAGATGATCTGGGATAGCACTTTGTAGGCGGCATTCAAAATGGTGATCGCTCGAAAGTTCTCACACATTAACTTGTCGCCTTTCTTGTGGATGGGACAGATTATCCCTTCCTTCCACTCCTCCGGTAGCTGTTCGGTTTCCCAGATCTTGACTACTAACTGGTGCAGACAGGTGGCCAACTTTTCCGGGCCCATCTTGATGAGTTCCGCTGCGATACCGTCCTTACCAGCCGCTTTGTTGTTTTTGAGCTGGTGGATGGCATCCTTAACTTCCCTCAGCGTGGGAATTGGTTCGTGCCCGTCCTCTGCTGCACCAACATAGTCATTTCCTCCGCTGCCTTGGTCCTCCGTGCCTACATTCTCTTCGCCATTCAGGTGCTCGTCGAAGTGCTGCTTCCACCTTTCGATCACCTCACGTTTGTCCGTCAGGAGGCTCCCGTCCTTATCCGGCTTGCGGCACGTAGCCTTTGCGGGATGCGTTGAGCTTCTGGTAGAACTTGCGTGTTTCCTGTGAACGGCACAGCAGTTCCACTTCCTCGCACTCCGCTTCTTCCAGGCGGCGCTTTTTCTCCCGGAAGAGACGGGTCTGCTGCTTCCGCTTCTGTCTGTATCGCTCCACATTCTGTCGGGTTCCATGCTGCAGCATTACCGCCCGCGCTGCATCCTTCTCCTCCAGAACCGCTCTGCACTCCTCGTCGAACCAATCGTTTCGTCGACTCCGTTCTAGGTACCCGATAGTGCTCTCAGCTGCGTTGTTGATGGCTGCTTTGATTGTACTCCACCAGTCCTCTAGAGGGGCCACATCGAGCACACCCTCGCCCGGCAACGCTGCCTCGAGATTCTGCGCGTATGCGGTGGCGACATTCGGTTGCTTCAGTCGCTCTAGATCATACCGGGGCGGCCGCCGGTCATGTACGTTGTTAATAACGGAGAGTTTTGGGCGCAGTTTAACCATCACCAGGTAGTGATCGGAGTCGATATTAGCGCCACGATAGGTCCTGACGTCGATAATGTCGGAGAAGTACCGTCCATCAATCAGAACGTGGTCGATTTGCGATTCCGTTTGTTGTGGTGATCTCCAGGTGTAACGATACGGGAGGCTGTGCTGGAAGAAGGTGCTACGAATGGCCATGTTCTTGGAGGCGGCGAAATCGATGAGGCGTAGGCCATTTTCGTTCGTCAGCTGGTGGGCGCCGAACTTTCCAATCGTCGGTCTGAATTCCTCCTCCTGGCCTACCTGAGCGTTTAGATCCCCTATGATGATCTTGACGTCGTGGTTTGGGCAGCGGTCGTACTCGCGTTCGAGCTGCGCGTAAAATGCGTCTTTGTCATCATCAGTGCTTCCGGAGTGAGGGCTGTGCACGTTTATTATGCTAATGTTGAAGAATCGGCCCTTGATCCTCAACCTGCACATTCTTTCGTCGATCGGCCACCAACCGATCACGCGCCTCTGCATGTCGCCCATCACTATAAAAGCTGTTCCCAGCTCACGTGTGTTGCCGCAACTCTGGTAGATGGTATGATTACCTCTAAACGTTCGCACCATAGATCCTGTCCAACACACCTCCTGCAGCGCTACGATTCCGAACCCGCGGTCCTTCAGTATATCGGCGAGTATGCGGGTGCTCCCGATGAAGTTGAGAGATCTGCAGTTCCACGTACCGAGCTTCCAATCGCAAGTCCCTTTTCGTCGCTGTGGTCGTCGCCATTGGTATCGGTTCGCATTCTTCTCTTGTTGATTTTCCGGTGCTAGTCTTTTTTACGGCTGGCTCATAGGGCCTGGCACCAACCCACTAACCCAGGGAGCTGGGCTTACCTTCCCGGAAGCTACGGGTTCTGCATTGGCATTTCCTCCAACTACAGTGCTAAATAGCTAGGCTCGAGCGCCAGTCTTCGCCGGGGGTGGTGTTTTTAATGGGCGCCCAGGAGATAATATTTTACCTGAGCTTCCACCCCCCTACTGAGAGCATGTACCATTTGAAGTGCCCTGGAACCCCTCTGACATACCTCTGAAACCACCTAAAGAGCTTCGGAGACCTCCTGGTACCCCCTGAAACCCTCTGAAATGCTCTTGAGACCTCCAGGTTCCCCGATGAAACCCCTTCGAAACTCGAGAACTCCCACATTTATTTTGTCAATTGAAATAGAAGATTCCGCATCATGAAACCAGAATATAAGACATTAGGTTTTATGACATTTCTTAAAACCACAACAAACTAGTTAATCATGTTAACTCCTAATTTTAATGTGCATTTATCGGATTCTTCTGCCACTCAGGAAGAATATGGACCTAGCAACCGGAGGGGTTGCATACTTCAAGATCATTTCTGGCGACAAATAATTGCAAGACAGGCAAACCGATTTCTTGCACGGACATCAAGATGCAGCCGTCTTTCATTAGAAGCCCGATTCGAGGTTGCCCTATTAGGATTAGTATTCCAAGACAAAATCATGCTATGGACACAGAACAAATGACAATGTGAACAAGAAGGCAATCAGCCAAACAAACCACTACGCCAGGATTAACTGATGGACCACATCCAATAAATGAAACCTCGTCATTCTGTGATCGAAAATAGTTATTCCTTTGAGGATAACTGGGCACTTTTATATTTTGTGTTGTAAGTTTGAATCGGTGATGTTTTAATATTATTGTGCTTTTGTAATGTTCTGTTTTGCGTACTCCATTTCAAGTACTCTTTGAAATGCTCATGGAGCCTCTGAGACGCCTTGAAAAGCCCCTGTGATCTCCTGAAGCACCTCTGAGACCCCATGGAACCTCCAGGGACTCCCTGAGACGCCCCTGAGATCTCTTAATACGCTTCTGAGATCTCCTGGTACTCCTGAAAACCCCTGGAACCCCCCGTAAATGCCTCATGAGATCTCCTGATACTTCCTGAAACCGCCTTAAAACGCTCCTAAGACATTCTGAAATTCTCTTTAAACCCCATGATACTCCCCTGAAACCCCCCAGGAACCCCATGCGACCACCCTAAGACCTCCTAGTATCTCCTGAGACTCCCTCGGAAATGCTTCTTAGATATTCTGTTATTCTCACAAACCTCTTGGGACCCCCTAAAAGGCGGGATGAACGACGGGTGGCGTTCGCGGCCGCCGAAGTCGCGCTCAAAACCGAGATAAGGGCTAGCAAAAACACGTGCTATGAGAACTTCTGTCAGAGTACCAATACGAGTCCATAAGGTTATGCTTACAAGGCCAAGATACGAGGTGTAATGGCTCCCACCAAGCTGTTTCCACAGCTGTCGATCTCGTGTCATGAAAACTGAGGCTGGGTTTCCGATAGGGAACTTGCGGGAATTTTTAAATCCCTTAGCGTAGGAAAGGCCCTGGGTCCGAAAGGAAGTTCTGAACCTGGTCGTAAAAGTAGCCATTGTGGAGGTTCCTGGGAAGTTCAGATCAGCTATGCAGCCATGTCTGGAAGGGGGAGTCTTCCCGGATGAAAGTGGCAGAGCCTGGTCCTATTGCCAAAGGCGGGGAAGGCACACGGTGAACCGTCGGCATATAGACCAATATGCTTGTTCGAGGATCATCCTCAACAGACTGTCGAGGCACGCCAAGGCTGTTGATGGAGTCTTGAGTAACCAGTTTGCCTTCTGGAAGGGGAGGTCGAACGTAGACGCTATCTTTTCGGTTACTAAACCTGCCAAGATAGCGTGAGTAGAGGGGAATTCTGTGCAGTAGTAACCCTGGATGTAAGCAACGCATCCAATAGTGTCGGTTTGGTGGCTATTGTCTATACTATCCTGCATTTCAGCGTAAGTTAAATGATTACAAAAACACCCAGGATTTATGGATATTTTGCTATATTTATCAAACGCTTTGATCGGATACCCTTCTGCTACTCGGGAAGCAAATTGGCAAAACGCTGTACCTCCAAACGAGATAAATGAAATGCATGCATTTGACCGAGCCCCAATTCGAATCCTTCTGCAGAATTGCACTCCTATCGGACTATTTAATAACTCCAGCATAGGAAAGCTGTTCATCTATCCAGCCCACCCGTCAGACGAAATAACGAGAATGCCCTGTAGAACCGACCACTCCGGAGAGCTGTTTTTGTTTCTCACATATCGGAGAGCCTAACACCCTTTCCCCGAAAAGTCAGCCTAGTTCGTCATTATCTAGCACCATGCTGCACCACACTACGGGGCTCTCAGGATGAATACGTTATCCGGAACGTTTTGCGTGAACGGTTTTAATGGATGACAATCGGCTCGGTTGGTGTCGGATGGTCTGTCTGATCCTATGCGGAGGGCGGAGAATTTACGGAATTTTGGAGTTAGACCATTCGTTTTGTCATCCCACATACGTACATGTCGGGGATGGCTTGGAGCTGGGAACGATTAGATGTTTGTGGTAATACAATTGGCAGATGGATTGGCGTTTGCTGGAGTGTTTCTCGATGGGGTCATGGAGAGAAACGATTTTGATGAATGAAATGACTGGGACGAGTAGGTTCATCGATCTTTGAGCGATGAGATACTATGTCTTAGTTCAAGCTCAATAATAGCATCGCTCATACTGACTCATTCTTGAAGCTGAAATGCTGGATTAAGCTACTTATTATTTCAGTTGAAGAATACCAGGGAATCCAGAGACGTTTTAAAGATATTCTCAATCAAATCAAAATCAAATCCACAAAATAAAGCATAATGAAACAAACATGTCAGATAGATTCCATACATCGAACGAAGAGTAAAAGCTGATAAATCAATTCGATGTCCTTTCAAGCACAGTATCATCGCCTATCAATTTCAACAAATGTTGGTTCCTTTTCATAAATTCTAAGCAATAAAGCTTGAACCAGCAGTCTGATCTGACTAATCCATCATTGGATTTGTTCAGGCTGAAAACTTTTCGATTCAAAACTCTCATCTTTCAGCTCCATCTTCTACCATAAGGAATCCCATCGTTACACTTGGATCTGTATCACTTGTCCTTTCCAGTCTAGTCAGCAGAAACCAACGAGAAGAGGACAGGACTTTTTTCCCAAACCCCAAAGTTCGAGAGCCATTATCGATTTCGAAGAGGATTTACGGCCTAGTCTGCTGACTTTCTCCGAATCACATCTCATCATAAAGCTCTTAGGATTGCGGAGAACCTTGGTTCCAATACGTGTGGCAACAGGGGGTCACCACCGCCGCAACGATTGATTATTAAATATTGAAGTTTCGATTCAATACATATCACACGGCTGACGAAGTCACTCTATTCACGAAGCATCCCCATTCCCAGCCCCACCGACAGGTTCTCCGTGGTGGAAAATCTGCGATCAGAATGATAAAGTGAAAGTTCTGCTTGCTCGGACGATTTTCCCACTCTTCATTCAAGCGAAGCCATATTTTTATTACTGTTCAATTTCATTACCGTCGAGCGTGGAGTGGGTGAGAAGTGATGAAAGCGTCATCACCGTCCACGTTGCCATCAGTCAGTCGGTCGCTTGGTCGGACCTCCAACAACTTTCCGCAAAGGGAGTGGATCATGAAATATTGCTCCGTCCGGGGATTAAGTATGAATGGGAAAAGTTGGCCTTTCGGAGCGAAACAAAAAAGACTTTCCACTTCTAACGTCGTCGTCGTCAGCGCTGGAATCCGGGGAAGCATCACTCATAAAGAGACAGCGAATGTGTGGCAGTTTTGCGGAGTTTTCGATTGCTCCCATGAGCTATTAGGAGGGCAGCAACGCGACGAAGCCGACACGGCGACCGACCGACAACAGTCTTCATAAACTCGTTCGAAACTCATATGTCATCTGCCGCGGGTAGTGGAATGACACCGACACGTCACAACAGCTGTGTGCAGTCTGGGGTGTTCACAGTGGGCAAGAACGAAGATCAGAGAAAGAGAAGAGATAGAAGATAGAAGATAGAAGATAGAAGATAGAAGATAGAAGATAGAAGATAGAAGATAGAAGATAGAAGATAGAAGATAGAAGATAGAAGATAGAAGATCGAAGATAGAAGATAGAAGATAGAAGATAGAAGATAGAAGATAGAAGATAGAAGATAGAAGATAGAAGATAGAAGATAGAAGATAGAAGATAGAAGATAGAAGATAGAAGATAGAAGATAGAAGATAGAAGATAGAAGATAGAAGATAGAAGATATAAGATAGAAGATAGAAGATAGAAGATAGAAGATAGAAGATAGAAGATAGAAGATAGAAGATAGAAGATAGAAGATAGAAGATAGAAGATAGAAGATAGAAGATAGAAGATAGAAGATAGAAGATAGAAGATAGAAGATAGAAGATAGAAGATAGAAGATAGAAGATAGAAGATAGAAGATAGAAGATAGAAGATAGAAGATAGAAGATAGAAGATAGAAGATAGAAGATAGAAGATAGAAGATAGAAGATAGAAGATAGAAGATAGAAGATAGAAGATAGAAGATAGAAGATAGAAGATAGAAGATAGAAGATAGAAGATAGAAGATAGAAGATAGAAGATAGAAGATAGAAGATAGAAGATAGAAGATAGAAGATAGAAGATAGAAGATAGAAGATAGAAGATAGAAGATAGAAGATAGAAGATAGAAGATAGAAGATAGAAGATAGAAGATAGAAGATAGAAGATAGAAGATAGAAGATAGAAGATAGAAGATAGAAGATAGAAGATAGAAGATAGAAGATAGAAGATAGAAGATAGAAGATAGAAGATAGAAGATAGAAGATAGAAGATATGAAAGCTTCGTTCTTGACCACAGTGGCATTTGGCATCAACACCTAAAGCAAAATAAACTACGTTCAAATTAGATCAGGTCGTTCGTCTCAGTGATCTGAAAACAATGTTTGTTCGTTCGTTCGATTGAATTGGAAGGCCCTATCAAACAAAATAGGTGAGAAGCCGAAAAAATACACTGGACGGAGATCGCAGCATTCCTATTCCGACTTGCACTCTCAAATTTGACGGATAAACTTTAATTTGCAGTTGTGATAGGATTCCTGGAACCCTACGGCCTCATCGTCGAGTGCAGAATTTTAGAATTAATTGTACGAGATTTACGCGAAAACAGCATGAGTTCTCATTCATGTAGCGGAGATTGCATCGCCTCTCTAGCGATTTTAGAGCTACGGTAGAGCATATGTTCATGAATAGATGGAAATTTCATTTGAAAAAAGTGATCCAAATAGCACATCGTATAAATAGTTTACCGCAGTGAACATACAAGCTCAAAAAATCACAACAGTGCCAGCCAGCCAGCCACTGTGGTTGATGGAACGACGAGTGGTCCCAGCACACGATACATGGCTTATTTGGCTTGGTTGGTAAGGTTTTCCGGCTTTTTATCATACGAGTGCTGGTAAATGCAGGCTTTGGCTAAAATGCAAGAGATATCCCAAGTGCGAATGATTGGTGTTTTAGATTATTGAATGACTAGAATCTGCTTTAGTTTAAATTACAAGTCATCAATCTCACCTTATCTCAGTAATTTCAAATAAAAATTACCGCCTCAAGTTCCTGAGAACATTAATTTAACTGTCTCAACGAGATTTTTAACCCAGAGCTAGAGTATCTGAAGTACGAACATGATGACGTGAATCCACAAAGGATCAAATCGAAGTTTTTGCTGCAAAATTTGTGACAAAGAATTGGAGAAACTCATAGCGGAGGGATTGTAACGGAATTGCTGGAAATATTCCTTTTAGGAATACTGCAAAATTGATGCAAGAGGTTCAGCACGGAATACTTTTGGGAAAAAATAACTAGACGACAAATTTTCACCTCACGAGTGCTCATCACAACATATCAATTGTGTTTTGATCGCTAGGATTGAACTGTGCTCTGCTAATCGACGACCAGATACAACGCGGTGGCCGAACGAGCATGATGTAACTCGCAAACGATTTTGCATACATCTGACAGTGCCGCCACACGCGCGCTCGAACAGCTGATTTTTAACGATTGAGTTAGTTGTAGAGGCCACGGTGTGAATGCTCGACACGTACACAGATGGGACATTCGAAATATCGACACTACACTAAGAAAAGTTTCCAGCCGACGGACGATGCATCGCGATGAGCTACGTCGATGAGTCGAAAGCGATGAAAAGAAAGACTTAGCTGGACGGCAACCGCTGAACGTCGAAAAGAAATAACCAACAAGGCTAATCAGCGTCGAGTCTATTCGTGTGCAATGCGTACGGGAGGTTGGTTTGGCAGAAAGAAAGAGAGTGAAAACGTTTTTGTTGACAAAAGCAAATGACATCATATCGCGAATCTTTTCAATAAAAAACAAGTTTGCATGACGAAGTCCTGGAAGAAATCCATGAAAAACCCCCGAAAAGAATCCCTTGTATAAATCCGAAGAATCTAGGATGATACCACTGAAGGAACATTCCCAAATAATAATTTGAAATCTAATTAGTTCTGAAGAAGTACTGAGAACCGTCATATGATAAAAATGTTATTATTTAATATGGGATGGTTAATGACATTTTGTTTAATAATATTACTTGGGCTGGGAGGAATCTCCAAAAGGATCCAAAAATTTGTTAGAATTTTCTGACAGATTCTCGGATGGAACCCCGATCGAGATCTTTGAAGGAATCCAACAAGGAATGAATGAATGGAAAAATTGCAAAATGTATCCTGGGAGGAATTCATGGAGATTCTCTGGAGATTTTTTTTGAAAATAACCTAGAGGGAATTCCGAATTAGTCCTGAACAGTCGAAATCTCTTAATGAACCTCGAAAGAATGAAATCCTGAAAGAAATCTCTGAACGAATCTCGGAAGAAATCTTTGAATAGATATCGGAAGAAATCCCTGGAGGAATCCTTGAAATAAATTGGAGAATAACCTGAGAATTTCGGGAGAATTCTCGGAAGGAATCTTGGAAGGAATCCCAAAAAAAGCCCCAAAAAAGATTCCCCAGAGAAATCCCTGAAGAAGAACTGAAAAATAATCCCGGGAAAATCAATCAAGGAATCCACACACCATTCCTATAAGCCTAAAGTGATCGCGCTGTTGTATTTTGTACAACACGTTGGCTTGGCGCTGGCAATGGTGGTCAACTGTGCGAGCTACGGAAGATTAAGGAAGCCTGGAATCCTCTTGGAGCTTCTGCAAGCATATCTTAAAGAATCTCAGCAGGAATTACGAGGAAGCTAAAAAAGGATCCCGAAGTCTTTGATGTAATTCAGGGTGGAATCGTTAATAATAGCTGAAAAACTCCTGGAGAAATCCCTGGAGGAATCTCATGAGTATTCCTTGACATTAGGCTGGGATAATACCTGAAAACAATTCAGGGAAAGTACTTGGGAGCAATCCCAGAAAATAATCCTGGAAGAGTTCCTGAAGTTCCTGAAGTTCCTGGGAGTCCTGAAAGGATTTCAGCATTGGTTTCAGGTAGAAGTTCCTGAAGGTTTCCCGGAAGTAAGCCCTGAAAGAACCTCGGATCAGAGATCCCGAATCAGAGAAAAAATCACGAGAGGAATCTTTGCAGAAATTACACCCGGAATCCCTGAAGCAATCCGGGAGAAATCCTGGAAGCATTTCTAGAAGGAATCCCCTTTTTCAAAATAAATAGATCCTGATGAAGATCTCAACCACAGGATCGAAACGTTGGCAATGATTTAAAATAACCAACGCTTTTCTGTGACTGAAAGCCGAATAATGCCACGTTTTACCTAAATCCAGTCATACCCCGTAGAACAACCTGGGAAACACACAAAGAAATTCCAAAAATGCTGGGAGAACTCGCTAGAGGATTTTCAGGAAGAATAACGAGACGAATCTTGGTAAGTAATAGTCTAATTTTGGCTAGACTAAATTACACGAGAATTATAACAATATGAGTTATAATAAATATGTACATCTAGATATCTACTTGAAATCTAACTGATGATCTTCCAGACGAACATTTAGGTATTTCTCCAAGGATCCTACAAGATATTTCCTTTGGAGTTTCTTCAGGAAATACGCTTTGAGTTTCTTCAGAGATTCCTCCAGCAATTTCATCCATTTTTTCAGGAATGTCTCAAAGTACTTCACCAGGAAGAATTCTGATAATGCTCACTGAAAATCCTTCAGGTATTTCTTCAGCAATGCCTTCAAGGAATTATAAAGTTTTTCCCAGCAAATCTTTTAGAAATTCTTCCAGGACTGCTCTCAAAAATTCCTCCAATAATTCCTTCAGGAACGAAATGAAAAATATATGAATGATTCCTTATTTAATTTTCCACGAATTCTGTGAGAAATTCCTCTAAGGTTCCTAAAAAATCCTCCAAGGATTATTTCTTTGAATTAGGGGCCGTTCATAAACCACGTAGACTTTTTGTGGGGTGGGGGGGTGTCTGGCAAAAGTCTACGCTCCATACAAATTTCAAAATTTTAGTGTGGACAAAAGTGTACGAGGGGGGAGGGGGGATTGAGATGGCCAAATTTTGGTCTACGTGGTTTATGAACAGCCCCTTACTATTTTTCTTTTGGGAATTTTAAACAATTTCTCCAATGATTCCTTTGGAAACTACTCCAAAGATACTAGGATTTCTCGATGTATTCCAGCAGAAATTCCTGTAGAATTTATAGAATTTCTCGAAGTATTCCTGCAGAAATTTCTCGTAGGATAATCCAAAAGTTTTTTCAATGATTCTTTCTGGAATTCCTTTGGGGATTTCTCAAGTAGTATCTCCATGATTTCTTGAGAAATTTCACCAAAGGTGTCATTGATTTATTTATTTCTCCAAAGATTTCTTCAGTAACTCCCCACAAAGAATTTTGGAGAATATCTACCATGATTCTTTCTGAAATATTTTCATAAATTCTTCCAAGAATTCCTCCAAGATTTTTTTAGAAATTATGCCAATGATTTCTCCAGCCTTTTATCTTCTTCAAAAACTCCTCCACGGATTCCTTCAGGACTTGCCCGACGCAATCTTCCGAGAATGCTTCAAAGAATTGCATCAGGAACTATTCCAAAATCTTTCAGGAATTCACCCAAAGATTTTTTTCTCCAATGATTTTTTTTTAACGATTCCACAAAGGATTGCCCTACTTATTCCTGCAAGGATTCCTTCAGGAACACTTTCAATGATTTCTAAAAGAAAAACTCACAAATATTCCTTCAAGCATCCTTTCAATGATTGCTGCAGTAATTTCTTCAAATTATCCATCAGGGTTGAACCCTGAAGGGATCAGGGTTCCGAGGGTTTTTTCACGAATTCCTCCATGGAATCCTTCAGATGTTTCTACAAAGATTCCTTCAGTTGTTTCTTCCAATAATAAATACTCCAGGAATTTCGCCAAATATTCTCTTAATCTACAGGCATGTTTTTTAGAAATTTCTTCCAGAAAAAGCTACAAGAATTCCCCAAGAAACACGTTCAATACTTTTAGGGATGCCTTTGGAAATTCTCCCAAGGATTCCTTCCAAAAATCCTTCAAGTATCGTTTTGGAAATTCCTCTGGTGATTCTATCAGTAATTCTTCAAGATTATTAAACCTTTTTTTTTCAAGATTATTAAATCTTCCGTAACTCGCGTGGCTGGCCACCACTGCCATCACCACGCTAATACTGAGTACAGAAAGCGAGATTTTTTTACCGTGTTGTACAAAATTCAACAGCGCGATCGCTCGAGGGTTAAGCCAACCAAGAATTCTTTCAAGTTTTCTTCCAAAGATTGCTTCAATGATTCCTTCAAGCATTTCTTCAACTCCTTGAATAATTCCTTCAAAGGTTGTCTTCAGGAATTCGTCCAAGGATTGCTTCAGGCATTTCTCCGAGGATTCTTCCAAGATTGCTCCATAAACTATCCAGAATATTCTTGGTGGTCTAATGACTACCACTTCTGATTCCTATGTAGAAGGTCCTGGGTTCAACCCCTGGCCCGGCCCTTTCATCCTACTTTCTATCTTTCCATATACTTTCTCCCTCCTCTCTACATATCCAACTTATGTATATTCACATGTTCAAAGCCATCGCAAGAATAAAAACGGGTTGATCGTTTCTATTTTTCCAACTTTCATACCACAGTGTCAATTAGGGTGGCCCACACTTGTATGGTAAACAAAAAAAATGGAAAATATTAAGTCTTACCTCCTGAATTGATTGTTTTGGAATCCCAGAAACTACGTTCAAAATTTGAACACAAGCGCTTAAGCCTAAGGGGGCGCTCAAAGTGCTTGAAGTTTGTTCGGGAAAACGTGGCCAAATGTATGCAGAAATCTTAAATTTACAATTTTTGCCGCTAGGTGGCGCTGTAAGCGTTCAATAATAAAACCCTTTGGTTTTATTGTAGGTGACTATATGCCAAACAACTTTGACTAAGACCGCAAAGTGATCCGACGCCTGTTGAAAAAGTTATACCCTAGGTAAAGTGAGGCGAGGTTGGTTTTTGCAGTATGTACATGTAAAGGAATAATATCAATAATGAAATCTCAATACTACGCCTCACTTTGCCTAGGGTATAACTTTTCTCACAGGCGTCGGATCACTTTGAGGTCTTCGACAAAGTTTTTTCTTATAAAGACACCTACAATAATACCAATGGATTTTATTACGCTTACAGCGCCACCTAGCGGCTAAAAATCGAAAACTTAAGATTTCTGCATACGGCGACGTTTTCCCATACAAACTTCAAATACTTAGAGCGCCCCCTTAGGCTTAACCGATTTTGTTAAAATTTCGAACGTAGCTTCTGGGATAAAACAACTGATTCAGGAGGTAAGAGTTGGTATTTCTCAATTTTAGGGTGTGGGCCACCCTACTGTCAATCCATCATGCCTACGAGTTATGCAATCAAGCGAACTGTGACGCATTATCTTCCGAGTATTAAATACACTAATATATCACCTAACGCCTGGCATCCACACAGCAATGTGTGAACCCATTGCCAACCATATCCCACCAACATTCCGACATCCGCATGAATTTGTGCAGACGCAGAGGTGTATTCGGTCTTCTGTCGATACAAACGAGTGCAATCATCACCTCCTCCTCCTTCCCCACATTGACCTGCAACCTGATGTGGCAGGCGCAATTGACGCTTAAAAATAGGAGATCACCAACACTCACACACTGAAGATGCATGCTAGTCCCCGGCAGATATCTCATTGGTTTCTTGTATGAATGTTGCTAATCTAGCAATACTGAGGTAACATTCACGGGTGGTCAATCAAGCTCAAGCAAGCTCAAGTTTTTTAGGAGTTGCTTAAAGGATTCTACCAAAAATTCCACCAAAGATTTCTCCAACATCTGTTTTCTATTTTCCTTATGGATTCCTCCAAGAATTCCATGAAGAAATATCCACTAAGTTGATTCTGACCTAAGTACAACGGTTGTTTCAGAAAATCCTTCAGATATAGATTTTGGAATTCCTCCAAAATCCATTTTAGAGTTTTTTTTAAGGTATCTTCTTTGTCAGAGTATTTTTTGTGTATTTTCTCAACAAGTATTAACATTTTGTCAATAATATACTTATATTAATTCTAACAATGTGGAAATAATTTAATGATTCGCCTTCTTCGGTGTTGACAAGTGCTTCAATCAAAAAGAATATAAATGTTTTGATTCAATTGGTTCAAGAGGTTGCGTGTAGCACACCACTTACCAAAATGAATCAGGGTAATATGACTTCCCCCCTCTCCATAAACAGTGTCGTTCTCGTGACAGTCTTGGAAAAAACAAAGGTTATCCCGGTCTCCATTAGCAACGCACGTAATACTAGCACTCCTTCCCTTCCTCGATAACCGTAAGGACGTGGCTGGCGCCTTTATTGGCCTTCTAAAGTTTGGAATCTTGAAAGAAGCACATTGAGAACGAAAAGCTACTCCCCGTTTATTGTACAATTTCCATTGTTCTGGTATATCACGGACTAAGCATCAACGAAAATTACAGTCATCTGTGCTCATTCAGAGAGTTAAGATTTTGAACATGTTTTAAAATCCGAGCTTCCATATCTTCATATCTTCATTAGAATCTTTGATGCAAAAATAGTCCTGTTAAATTTTCAGTCATTTCGGTGTAGATTTTGATGGTGGCCTAAAGGCAAAATATTTTTATATGGAAATCACTATCAGGAATTTTCAAAAAAGTTTTCCAAAGTGTGCATGTCAAATTGATTTTTTTGAAAATTCTCTATAGTAATTCTTATACAAACCAACTTTGATTGTGGACCACAATTAAACCCACACCAAAATGGCTGATCATTTGACACGGCTCTATTTTTGTACCAAGGATTGTGATGAAGATATGGAAGCTTGGATGTTTTAACATGTTTAAAATCCTCACTGTCCTGATGCTTATACTCAATTTGGCTCGAAATTCAAGTGGTTTTCACCAGTAATACAAAGTCTCCAGGAAAGATGGATTCAGCCAGTTGTTGAACAGTTGTCCAGTCCAACTGAGACTCGAAAAAATCCCTATCACTATTTACCACGCTTCCAGTAAGTAGTACATACATCCACGAGAGACAACCCAGACGGTAGAATTGAATTAAGCTTTCAGTGTCACACTACTGTCGTCGAAGGGACCAACCAAACCAACGACAAACGATTGGCATTTTGCGAAAGCGAATACTGATGTCGACACTAGAGACGATGATTTACATATTTAAGAGAGCGAGCGAGAGCATGAATTAAAACACAACCCACACCGCTCTGTGCCAAGTAGTGCTAGATGGCCGCCGCAGCCAGTAGTGGAAAAGAAAATGGAAACTAATGGAAAAAGAAGGCCTCTCATACCTCCATCGCACCCCCAGAGAGGGGGTGATACCTCTAAAAAGAGGGAAGAAGATTCGATGACAAAATGGCGAGAAGACTATAAGAAGACGATGGCATCAACCAGCAGCAGCAACAGCAGCAGCAGCATAATTGAATTTGCATGTCGTGCAATAGTTTCCGAAAGCTTCCTGAGAATGTGCAGTGCCACTTGAAGTGAATTCGCTGCCGTCTTCATCAAGTGGCACTATATCTAACCCACTAGGTTGGTACTAGGCTTGGTACTTTCTTTTTTGAGAAAACTCTTCAACGGGGTTGCATCCCGTTAGTTGTATAGACAATACGTCGGGACCAGCCTGACAGGCTGGCAAGTTCACTGCAGCAAGGTGGTGCAACTCAGTAAGGCAAAGTAACTACGAAATTGAAGAGTTTGGTGAACCAGTCGATATGGGTTGGTTGGGGATGGTGTAAAAGCTTTGAGGTGACAGAATTTTCAATTAGGTTCTGAACTTGGTTCTGGAAGTTTTCGAGTTCAGCAGATGGTATCGAAGCAAGTGTGTTGATATAGGGAAATAAATGCGAGAAGATCATTTTGAATGACAAGAGCTAATATATGAAAAATATGGTAATATCTTCAAAAAAAAGTTAATTAGATATGGTAACGGCAATCTGTATACATTATTTATATAAAATCTTAAACTTTTTTTTTATTCTCACAACTTAACATAATTTACAGCCCTTATGTCCTCTGGCGCACTACGAGAGCGATTACAACTGTCAGCTGCACTTACAGTTTGTGCAGCGTCTAAATTTATTCTTTCTATCAGTGCTGAAAATGTCATTTCGACATATCTAAATTCAAGCACCTACAGCTCATTGACAAGCTGACCCCGAGAATATAGTATATGGAAAACTTGTGCAGCTAGACCAGTTCTGTAAGAAAGTCACGGAAAATCCGCTCTTTTTCGAATATTGAAGATGAATGACACGGACTCACCATGAATATCAATTGACATTTTCGAAGATAATCCGTGATATTTACATTATATATTCAAAAAGAGCGGATTTTCCGTGACTTTCTTGTAGAGCTGGTCTAGCCGCACAAGTTTTTCATATACCATATTCTCAGATTCAGCTTCTGAAACGAGCTCTAGGCGGTTGAATTTAGATACGTCAAAATGACAGTTTCAGCACTGCTTTCTACTATATCGAACTGGTCTTTGTGTTGCTTTCACTTTCTACTCTGTCGATGGTAGAATGATGAGCACAAATTTGTTGATGCTTGGCTGCTGCCCCTTTTCCAGTCGCTTGAGGGTCAATTATAAGTTGCCGTTTTGCCGATATCCAATTATTTCGGGTCTGTTAAAGCAATGAGCTCAGAAGAGTGTCAAATGCCAGCCGCTCTCGGGGGACGGAAAGCAACTGACGTAGTTCGGAGCTGGGATCGAACCCATGACTATCCACTTATGAAGCGAACGTGTGATCACTACGCCACGGCTCCGGCAGAATCTTAAACTTATTATGCCTAAAATATAATGCTGAATTTCTAATAAACTCAACAAACATATCTACAAATGGAGAAATAATGAAATTTTTAATTTTATTTTTTATAATTTTTTTCCTTTCGTCACTCCATCTTAGCTGTTTCTTTTTATTTTTTATTTTAACATATAGTTTGTTCATCTTCACATACTTATGTTGAGTTTCTTAGAAATCACAATTACCTCACGGATTAGTATTTCGAATATTGCACTTTAAGTAATGAACAATAGTAGTCGAACCATTCTAATATTTCCAGGATGTGGCCGGTTGGCACCTCAAGTCACTTACCTGAAAATAAATAAAAAAAATTACATTATTAACATATGTATGCAAGATTTATCTATATCTATATCTATATCTATATCTATATATCTATCTTCTATCTATATATATAAAAATGAGTTTGAAGTCCCTTTGAGGCAACAAAACTCACGAACGGGTGAACAGATCAGGATGACATATGCAGGGTTAGATTCGTATTCATGGTGGCTGTGTTTATATGCAGAAAAAGTTACGAAAATCACTTTAAAAAGTATGAAAATTGTGAAAATACTGATTTTTGTTGAGCGGGGAACAAATTCAGCGTGATCAAAATTAAATCAATCTAGAGTGCGTTGCTGCGATGACCTCAACAGTTGTCAAACCACCGCAGCTTGGCAGAACAAAGTTTGCCGGGATAGCTAGTCTATATATAAAAATGAGTTTGAAGTTCCTTTGAGGCAACAAAACTCAAGAGTGGACGAACCGATCAGCATGAATCTTGCTCGGTTCGGTTCGTATTCGTGGTGACTGTGTTTATAGGTATGTGGAAAAAGTTACGAAAATCAACTAGAAATGTAAGAAAATTGATATAGTACTGTTTTTATGAGCTGGGAAGGAAATCAACACGCTCGAAATGAAACCAATCTAGAGTGCGGTGCTATTCTTCTCAACTGTTGTCAAACCACCATAAGACGGCAAGGCAAAGTTTGCCGGGACAGCTAGTCTATATATATAAAAATGAGTTTGATGTCCCTTTGAGGCAACAAAACTCACGAACGGGTGAACCGATCAGGATGACTTATGCAGGGTTTGATTCGTATTCATGGTGGATGTGTTTATATGCAGAAAAAGTTATAAAAATCAACTAGAAAAGTAACAAAATTGATAAAGTACTGATTTTCCATGAGCTGGGAAAGAAATCAACACGACCGAAATGAAATCAATCTAGAGTGCGGTGCTATTTTGAGCTCAACAGTTGTCAAACCACCACAAGACGGCAAGACAAAGTTTGCCGGGACAGCTAGTAAGAAATAAGAAAAAACATTTATTTTATATTGTAAAATAATCATCAGTTCCGTCAAAAAAACGTTTAATGTCTTATATGTGTTGAAATGACAGCACATTTCCTTCCGTGTAGCCAAATTCTAATACAGCTACGATTATGTATAATTTTATTTCCCTTTTGATGTGTGCTGCCATCTGTTTGTGACTTAATCTGTCTTGAAATATTTCGGCAAGAGAAAACGCATGAAAACTCGTGGGGTGCATAAGCACAGGCGCAACCAAAAAAATAAGCTAATTGCGTCGTAGTTATTTTCCACTGGTCTATTATCATCAGCGAATTTAAACAGCCATACTAATTGGAAATGGAAAACTACCTGGTAAATTCTCGCTCTCCAAAACTGACCAATGAAAAATAAAATTTTAACAAATCCGTACAACATTGTGCAGTAATTGCGCCTCAGGTTTTAAGTTCAACCCACTTCAAATCGCGTTCGTTTGGTTATTCTGGTGGAGTACGTGCTAGTGCAAGCAAGTGCATTTTGCAGTGGAAGTTTTGAGCTACTATTGAGCTTTGATATCAAATTGTGAATCAAAGTAAACTAAATTCGAAGTAAGCCTCCGCGATTTTAACTAGAATTCTCTTAAATAATTTTATTTGTGTGTTTTTTAGTTGAATTTATCGAGTTCATCAATTTAAATATAATTTGAAATTAAAAGTGAATTTAACTAGGAAGGACAGATTAGTCAGGTAAGCTATAGTGAACTATTCGGTGGAAATTGGTGAAATTACAGTTCTACTGCGTTGTCTAGGCAAGTGAAGCCCAACAACGTGGGCGGCTAATCTGGGTCTCGGCCAGTAACGGTCATTTGTGGGTGGCATTTTCCACCCAAGTGCTTGCGCATAAGTGACTCCGACAACAACATCAGGAGAAAGTCCGACGAAATCCGGTGGTGCCTGTCCTGGATGCACCACGTGACGACTCGCTACGTCAAGCCGTGAAGCAAAGAGCGACGCTACCAAACGCTCTCACTCCACCGAAGCCGGGGACGCCTTTACCCCGAAGATCGATGCTCACGCGCGAGTCAACTGATCGGGTCGGACCATCTGCGTAGCGCAAAGCCACCGTTCGGCGAGGAACATCTTCCGACGCTGGAAAGACGCCTGAGAACTACCGCCGTTGGAGCAACGCCTAAAGTTCAGGTCAGACGTTATTAGGGCCTGTGTAATAAATTTAGGCACATTTGTTTTAATTTGCTCCAATTAGACGTGACGTCACAAAGTTAGGTTTGCCTTGGCTAATATAATAGAATCGAACTTTTTTAATAAATTTTGAAATTAGGCTTGGTGCAACTATTTCAATTTAACAGTTGCTTTCTTTTTTAAATCGAATAAAGTTGTTGATATTTTTATTTTACTTCGAGTTTGGTATTTGACTTTGCCAGATTTCGGTCGAAAATTTGAATAATTTTGTCGGAGTTGTTTGGATTTCTAGCTGAGACACTTTTTACTGCATGTTTTTTTTTATTTCAAATAGCGATTTGGGTTCCTTTTCTGATTAGAATTTGGCTGTTGGCATTTCGATTCTTCGGTCCAGGTGGAGTTTCGGATCGCGAATATAACTGTTGGCCTGCCCTGAGGAGGCAGTCTCTAGCCGGGGTATTTTGACAGAGTTAACGGTCCTTTTTCGAAAGGTGGCGCTTAAGCCGTTGGCTTTAACGAAACGGAACGAAACGTTACAATATTTTGAAACATAGGGTCTGGGACCATTTGGCCAGGAGCACCTATTTTGGGCACCTGGTGCTATAACTCAGTCAATTTTGATCCGATTGACTTGAATTTTTGCACATGGCTAGATACTGTGCGTGTTTGATCGTGTCTCAAAAATCAAGTCAATCGGTTCAAAATTGACTGAGTTATAGCACCAAGTGCTCAAAATAGGTGCTCCTGCCCAAATGGTCCCAGACCCTAATATATATCCATATAAATTTATAATCCATACTTTCTGTGAGAATTGTCATAACCCTGTGTAACCATGTCATTTCTACTATAAAAAAGTATAGTTTTGGCGTGAAAGAAATTTAAAAACATGGTACTCGCTTTGATGGACTTCTTTAAGGACAAGCTATTTGGAGTACAAAGCTCAAATTTTCTCGAGCACCGTTTTTGAGAACCGTTCAATGGATTTATCTAAAAATTTAACTTGATGTTCACTCAGTCGCTGCGAGTATCGAATTCCTGGTGGTTCAAGAAACTCTCTTAGAGATATCCTTGCAGAATCTTCTAAATAAATCCCTGATTGGAATTGTAAAGGAATTTCAGGGAGAATCACCGAAGGAATTCCAGAAAGTATCCCAGGAGAAATTCTTGAAGAAATTCCGGGAGGAATCCCCGGAGGAGTTCTAGGAGGAACCTTGAAGGAACTGCAGGAGGAATCCTTGAGATATCTCCTAAAGGAACCTCTGAAAGAACTCGTGCAGGAATTTCTTAGATAATACCTAGACTAACCCCTGCCGAAACTGTTGTATGAAGCCCGGAAGGAACTTCTGCAGGAAACCCTGGTGGTTCAAGGATCTCTCTTAGAGAGATACCTGCAGAATATTTTGAAGAAACCCCCGAGTGGAGTTTTTAAAGAATTCCCAGAAGGAATTCTAGCAGAAATCCCCGAAGGAATTCCGGGATGAATTTCAGAAAGAACTTCAGAAGGAACCCCTGGAATAGTTCAAGGAGGTATCCCTAAAAGAATTTTAAGGTGAACCACGACAGCTCTGTAGGTGGAATCTCTGGGAAAACTCCGAGTGGAATCTCTGAGAGAACTCGTGTAGGAATCTCTGAAGTAACTTCCGGACTAATCCCTGTAGGAATTGCTGTATGAAAATCCGAAGGATTTTCTGCAAGAATCCCTAGTGATTCAAAAATCTCCAATGCAGAGATCCCTGTAAAAACTTATTATGGAATTTTAGAGGAATCCCAGCGAGAATCTCCGAAGGATTTCCAAGAGGATTCTCCGAAAAGATCTCGGGAGGAATCCTCGAAGGAATTCCAGGAGGAATCCTCGAAGAGTCCCAGATGACACTCCTGGAGGAATCTTGAAGGAATTGCAGGATGAATCCCCAAAGGAATTCCAAGAGGAAGCCCCCAAGAATTTCCAGGAGGGATCCCCAAAATGTTTCTAGGCAGAATCCCCGAAGAATTACCATGCAAAATCACCGAAGATATTCAGGAATCCCTGATGGATTTTCAAGAGAGATCTCCGAAAAAAACCGTGGAGGAGTTTCAGAAGCAGAATCCTCCAGTTCTTTTTGTTTGTATGAGATTCATGTGGAAATGCTGGATATATGCCAGAATATAGTCCTTAAGAAATTATTGAAGGAACTCCCAGAAAAATGCCTGAAGGAACTTTTGGAGAAATCTCTAATGTCACTCCTGAAGGCATCCCTGAACCCTCCTGGAAAAATCTCCGAAAGAACTCCACGAACAATCCCATGAAGAATCACTAAAGGAACGGCTGGAGGAATCCCTGAAGGACTTCTGGAGGTATATTATAAGAAAATCCTGTACGAATCCCCGAATGAACTTTTGTATACAGCTCTAAATAAACTTCTGGGAAGTCACTGAATTCTCCTAGAAGTATCATTGGTTCTTCCTGTAGGAATATCTGAAGTATCCTGGAGAGATTCCTTAAAGACATCCTGGGAAGATAGATCTCTGTAGAAACTAGTGGAGGAATGCCCGATGGATTTCCATGAGGTATCTATGCAGAATCATCTGCACGAATCCCTGAAACTAATGAAGGAAACTGTGAAGGAACTCCTGGATTAATCCCCGTAGGAATTCCAAAATGATATTCATTTCTGAAGGACCTTTTTGACAAATTTCTAGAGGACCGACTGTAGGGATTTCTGAATAAACTTCTGGAAGAATTGCTGATGGATCTCCTGAAGGCATCCCTGAATTCTCCTGAAAGAACCTCTGAGGAAACTCCTGTTGGAATAGTTGAGAGAACTTCTGCACGAATCCCTGATGAAACACCTGGAGACATCCCTCAATTCTCCTGGAACTACTGAGGAACTACTAGAGGAACTCTTGGAGCAATCCCTAAGAAGGCATCCTGTAGCAATTCCAAGAGGAATTTTCGAAGGAATTTCAGGAGCAATCCTTGCACAAGCATCAATTTGAGGCTTTCTTTGCTTTTAAGAACCGCCGTGAAACGAAAATGATTTTATTTAGGCTTTTTGATGGTATTACCTAACATCTCTTGGAATCAACTCAACCTAAAAATGTTACTTGAAGAAATGTTACGTGAAGAAATTCCAAGAGAGATCCCCCAAGGGGAGCAAACTCAGAAAGAATTTCTGAACGAATTCTTGAAGGAACTATTGCAAAAATTACTGAAGGATTCTCTGGGGTAATCGAGAAGATTCTGGGATTCCAGAATAATTCCCTGTAGAAATGCCCGAAAGAATCTCGAAAAGAACTCCTGTGGATTCCTAAAAGAATCCCAGAAGGAACTCCTAGAGTACTCTCTACAGGAAATTTTGGAATGAATCATCGATGAATCACTGATGGATTTCCTGGAGGCATCCGCAAATCTTCCTGAAAGAATTTCTGAAGGAATTCCTGTCAGAGTACCTGAGAGACCTTCTGAAGAAAACATGGTGAAACTCCTAGAGGGATCCCTGAATCATCCTGGTTGAATCCCTGAAGTAACTACAGGAAACATGTCCCGAGAAAGTCCTGCAGTTTGCTGTTCAAAAACCCGGGAAACCCACGTCAGGTCATAATTCGTATCATCTAATCGCGATGTTGTCTTGCCTACGGAAGTTGTTGGAGAAAATGATTCTCTTTCGGCTGGACAAATGGGTTGAATCGAGGGGCATGTTGTCAGATACACAATTTGGTTTCCGAAGAGGCAAAGAAACGAACGACTGTCTTGCGTTACTTTCTTCAGAAATTCAGCTTGCCTTTGCTCAAAAGCAGCATGACTGTGTTGTTTCTATAACGGGAACAATAGCAGTTGATGTGCAAGGACCACTACAGGATACTTTGGACAATTTGTCTACTTGGGCTCCCAAGCTGGGTATTGAATTCTCTCCGGAGAAAACTGAAATGGTTGTCTTTTCTAAAAAACATAAACCGGCAAAGTTTTCGCTCGTTCTGATGGGTAAGACAATCACTCATAGTATGTCTTCCCAACATCTCGGCGTCTGGTTCGACTCCAAATGCACCAGAATCCTCAAACTCGTTTTATGAGTGTGTACTACTGGTACATGACGCTGAAGGTAAGCCCATCTCCGGTTAACACAAATCGTGACAACTTCTCAGACTTCGACAGTTTCTCTGTGGATGTTGATCTGTCCATTAAGGATGAGATCACCGGTATTCCGGAATCTTTTCGTTCCGTAGGTATTCCACAGATTTTTGTAAGTAAGTTCGGGCATGTTAGCGGGGACAGACAGTTCTTCACAGATGGTTCAAAAACCGATAATTCGATTGCATTCGGTGTCTACAACGAATTTCAGAGCGCCACCTTCATGCTTCAAAAGCCCTGTTCTGTATACGTAGCTGAGCTAGTGGCTATATACTACACCTTAGAGTACATTCACACTCTTCCACCTGAGCACTACTTTATTTTTACCGACAGTGTAAGTTCTCTGGAGGCTGTTCGGTCAATGAAACGGATGAAGCACTCAGCGTACTTCCTGAATGGAATACGCCAAGTATTGAGTGCTTTGACCAAACGCTCATACACCATCACCATAGCTTGGGTCCCTTCACATTGCTCGATTCCGGGCAATGAGAAAGCGGACTCACTGGCTAAGGTGGGCGCTAGCGACGGCGATATTTACGAGCGTCAAATCGCCTTCGATGATTTTTTTTTGGCCCGTCAGGAGACCTTGATCAGCTGGCAACACAAATGGAGAGATGGAGAGATGGGTAGATGGTTGCACTCCAGGTGTCGAAGAAGCCATGGTTCAAAGGGTTGGATTTAGGCCGCGATTTCATTCGTGTGATGTGTCGGCTGATGTCCAACCACTATTTGTTGAACGCACATACCTTCCGTATTGGGCTCTCAGAAAGCAATCTCTGTGTCTGTGGCGTGGCTTACCAGGATATCGAACATGTCGTGTGGGGATGCAATGAGTATCGTGAGGTCAGATCTGAGCTGCATGAAATTCTCCGGGTCCGAGGAAAACAACAGAAACCCGTTGGAGAAGTGTTGGCAGGACTTGATTTAGAATACATGAACCTAATTTACCAGTTTTTGAAACGTGTTGATGTCAGAGTTTGATGTAGTACGTTTCTTTGTTTTTGTTGTCCGCCTTTTGGTTTTGTTGTTCGCCCCTGTCTGTCGTCGCCCCCCTTCCGTTTGTCCTCTTCTTGTCGTTGTCACCGATAAATTCCTTTCTTTTTGGTTCCGTTACAGATATGGACAATTCGTCCCATCAATGTTTTTAGTATAAGTTAGCAAATAATTTAGTTTTAAACCCATAAATCCCTCCTTCCCAATTTTTTTTCTTTTCTTTCTCAATCCTTAACCTCGAAACAAAAGATTTCGGCTCATTTATGCCCATGTGGTGCCCGAGCCTTCCAAATAAACGAATAAGTAAAAAAAAAACTCCTGCAGAGATTTCTAAAGCAATCACCAATAAACAAACTTACTCACCGTGACAGTCCGTATTAAAGATGTGCAATATTCGAAGTTTTATGGTATATTCGATATTATTGAACACCCTGTATTCCAAGTTAGTGGAAACCTATTATAATATGAACCTTCTAAACATATAATATTAGGCTTTCTCTGACTTTAAATAAACTAAATATTTAAACTATGCAGGGAAAATAAAACCTTTCTTAGCAAGGCGGAGTGAGCAAAAAAAATATTCTGCTCCAAGAGAGCGATACCTTAAATATGTTTGGGAAATACTTCTGAGGGTAACGGGTTCAAATCCTTTTCAGAAGATATGGAAGTATAAAATTTTTAAAACAATTTTGCAATATTTTTGATAAATTCCGAATCGTGTAAGTGCTCGGAAATAGATGTCCTTCATTTTCTAATAAAATACAAGAATCAATACAATACATCAGGGAATACAGTAATTCATTCATATTTTGTGAAACATCGGAAACTGACTAAACGAATTTCTGTTTAAATACTGCAATCTGTGCCGCCCGTACCCGCTCCCGCAGTCATAAAGTTCTATCAATATTTGCAGAACTAACATCATCACCGTCCTCATCAGCGAAGGTTCATCAACACCAGCATGGGTCAACTCTCGTTTAGTGTAGCGCACCTATTCCTCTTTTTTTGTGCAAACTAAGCTGATGCTCGTAGTAGCTGGTACTACTGCAGCACCAGCATCAACATCCTCTAGTCATCAGCTAACCAGCACCAGATAGTAGAACACTCGTGTTGCGTCGCACTCTCGCAAGTCCTACGTCAGTCATCCAACCAACCAACCGACCGACAACCCTCAAATTGATGACGAAGCGCGCTTCAGATCGCGAGTTGCGACGCGATGCTGCAGCGGCCGCGCGCGGCTGCGAGTGATTTTATTTTATTTCTTCTGCAAACAAACGGAGCGGCTCCGTGCGGCCGACGAGGGACGAGGGCGACGTCGTCAGCACTTTCAATTATTGACATATTTTATTTTAAATGAACGCGGAGATCAATAATAAATTAATCAAAACATGCTATTCATGATAACGGTTTGAGCGAGACGACCGACCAGCGCAGCGCTGCGCTGCGGTGGTTATGGTTGGTGTCGGTGGCAGCCAGCGTAGCAATGCTCAGTCGCGTCGAGCGTCGAACTCGGGCCGCTGCCGCTGGCCGTTACCAAGGCAAGGGAATGCCGGCTGGCTGACTGGCTGAGAAAGGCAGCAGTTTAGCAGCGCAGTTATGGGGGCATCTGTTCATTGAGTAGGGAGCGAGTCCGTTGATGAATCTTAATGGATGACGATAGAAAATTAGTTTGCTGCTGCTCGGAAGAAATTGATAGCACTTTTTTCCTACACTCCGTCGAGGAATTCAATTGAATAATTCAATTTTAAACGTTGCCGTAATCGCAGGGGAATAACGATTTCGCAAAGACTACACAGCAAATACCTGCCTGCCTGTTTGGCTGCTTGCAGACAGACGCACCGGCTGCAGAAAGCATACCGCAAACCCTCAAAAGTATTCCTCTTCTCGAACCATCAGTGCTCAATCGTGGTGGTGGCGAAACACAGATGTTTCTCCCAAAAATAGAGCAGTGAATCAAAGTGCCATAAAACGAGCAATCCAGGGCAGTGTTTCGCCAGCTGGAGATGAATCTCATCGTTAGTTGGAAAATGTTTCGAATATTCATTTCATTAACCCTCGGGAGATCGCGCTGTTGTATTTTGTACAGTGTTGATCAATTTGGGTTAAATACATTGGCCAATCTGCTGGATTTTCAGGCTACCAGATTTCCTCGCGAAAGACGCTAGTTTTTTTATCCATCTTGAATCTTTTTTACGACATGTTAAGTATCAATTGAAGAAGCAATGTCACTGAAGGATTTTTCTAATTTAGGGTATCGGGATGCTTCGTTGGCATAGCCCCCTCGTTCGGCCTACCTCAATGTAAACCAAAAACTCAAACAAACACGCATAACTGGATATCGGAAAAGCTTTGCGGCAAACAACTGTAACATTTCGTTTCAATTTTAGCACCTTGGAGCATTAAAATTGAATGAAAATGTTACTTTGTTTAACTTTTGTACACGCCATGATTCTTCGGCTTAGTGGGTAGTCTACACACATGATCATAAATGGCATGATTCTGGAACATTTTGAATTGACCTTTCAATAACTGAACATTTGATGCGACGGTTAAAGACGCTATTTTGAACTTGTGTATTTGTTTTCAACGAATAATAACTATTTTACAAATTGAATGTGGGCCGAATATTGAGGACATTTTTTTCACTATGTACCCAAATCTTGGCCCACCAGTAAAATGACGTCAAAAACAACGATAAAAAGGCGTCAACAACATTTCTTGCGTAAGAACCAGAAAGAACGAACAGGAAGAAAGATTTTGTGTACGGTGACTGTAAAAATATAACACAATAATAGGGTTGCATTGTTTTCGTTACGAGATTAAGAAAGAACTTTAGTTAAAGTGATTTATTTATAGTTTTTGGAAAATTTTGCTCCGAAAATGTAATTTTAAAGTAAGATTGGTAAACAAACAGAGATAATACTTCAACAGAATATATTGATATTGAAAAAATAAGATAATAAGTGGTTTTAGTGCATGGAAAGCAATAGGCCAACGTTGTAACCACTAATAGGCCAATTTTTGTACCATAGACCAACGTTGGATACCATCGCATCGAATCTTTTCAGCTTAATTAAGTAAATTCTTGAATATTTACGTAACTTCACTTCCAATTGGAGAAACATGCATTGCCTAGAGTGTGTAATAGGGTCAACACATTATTTCTAATGCTATTAATTCATGAGTTATGGTCAAAATTGTCAAGGCGGCTTGCAAATTAGGCCAAGGAATGGTACACATACCCTATCTGATTACGTGGATGACATTCATTGATACTTAGTGCTGATTTGAAGAACTGAATGGAAATTTGGAAGGGCCTAAGACGGTTTCAAGGAGTTTTAGGTGTGCTTCATAAGGGATTTCATGAAGCTTCAGTGGGAATTGGTTTTAGAGGGATTCAAGCCATTTCAGAGGTGTTTCAAGAGGAATAAAGGGCGTTTGAGAGGGCTTCAGGGAGCCCCAGTGCCGTACCTGAACCCCTCCGGAAAAAAAACCTGAAGCGCACCTGAGACTACCTGAATCTCTCTGAGGTCCCATGAAACGCTCCTGAGACTCCCTGGAAACCCTTAGGATCTACCCTAGAACCACCTGAAACCCCGTAGGACCTTTTGAAACGCCTTTAAGCACCCCTGACACGCCTCTGAGAGCATTTAAAACTTACTGAAAATTTTTGAAATTCACCCATATTCCCTTGTAATCCCTTCAAACACTCTGAAACCCCCTAAAATGCTCCTGAAACTCATCAAAACGCCTATGATACTCCCTGATATGCCCTTAAACCCCTTATTACGTTCCTGAAACCTGGAACCTCGATGAAAGCAACTGAAACTTTCTGAAACTAAAAAAAAAAACGATTTGTTACTGAAGCCCCTCTAGACGCTTCTAAAATCTCCCTGAAACTTCTCAAACTTTCTTGATAACTCCTGAAACACTTTCGAAAACCACCTGAAGCGTAACAACCATCCAAAACGGTCTTGCAGATTTCCTGAAAACCCTTCAATACTCCTGAAACGTCACTTTAATCGCCCCAAACGCCTAAAAATGCTTCTAAAACCCTGTAACCCCCCCCCGGAAAGGCTCATGGAACTTACCTGAACCCTTGAAAACCTCGGAAATGTTTCCGAAACCCATAAAATAAATGGAACTTCCCACAAAAAAAACTCTGAAACTACTCAAAACGTTCTAAGACCTCCTAAAACGCATTTGAGACCCCTTTGAATCCCTTGAAACGTCTATAAGATTCGTAGAAACACCTTGAAACCCATAAAAACTCCTCTGAAACTCCTCTAAACACTTCTCAAACCCCTGAAATCTCCTAAATGCTGCTAAGAACTCCTAAACTCTTTCGAAACCAATTAAAACCACCTGGAATGTGGCTGAAACCGTTCTGAAACTTCCCCGAACGTCCCCTGCAACACCCCTAAAGCTCTTTGGAACGCCCAGAAGTGCAAAAACTCATTAAAACATTTCTGAAAAGCTCTCAGAACGCTTGCTTTTTATCGGATATCCTCTGAAACGCTCCTTGACAATCTAAACTCTTCCGATTTTTGCTTGTGCTTCTCAGATTCACAACAGAGTTCTTTCAGTGATCACTCAAAATGTTTTTTTTCGGATTTGTTCTGGAAAGGCTTCTGAAATTCCTCCAGTAATTTCTCCTGCTATTCTTCCCAAAACTCCTTCTGAAATCATAGTATCTGGAACATCTGGAAGAATCATTCACAAGATTCTGAAGCAATGCTAAAAGGAATTTTGAGAGCAAACCTCAGAAGGAACTATTGGAGAAATACCAAAAGGAACCATTGCCCGGTGGCATTGTACAAATCTCGGCAGAATGTCCAAAAGAATACCAAGAAAGATCTTGAGAAATCTTTATAGAAATTCATGGAAAACCCTCACATCTCAGTGATAATCTTTTGAGCGTATCTCAGAAAGACAGGCAGAAATGAATACCAAAAGATCCATCTGGAGGAATCCCAGAAAGAATTGCTGATAAAGACATACAATAATTCGCGTAATAAATTGATAGCTGAAAGTCTTGGAAGTCCATCAGAAATACCTATAAGAAAGATCAATTAAAATAATTCCAGAAGAAGGAATTCCTAAAAAAAATACAATCACAACGAGAAATAAAAAAAACTACTCATTCAGAAATCTCAGAAATTATTCCATGAGGAGTCTTAAAAGCAATGTTATTAAGCTATTTATTACACCACATTTTCTCGAAATAAATTTCAAGAAGATTTTTTTAGAAATTTATTTAAAAAATCTAAAAGGAGCAAAATGAAAAATGTCAGACGGAACTGGTTGAGGCTAGGCTGAGGAATTATTGAAGGATCTCTGAAAAAAATAATACAAGATAATCATATAAAAACACTGAACACTTTCTGAAAAACTCCTAGAGGAATCTCAAAAAAAAAAAATTCTGGAAGAACACTTTGAGGAATTAATGAAATAATCCTTGAAGAGGCTACAACTGTTAGAGGCTAGACTATAAGGATCCCATTAAGAGCATCGAACATTATGTCAAACATCTGAAGAAATCCTAGAAGAAATATCTGAAGAAACTCCATAAAAAAACCGAAAAAATACCTGAAGTAAATCCAAGAGGACCACAAGGAAAAAATCCAGGCTGAATCCCTAAGATGAAAGATCTTTCCATCTTTGGTATTCAGTCTGAATTCTGATTTACTGCAAGATTTTTGTATGCTTCTTTAGGAAGACTCTCAGAAAAAAATCTGGCGGAATTCCTGAAAGCTCCTGAGAAAACTCAAAAAACAAATTCCAGATACCAGATCAAACTACAGCAGGAGTCTTCTAAGGAACTCCCGGTAAGATATTAAGAGGATCAGAGAAAACTTCAATATCCATCGAAAATTAAACATAAAAAGATATTCCAGTAGGGATTACTAAGTAAACTTCTAGTAACAACACGATGAAAGTCGGGAAAAACCTACATGAAATTCCAAAAAGAACTTCAGAATTCTAGAAGGATCTCCATAGTAAATCTAAGAAGAATCTGCAGGAGAAACTTTGGAAAAATACTCGTTAAAATCTTATAAAAATGATCAGAAGGAGTCATAAAGAACATAACAAAACACAAAAAGTAATTACAGAAAAAATACACAAGGATCTCCAGGATAATTCTCCGACGAAACTGCTTGATAAACTCTGCGAGTATTTTGTTGAGGAATCCAGAAGAAACATCTGATAGAATCCCACAAAGATTGCCTTGATGATTTTGAAAAGGAACTTCTGTACGAAAAAATCCAAGAGGAACTGCTGAATTAACAAAAGAATGTTCACGAGACTTTTGGAAGATTTTCATATAGATCTTGAAGAGGCATCAAAGTAAAAAAAATCTGGAGGAAACTCTGAAAACTTTCTGAAAAAAATGAGTAACTACAAGGAAGCATCAAGCCAGATTAGAAACCTGAGCACACCTGATCGTATACAAATGTTGCACTGTTGCGCCTAATCTGGATTGAAAACGCTTTGTTATAGACCATGCGATCAGACCATGCCATTAGGCTGACCGGAAAGAAGCTCTGTTAGAAGCTAAGTATCTTAAAGCAGGCGGTTTTGGAAAGAAGGTAGGGATTCCCGTAAAATACGGGAAGAAGATTTCTCAACAGTTAACCGAATTTTTAGGATTTTGTCCAATGAAGATTTATCAGGTATACCAATATTTCTTAAAACATTCCCGTGTGCATTTCTATAAGTTTTGTTTCTCAGATCTTCTTTTAAAATTCCATCCAGGACTCCTGTAGGAGTTCCTGAAGATTTTTTTTTCAAGCTACCGTAAACTGGGGTGTAGTTGATCAGTGGGGTGAACCTGATCACTAAACTACCCACGGATATGGACTTTCAAGGAAGTTACCATTCCATTTCAATGTTACGTCATTGGCATGCGCATGGTTAAAATAAAATGGTTGCTTCCTTGATAGTCTATATCCGCGGATAATTGAGTGATCAGGTTCACCCCACTGATCAACTACACCCCAGTTTACGGTACCCTTTAATTAATTACAGCATAGTATTATCTATAAATCTTTTTTATTTAAGAAATCGTTATTAGTCATTATTCTTGGAAACGTGAAAATTATTTTAAAAATAAATTCAGTTATTCCTTGAGTAATTTTGATGGAAACTTGTTTATGGTTTCCTCTAGCATTTTAGCATTTTAGCATATTCTGTATCAATACATTTATGATTTTTTTCATAGATCTTTCATAAGATATTCCCTCAGAAATTTTCTGATAAAGAATTTCGTGAACACTCAGTTTGTTCATAACAATTTAGAAATCTTGAATTTTTCAAAAAAAAATCCTCATTTTTTTTGAGGAAACGTTTCGTAGATTTGGGGTGATTAAGGGTATTACCGGCAGGTTTGTTCTCTTCGTCAAAGGGGGTTTTTGTCGGCCAAATTGACTGAAACTTGGTCGAATAGGCAGCTTGTTTGGGAAAGATTTTAGGTCAATTTTGAGTCCAATGGGTTTAAAAAAAAGCCCATGACGAAGAGAACAAAACGGCCAAAAATTCGAAAGTTTTTTTTAGAGATGCTCTTGAAAATTACTTCATGATTTCCACAAAAAATCAGTTTTTAAGCATAGCTTTTTTCTGCACAGATTTATCATTTTCGTTTCTGAATTCCTCCAAGGTTTTATTGTAGACATCGTCCAATTACTCCAGATACCTACTCAATCATTATCCAGAAAATTCCTCTCTAAGAATTCTTTAAGAATTCTTGTAAAGTTTTCTCAACAGTATTTTTTTTTTCGAGAATTCAGGATTCCCAGATTTCATGCGAATATTTCTCCGGATATTCTTACAATGGTTCCACTGAAAACTTTCTTAAAGGATGACAAATAGTTGTTTCCGGGATTCCTTAAAAAAATGTAATTCTTCAAAGGATTTTTCAAAAAATTGCCGAAGCATGAATTGCGGATGCTTTCATTTTTTTCCAATATTTTTCTAAATATATTTTTAGAAATTCTTATAGGTGTTACCATAAGCATGCCTCGCACATTTTCTTCCAAGATTCCTCCAATAGCTGAGACTTCTGCATGAGTTTTTACAATTATTGTTCCAGGAATTTTCGCAATGATTTCTGTAAGAATTCTTGAAAGGATTTCTTAACGGTTTTGTTTCTAGGGATTTATGAATTCTTTTAAATGTTTCTCAAAGATTTTTCCAAGTTCCAAGAACTCCTTGGAAGATTAAGCAGCCTTGGGCTGAGTTTTCTCATAATAAAAAAAATATTAATAAAAATGAATTCTTCCAAGGACTTAGACATATTTGTTTTAAGATTCTTTCCCTAGACTAAGCGTTATTCCAAAATTTTGTGTGAGAATTCGTCGGAGGATTTCTCCGGAAAACACTCAAAAAAATTTTACCAAATTTCGTCGTACCGAGACTACTACTGCACATGATTTAAGTGAAACTTTTACAAAAATATTTATATGTAAACTTAATCCAAAGCTGCAAAATTTTCTAAAAAAAAATAATATAAACTTACGGCAGTATCGCTAGAAATTTGATCGACCAAATTTTAAGATTAGAGCGGTAATATAATCTATTTTCTTTTAGCTTTCAACTGTTTTTTGCCAAAGTTGGCTGAAAAATCTAGGAAAAAAGTTATTAAGTAAATTAATTCTTGATGTCACCGACCAAAAGTTTGGGGTCACTTTCGTGAAACATTGAAAAATGATTTGGTGATATCTTCGTTATCTATAGTTTAATTTTATTTCTTTTTGACTCATTTCATAGATAATTTACGCTTGATGTCTTTAATTTATCGTACTCAACAATTTCCATATATAAAAATGCTATGTAAAGTTTACACATTTCACCACGTTTCAAAAAATGAGGGAATTTAACGTTAAGTTTTAGTATGTAAATTTACAGTATGTACCATTCATTATGTTTCAAATAAGCGAAGAAGAATCCAAGTTGAATGAAAGATGACAAAAATATCCCCAAATCACTTTTCCATGTTTTACGATAGATTTTTTAGCTAAGTTCGGTAAAAAGCAGTTGAAAGCTAATAGAAAATAGGTTATACATAAGTGACCCGATTTTGTTCCCCTCACAAATCTAAACATATTTTCACAGTTTTTATCCCTCTATGTTCTGCCTTTCAGTAGTAGTTTGATGATGATCTTAAATGAATTGGTCAAAGTTTTACCGTTAGATAAGGAGAACAAAAAGTTGGTTGCAAAATGGGGCTGACAAAATCGGGTACGTACTGCATTACCGCTCTAATCTTAAAATTTTGTCGGTCCAATTTCCAGCGACACTGTCTTGAATTTATATTCATTTTTTGGAAAATTTGACAACTTTGGCTTAAGTTTACATACAAACATGTTTAAAAAAAATTTCATTCAAATCTTGTGCAAAGTTTCTTTGACCTATTATCTTTTGAATGAGATCTAGGGTTGTGAAATCGGACGCAAATTGGCGGAGATATGGGCCTAAAAAAATGGCATGTTTTTGAGGGGGTGACCCCACACTTTTGATCGGGAGTGTATGGTGTTTATGAATGTTCTTCGGGATTGTTTTAGAAATTCCGCTAGAAAACCGCCCGAACACCCTTCCCTGAATTTCCCGAGAATTTTTAAAACATTCACTCTTTAACCCTTATGTGGCCGACAGGGTACCCGGGTACCCCCCATTTTAAAAAGACACAGACACGTTTAATGCTTCCAGTGAGCTATTTGCTCTTTGAAGGAAGCACGACACTAGACAACGGACTAGCAGGCAATGCCCAGTGGTACAGCCGAAAACTATTCCTGACAGCTGCGGCGGGAATCGAACCCGCGCTCCTTAGCACGATGCGACTTAAGGCTTGGTGACCTTAGCCGCACGACCACGAAGCCATTTGAAAAGCACGGTGTAGAAAAAAGCAAAAAGTTTGTCGGACACATAACGGTTAATCAAAACAGCATGAAATTACCTTAAATGATATTGATCTCGACAATAAATATAAGGAAGACGTACCTCAAGAGTAGGCAATGTCTACCGGCAAGTTGGTAGTCACATTCACACTACACTTGGGAACCCCTGTCCATACCACACAACACCATCTCGGGCAAGCCGGGTAGATTGGTTCTACGTGTGGTTGCTGCTGCAACAACCAAGCCAAAATTGCCCATAGGGAAAAAGGAAAACCACAAGAAAATAGCTGCACTCGGCTCCTCGGAAAAGAGGGCAAGACGAAAACAGCTCGAGCGAGCTCGAGGTAAAGACAACTGGAGGAAAAAATGAGTGGAATATTAAAGAGTAATTTAAACTTTTATTAACTTATCCGTGGTGCGCGCTCGAGAAGTGGTGTAATATTTACAAACAATGTAGGTGAGGGTTTGGTTCTTCACGGCTGCTGCTGGAGTGGGAACGAGTGCCTGGATCAGGCAGAATGATTCACTCATCAAGCAGTAGCTCAGCAATAATCCTCATCCCGTCGCTTTCTACGTCCCATCTGTTTCGATCAAGATCCCCCAATTTGGTCGGCGCTTGTGGAGGGGACCAGACGAGCAGTGCCAAAACCACACATATCGCGCGTCTACAACGGATCGGACCGGAGCAATCTTTTACTCGAGGAGAGAGCTTCATATACGCGTTTGTTATTGTTATGTTTGTACTTGGCCATTTAACTGAATTGAATTAAGTCGGAGATAGACGGAGAAAGAGTGTGGCGAACGGAACGAAAATAAACATCCAAACTGTTGCACGGCGAATGGACGACGACGGACGGTGCCGCTTGGATGGATGCGCTCTCCCTGACCTGCTACAAGCTCGCAATGGCTCGCTAACACTGATCCCTCCCCTCCGCCGGTTTCGGTGACCCATTCTGACCCCAACAGAACCAACGCAATACAATATGAATGAATGTGGACCAAGCAGCAGCAGTGTGTACTATAATCTCGCACAACCATCTCCAACTAACCCAGCTCGGAGTCGAGTGAGTAGACGTAGGTACAATACAGCGAGCAGTACTAAGTCCAAGAAGTACAAACGGCAAGCAACAAACAACAAGTCGCCCTTGCTGCCCGAGTTCGTGGCAGTAAGTATGTAACTCAGCCGAAGGGTCGGGAAGATGGTGGCAGTCCTGGCGCAGAGACAGAAGATGGAAAAATAGTATCATGAATTGTTCTCATTTGCATGCGAGCTGTCCGGAGAAATGTGGTGATTTTGCCCTCCCGCCCGCAGTGCACCCTCAGGGGGTAAACCGGCTTTTCTTTGCGAAATGCCAACGCGCAGACTGCTGACGAGCTTTTGAGTGGATTCGTCGAGAACATCGAACATTTGGTCGTGTCTAGGGGTGGTGGTACCCAAGGTTTTGACGTCAAAGTCAAAACACCCACGCTTTCAGCTGTGAGATTGTTGGAAATATAGGGTTGCATTTTCCATGGAATTCGTGTAAAATTGCAGAAATTTTAAACATTTACGTAATTTATTGATACACTGGGACTCAATTAGACCTATTAAAATGAAATTCCAAAAATGTCGAAACATTTTACAGAGGAACTCCTTTAGACCTTCCTAGACCAAGAGGGGACTAATTCTTTAGAAATTAGGCAAAGAATTTATAAAAAAATCTACCAAGAATATTTGCAAAGATTCCTTTTAAAAAAATACAATTCCTTCAGAAATTTCATTCAAGTAGTCCTCCAATTTTATTTTCTCAAATTTCCGCAGGATTTCTTTACAATTTCAGAAGAAAAAATTGGACAAACATCTGAAAGCATCCTTGGAGAAATTTCTGACGGAATCCCTGGAAGATTTTCTTGAGGAATCCTTAGGCAAACTTCTGAACTGATTCCTTGTGGAGTTCCAGAAAAAATCATAAAAAACTTCCTAAGGGAATACATAGAAAATATCTAAAGAAATGCTAAGATAGAGCGGTTGAGATACAGATTGAAGAAGTAGTTGATATATTTCTGAAGATATCGCAAGTGCAGTATTAGAAGAATTCATGAAAGATTTTCCAAGAAAAATCTTGTTGAAATGTATTGGTGAGTCTGTAAAGGGGTTTCTGAAAGAATCTCCAGAGAAATTTGTAAAGAAAGCTTGGATAATTGTCTAAATTAATGCCTGCAAGGTTGTGCAGGGTTGGAGGAATTTCTCAAGAATCTGTGAAAGAGAATTTACTTATTAGATTTTTCCATTTTCCACACTTTCGATAGGGATTATATTTTTTTTTTTCTACCTATTGTAAGCATTTTTTTTCGAATTATTTCTGCGCAGAGAAGATATATTTAATGAATTTGGACAAAAGAAGAATATTTCTTCTCGACAAAGAAATTAGGCATTGGAATTCGCAATCTGAATATGAAAAAAAAGCTGTGCTGTTTTTACGATATGTTTGGGTCCTATAAATATGAGAAAAATATTCAACTAGCTCTTACCTTTCTTTTGTGATATTTCAGAGTGGAAGCCGAATCGAAAAAAAAATCTCCTATGTGATTTTTTACATTTTTTTCCTCTCATAAATTTAGCGTCTATAGACGTGATAGAACCTCTTATTTTTGGTATTGAAAATCATAAGGCTAAGTTTTGAAAAATTTTTGAAACCTGGAATTCGTAAGCACTTCTGGATTCAAATGACATTAAAAGAGAAACCTCTGAGTTTGAGCCAAAAAAATTTAGATGTAGGGGTGCGCAAAGATGAATTTTCGAGTAATGAAAAAGTGCTCTCATTTTACGTGTCATAACTTTTTTAAATTTCAACCAATTTTCAATCCCTTTTTTGAATGTCTCTCGATTTATTAAAATCAATTTGTAAAAATAAAATAAACTTGAAGAACACTAAATGTTTCCAAAGTCACGCAAAATGTGAGTTTTTATAAATTTTGTTTATTTTTTTTTCTTTTAAAAACTTAAGGATCCGATAAATTTTGAATCAGTAGACCAATTTCAAAAATTTTAGCGTACTTTCGTAAATATGTTTATTGCCTAAATATATCCTGGACGAACTATTGAAAGTATTCATTTTTTGATACTTTCAACCAAAAACTGCCAAGGCATTGAAGCATCTTTTTTTTATTTATTTTTTATATGTAAAATTGGAGTTCAGGGCGATTTTGTGGCAGTATTTACACAAAACCAGATTCTCAGCATCATAATTAGGAATATGGAACGCAGCGGATTTTTTTTTTTCATTTTTTCCTTACCTTATTTTTCAACTCAGAAATTGGCATTATTATGATTATTTAAAATAAATTGTTTACTTTAAGCCCAAAACTATGCATGGAATCAATCAAAATTTTGAGAAAATTCTCACTTTTTTTTGACGAATACGCGTTTTGAACGGATTTTGATATTTATTTTCTAAATTGAAACCATTTTTTAAAGGTACAGTTAGTTCGCAAGATTTTAGAGCAACGAAAGCACGCTAAAATATTTAAAATTGGTTAAACGGTTCGAAAACTATCGAGCCCAAAGTCATTTTATTTGTAAAAAGAAGAAAAAATAAAAGAAATATAAAAAACTAATGATTTTGGAAAATTAAGTGTTCCAAAATTTTGAGAGATTCATAAGAAGAGATCGGTTGAAAATATAAAAAGTTATAGAATTAAAGTGAAAGCAACTTTTATTACTCGAAAAGTCAACTTTGTTGTTTTCGAGTCACCTCTAAATTTCAATATATTTGGCTCAAACTCGAAGGATTCTCTTTTTTTTAGGTTTCAACATCTTTTCAAAAATAAGCCGCAGCCTATTAACCATGTGATTTTTTCATGTTTTTGCGTACTGCCAAGTCAAGGAACCTTAGCCGTGTGTTTATTCTAATTTTGCTCGCTGTTTTAGGTTTATAAAAAAATACATTGTGAAAAAAAATCAATTCAATTTGAGTAATATAACGAAAATGTTTATAAAAAAATCTAAACTGTTTGCGCTCTCGAACACATATGAATAGAAACTCTTGTGGATATAACATTTCTATATTACAACTTCTACGAGATATTGGAAGCTTTTCCTCAAAAGTATACGAAAATAGCCTGTACACATTTTAACATTTTTACGCCTGCAAAAGTGCAAAAACCTCTGAGAGCGAGATTTCTTTCACAGACTGCAACAGAAATTCCACTAGGGGTTCTTTCAAAACATACTCCAGGTATTTCTTAAGAAATTCTTCAAGTTATTTCTTTAAAAAAATTTCCAGGGATTCTTGCAGATTTTTTCCGAGAATTTGTCGAGAAATTTTGAAAAAACTATCCATAATCTCTCCCAAATTTTCAAAAAAAAAAATCAAGGACTAACTAGGCTTTAGAATTTTTTCCAGAGATTCGTTTAAAAGTTTCACACATAATTTATTCAGAAATCTTGCGTTAATTGCTGTTTTTTTGTAAAATTCTACAGGAATTATTTGTTAAGTTCGTCAGGGATTTCTTCAGAGATCCGTCTAGATATTTACTCAGAAATTTATTTGGATTGAATTGAAAATACTCTTCAGGGAATGCTTTAGAAATTCCTTCATCGATACTATCAGAAACTACACTGGAACTTCCTCCTGAAATTTCACAAATAAATCTTTAAGAAAATATAACATTGATTTCTTCAGGAATTCCTCCATGAATTTCTACAGAAAGTTTTCCACGGATTCCTTTGGAAATTCAACAAGAAATTCTTCCAGAAACTTTCGGAAGTATTTCTTCACAAAAGTGTCTAGAAAATCATCAAGAAAATTTACCACAAATTTACTGAAGTATTCTTCAGAGAACGATCCATGAATTTCTTCACAAATTCCTCCATGAATTAATTTCATAAATCTTACAAGACTTCCTACGAAAGTTCCTCCAGTGAGACTATCAGGAAATTTTCTACCGATTTGCTAAAAAAAACTAGTCTGAGGATTCCTCCAGAAATTTCCACAAATAATCCCTTCGAAGATTCATGAAGAAAATCTTCTTAAATCTTAAGAAATTTCTCGAGGAATGGCAACTAGATCATTCAGGGCTTCATTCTGAAAATATTCTCCTTCATAATTTTCGTTGGAGGCTCCTTCACAAATACCTTTCGAAAATATCCTTCATTATTTTTTCAATAAAAACAATTATGAGTTGTTTAAGAAGTTTCTCAAAAAAAATTCCATTAGGAAGTCAGTCAAGTATTTCTTCTGAAATTCGCCAAAGTTCCTTTCAGACATTTGCTCCGAAATTTCTCCAAGGATTCCTATAGATAACCTTCCACAGGTTTTCCCAATATTTCCTCCATGAGTTCCTGAAGAAAATTCCACATTGAATCTTTTGGAAAAGCTGTCGCGGATTCCTGCAACAAACTCTTTAAAAAAACTTCACGGGAATCTTTAAGAAATTATCTCTACATCTTTCAGATTTTTTTCCAGAAATTCGGTTATCAAGTTTTCTATGAGCTCCTTTAAAAATTTCTGAAAATATTCTTTTAGATATTTGTCAACGTTTCCTTCAGTAATTTCTCCAAGAACTCCGTTTGAAAACTTTTCATGGATTGCGTCCGAAATTAATCCACCGATATCTTTGGAAAATTTTCCAGTTATTACTTTCAGGTAATCTTCCACGGATTCCATCAGAAGTTTTCCAGCGCTTTCTTCAAAAAAAATCAGAGATCCAGCATTTCCTCTAAAATTTCCCCAAAGTTTCCTCATAAATTGTTACAAGGATTCATTTGGAAAATCTTCAAAAATTAATTTTAATATTGCTGCGGAAATTGATGAATTCATTCCTTTGGTAAATATTCTATGATTTATTTTCCCATTTTGTTCTCTTAGAAATACCTCCAGGGTGTTTTTTTTTTCAGAAAATCTTTCATTGATTCATTTATTAATTACTCCAGAAATTTCTTCAAAAAATCATCCCAGGATTGATTCAGAAACTCTTCCATATATTCCTTCGAATTCTCCCTTAAAATTTCTTCAGAATTTTTTTTTAAATTTCTTTAGACAGTCTTCAGTGGACTCCTTTAGAAATGTCTCCAGAGATTCACGCAGAAGTTTCTCCAAGAATTCTTTCCGGTTTTTTTTTGGCGGGATTCTTCCAAGAATTAATTCGGAAATTTGTGTATTAGTTTCCTAAGAAACTCTCATTACCACTTGTATTGGTGGGATTCGAACCTACGACTCCGTTATCGCTAGAGAGATAAAGTTGTGAAAGACGGACCCGGTTTAGGGTGATGCTTCGAATCCAGTTTGACTTTCTATTATGCAGAGTTGTAACTTGTTCTGTAGCTTAGTTGGTTAAAGCACCGGACTAGCGATAACGGAGTCGTGGGTTCGAATCCCACCAAAACAAGTGGTATTCTTTTCACAAATTTATCTCTCAATTTGCCAATTGAACGTACTTTGCCTAAAAATACTTCAAGTTTTTACGTCTACTCCAGACATACTAGCCGACTGGTATAGCCGGAAAAGGGCAAATAAAATCATTATCAAATCCTTCTTCGCTTAGTAATTTCCCTTGAATTTGTTCGAGTATTTTTTCTAGGTATTATTTTCTAAAAAAAATCCTCCAGAGATTTTTACAGTAGCTCAATTAGAGATCTCTACGCATACTCCTTCAGATATTCATCTGAAAATATCGCTAGCGACTTTTTCTGAAACTTCTTCAAAAAATTCCTTCAGAAATGTTTCGACGGACTTCTTCAGAATGTTAGGGGTTTTTTTTTTTCAGCCAGCATAACATTTCCATGGAGTATTTTTTTTTTTTCAAAAATTCATTGTGGAAATATTATGAGCTTTTTTTTATGAGAGCTGGGTATTCAATTGTTAAGGGGAGTAAAACAGTCACATTATTTCGCTATCTGCATAGAAATCATAACATAATTGTGAACTGATAAACAGATAAATTTCACGACCCATTGGCGACAACAGTGGACAGAAACGAACCAACTCCCACGCTGGGGGAGTTTAAGGATGCCATTCATCAGTTCAAAACCAATAAAGCTGAACTCATCAAGATGGGTCCAGAAAAGCTGGCCACCTGTTTGCACCGACTGATAGTCAGGATTTGGGAAACCGAACAGCTACCGGTGGAGTGAAAGGAAGAGGTAATCTGTCCCATTCACAAGAAACACGACCATTTGGAATGCGAGAACTTCCGAGCGATCACTATTTTGAATGCTGTCTACAAAGTGCTATCCCAAATCATCTTCCGTCGTCTATCACCTGAAACGAATGAGTTCGTGGGAAGTTATCAAGCCAGTTTCATCTACGGCCGGACGACAACGTACCAGATCTTCACCGCACGGCAAATCCACCAGAAATTCCGTGAATACCAGGTCCCAACGTATCACCTGTTGATCGACCTTAAAGCGGCATACGACAGTATGGACCGCACAGAGCTATGGAGCAACATGGACGAAAACGGTTTTCCTAAGAAGCTGACTAGACTGATTAAAGTAACGATGGACGGTGTGCAAAACTTCGTAAGGGTTTCGGGTGGACTATCCAGTTCTTTCAAATCTTGTCGGGGACTGCGACAAGGTGACGGCCTCTCATGTCTACTCTTCAACATCGCTCTGGAAGGTGTGATGCGACGAGCCTGGCTCAACAGCCGAAGAACGATTTTCACAAAATCCGGTCAATTTGTGTGCATCCGCAAAGACATGCACATTATCGCCAGAACATTTGGAACGGTGGCAGAGCTGAACACCAGCCTGAAATGTGAAGCAGCAAAGGTTGGACTGGTGGTGAATGCCTCAAAAACAAAGTACATGCTGGTAGGTGGCACCAAACACGACCAGATTCGTCTGGGTAGTAAGGGGCTGTCCATAAACCACGTGGTCATTTTTTTGGGACTTTTCAACCCCCCCCCTCCCCCCGCGTGGTCATTAGTCCATACAAAAAATGTTATTTGTCCATGCAAAATGGTCATTGGCCGAACCCACCCCCCCCCCCCCCCCCTCATGACCACGTGGTTTATGGACAGCCCCTAATGTTACGATAGACGGGGATACCTCGAGGTGGTGGAGGAATTCGTCTACCTCGGCTTCTTACTGACGGCTGACAATAATGTGAGTCGTGAAATTCGAAGGCATATCATCAGCGGAAGTCGTGCCAACTATGGACTCCAGAAGAAGCTGCGGTCTAAAAAGATTCACCCACGCACCAAATGCACCATGTACAAAACGCTAATAAGACCGGTGGGCCTCTACGGACACGAGACATGGATCATGCTCGGGAGGATCAGCAAACACTTTGAGTTTTTGAGCGACGCGTGCTAAGGACGATCTTCGCTGGTGTGCAGGAGAACGGTGTGTGGCGGGGAAGGATGACGTTGGAGAGCGGCAGCCACGAATCGTGTACTAATGTTGATAATGGCTTATCTTAAATGTGATGCTGAGCACATAATTCTCGCGCTCAGTATCATGTGGGCGTATCTACAATGATCGATTTCTCTTCATCGATTTTCTCTTCGGGTTATAACTTGGCCTGCAAATCATTTTTGGTTGTTTTATATGCTAGTCCTAGTCGTCTTTCACCGAAATACACCGAGAGATCATCCGAATATTGGTCGTATTTTCCGGAATAATCCGAAGAGAAAATCGACGAAGAGAAATCGATCATTGTAGTTACGCCTGTATGATACTAAACTCGAGAATTATATGTTTGTAGCACTAGTTTTGTATTCCATTCATCCAAGAACTTATCTCATCTGACTACGCCTATGAACCAACTAGAAAAATATATGAGAAAAGGAAGTCGTATCATTTCCTGTACAATTGCATCGCCCGTGCACTTCCTCCCGACCTCTTCTACTTCCAAACTACCCAAGAGAGAGAATTAGATGCCATCACAGCCGTCACAGAAGAACGTCGTCGTAGCGCGAGTCGTGTTCCACCACTACCTACTGCCACCATATCTAGTGCAATCAATCTCGGGCGATGTGGCTGTCAAGATTCACCACGTTGCACTATAAGGTAGAGGTAAGCGCAACACATGCTCCCGCAAAAAGAAAAACACGGCAGACAAGTTGCGCCTCTTTCAACGATCGCAAATCAAACCGACGACGACGTGACGTCAGAAACGCGCAGTTTTGATGCAGCAATGTAGCAGCAGCAGCCAGCGCAGCGTCCCAAAGTTCACATTTTCCCTGCGGCTGCCAGAAATGACCTTTTAACTTGATGATGATTCCTGGAAAATTTTCGTTTCGCTTTCCATTTTACAGAACCGCAGTCCGCTCCGCCGGACGGAATAGGTAGTAGGTAAGGAAATGAAAGTGTGACCAACTGAACCGGTGAGGATTCGGCGGAATGCTCGACCCCCGCCGGAAAGGTAATTTAACATCAATTAACTTGCAACGCGTTTTCGGCCTCCGGGTCACTATTAGAAGCGTTCTCGGTAGGTAGTAGCAGCGTGGTAATAACATCAACAGCATCTCCTTCCGTGGGTTCCTATGTAGCTAACTGGGATGCCATGGCTAGAGAGTTTACTTAACAAGAATTCTGTTTCGCCACTTTTCTCGCGTTCGTTGTACGATTTGGGATGGTATCGTGGTGGAGCAAATGGGTGAAGATGTGCAAAAAGGCAAATTAATAGAATCACCAAGAACCTAGAGCCAAAAGAACGAGAGCGCGCCCTTCAATGGTGACGACGACGACGAGTGGAGACGGAGACGGCAAACTGGCTGACTTGACTGGACGCGATGTTCTAGATGCCATCCAAACGACCAACCAACCGACTTTCTTTGGTTGGAAAATATCAAATTTAATTAATGCAATTAGCCGGTGAAAATGTAACCCGGTTCGCGAAAAACGCTGAGCTGTCAAAATTGGTGGATTGGTGCAAGTGATGGACGGGGGATCGTTTAGACTTTAGGGTTTACACACCGGATCGACAGGTTGGTAGATGAGTCATGGTTCAATGGTTGTACTGTCGCGCAGAAGAGCTTCAGAGGAGATACTGAATGGAAGTGGAATGGAATGGGAACCATGTTCCTTAGGTCAAGTCAGGCATTTACCTATTTAGTACAGCATCTTTACATAGAGAAACGTCATCCTGTACCATATCCGGAGCTAGTAGAAATTCAACTTAGCAATATTGCTTTCCTGACATTCAGAATCCTTTGCTAAAACGTAATCTTATATCAGTTTATCCTTTCTGTTGAAGCACGTTAGGGACAACGCGTAAACGGTTTGGGTTAAAATGACTCTAATGCAAAAGGAGGATTAATTTGTAAGATAAATTCAGCCGTAGTGTAAGATTCATCTGCCGAGCACGGTTTTCAACAACTTTTTACGGGTAGGGCTAAATTATCTGGTCGGATTTTTTATAAAATGCGCAACTTCCGTTACTGAAAAAATGAAGCTGCGGATTTTCTTGTGGTATAGGGTGTCTTTGGGTATTATCGACAGGTTTTTTCTCTTCGTCATAAGTGGTTTTTGCCAGCCAAATTGTCTGAAAGTCCTTTAAGTCAGCTTCAGCTCAAGTCAACAGCTTTCAGAAAACCCCAATGACAAAGAAAACAAAAATGCAGACAAAAATGTCTTCTTTTTCTCGGGAAATTGGCAAAGAATAGGCAGTTCTGTCAAGAAATCGTTCAGTAAATTCTTTAGTAATTTAGAATCGTCAAAAATAACTTTTAAAGTTTTGGCATGAACCTGCATTAGAGATCCCCAGCAATTTCTTACAACATCACATGTACACTCAGCATATTTCCCGATAAAGTAACAATAACTCGTGAAATTCAGAACTTTCTCAAAATTTTCAACATGCATTTTGGTATAAGTTCCTTCTTAAATAAATTGGAACTCGCAATCCAAATTTCTAAAATCCGTTAATGCACCTCAAATAGGCTAACGTTACAGGAGAAACCAGCGAGGGGATTTGAGGGATGTTTAGATCGTGTTCAAGGGTAAGGGATTACAGGGGAGGTGGATGGTTCTATTTAAGGCTTCCCAAGAACTTTCTAGGGCATATTTCATCAAGTCTACATGCATTACTTGTGATCTCTCTATCACTGTCTTAGAGTATCCAAAAACTCCTTGGAGTATAGATCATCGAATCTACAAAAGTTATCGATAATCTATTGAAGCAATATGAGTTAAATTAATGCTTGCACAGCCGTATACAGCTTTGCGCTGTCATATGGGGAGTTCACTATTTACTTGAGAATCTCCGAGAACTTTCTTGAGCAAAGGTGATCGAATCTAAAAATGTAACTGATTTTATTTAAAAATCTGCTGTTAAGCCCTTCAAAACTTCAGGTACATTGAGAATAGTAAGCTAGTCCCAAGCCCTATTCATTGGTTCCTTGTGCAATTTCGATTGCTCTGGTCAAGCACGGAGTAGCAACTACGAATTGTGCGGTCATCTATGCTCATGCTCATGCTCATGCTAAGCCCTTCAAAACTTCAGGAAACCCCTCTGAAACACCCTGAAACAACTTCAAATTTATCGAAACCCTTTGAACGTCTTGAAACCCACTAAAACCCCACTGAAACTGTCCTGGAAGCCTTGGAGCCCCGTTAAAACCCCGGGGAATTCACCTGAACACCCTGAAAGTTTTTTTTTTGTGAAGAATTTAAATTGAAAAAAAAACCGAGCAAAACTCTGCAAGCTTTTGGAATGCCTTGGAACGCTATAAAAAGTCTCTGAAACTCCCTCAAGGCCAGTCTGAATCTAATCTGAAATCTCCTGAAACGCCTCAAAAAACCGCCATGAAGCACCTTCTGTAGCTCACCTGAAAGTTTTGAATCCACCATTTAAGGCACCTCTAGAACTCTCTTGAAATTCCTTCCCCTGAAAGTTTTGAAGCCACCTAAAATTACAGAGAAAGCCTCTGAAACGTCCCATTTGTGAAAGCTTCTGAAACCCTCGAGAACCCTTCTGAAGCGTTTGGTTTTGTTAATTTTTTATTAGGGTTTTATTACAGCAAGAATTAAAACTCACAGTTTTATGACTACTTTTATGAAAACCATTAATGAAATGTTTTACAGTATACATGAAGATATTCATAAAATCAGATTTGAAGAGTAAACAAAATTCTCCGATTTGAAATCCTTCTGGCATTCATAATTACCACAATAAGGCTGTTCAAACTCTCAACAGATGTAGTAGTAACGACATATGTTGGTGGAAAAGCAGAAACTATGTATGACATTGCTAGGTTTATTGTGGTCATCATAAAAGTAAACTTGCTTTCGGTTTGTTTTCGCCAATTTCGGCACCCTCTAAAATTTTACCTTAACAGTCACCTAAAATTTAAATTTTCACACAATAATTCCAATATTTATCAATGACAAATTTTAACAAAACTTAACCACACCCGGAATTATTTATGTAACTGTTGTGTTTTTCCGGCTGTTCGAGTCCGTATGAAATTGATCATCAATATTAACTTCTTTTCTCGATCAGCCTAGATAGCTGTGTAGTGTCGGTAGCGATTGTCTCAATTGGCTAAGAATAACACTACGGACCGCCTGTTCCGGTGGTAAGAATCCACCAACAGGTGACCCCTAATTCATGGTGTGATGCGGCTTTATGCTTACCGTGCCTAGGAATGAATGGCTAGGGGGGTCTAATAAAAACCTAACCGCTAACGGAGCTTGTGGAGTACCAGGGCACCCTCCACAGTATGTAGCCCTTACTGCGCTAACCGGAGCAATAGTGCAGTGGACCTTGTGTTTCTCTGAGACAATCAGCTGCCCTTCTTCAGTCTCACTTGAGGCTAAATAAGGGCGGGATTATGAAGATGTTGTTAATTAGTTTAAATTTTCATCTATATGATTTCGCATTATGCGATTTACACAGTGCATTCTGTGTATCCTCGCCTTTGGCGTTTTCCAATCGATACCGATTTGGTTTTATTGTTGCTGTTGTTTGTTGTGCTGTTGTTGCGAAGAGTTTAATCTTACCTAGTTTGGGTAGTGGCTACGGTTAGGATAGCTCAGATCAATCTTCAGCATAAAAGAACAGCAACGATCAATCTTTGCAGACTTATGCAAAATGGTACAGCCCAAGTGGCCTTGGTACAAGAACCTTACTTTCGTAAGGGAAATTTCTATCTAGGAAACCTTGTGAACCCGGTGTTTGCCACTTTCAGTAAACATGAAATGACAAACTCGCGTGTCATGCCTCGAGCCTGTGTGCTTGTCAACAACGCAATAGTTGCTACACTCATCTCTGAACTAACCACCAGAGATGTATGTGCTATCACAATTGATGTATCTGTTGGAAACCTCAACAGGAAATACGTCTATTGTTCGGTGTATTTACCGCATGATGAACCATCCCCTACGGATGCTTTCAAACAAGTCATCGCATACTGCACTTCAAAAGGCCTTCCGCTAATTGTTGGCAGTGATGCTAATGCTCACCATATCATCTGGGGCAGCTCAGACATTAACTTGAGAGGCTCCAGTTTGATGGAGTACTTAAGTAGTACAGATCTTGCATTACTTAACATAGGCAACCGCCCAACCTTCATGGTATCTGCTAGAGAGGAAGTGTTAGATATAACGCTTTGCTCTAGCAGAATTAGTCACGAGCTGACCAATTGGCATGTGTCAGATGAAGAATCTTTATCTGACCATCGCTATATCTTTTTTGAGCATTTAAATGTTACTTCGCACACATTGCGTTTCAGGAATCCCCGGTCAACAAACTGGGATCTTTTTACTGATTTGGTTGCGGCCAAATTTCATGGATACTCACCATCCATTGACACTCCAAGTGATTTAGATGATGCCGTTGATACTACAACGACCTTCATTATGGAAGCTTTTGAAGCAGCATGCCCTCTACGGTCTGTGAAGATCACAAGAGGAACCCCTTGGTGGAACTCTGATTTGGCGAAACTCAGGAAACAATGTAGAAAGAGTTGGAACAGACGACGTTCGGCTGGTTCGGAGGCTTTCAGGTCGGCTCGCAAGGCCTACAGGAAAGCTCTCCGGTCTGCTGAAAGATCCGGCTGGAAAAACCTATGTACAAATGTTTCCAGCTTGAGTGATGTCAGTCGGTTAAACAAAATCCTTGCGAAATCTAAGGATTTCCGGGTGAACGAACTTCGTTTGCCAAATGGCGATCTGACTTCCTCTGATGAGGAAGTTCTGGAATGCTTATTCAGCACACACTTCCCTGGATGTGTGGATATTACATCTTCGGATGAACCTGATGTATTTTCTTGTAGTTATGATTCTTTAGCTTCGGCTCGGAGTATTGTAACTATAGAATCGATTGAATGAGCTCTTAATAGCTTTGCTCCTTTCAAATCTCCTGGGGCAGATGGGATTTATCCTATCTTGTTTCAGAAGCGATTTGATTATTTCAAACATGTTTTGAAAAAACTACTTGTTTGCAGTTTTGCTACAGGGTTTATTCCCAAATCCTGGCGGGATATTACTGTAAAGTTTATTCCAAAAGTTGGTCGTGCGTCGTATGAAGAAGCAAAGAGTTTCAGACCTATCAGTTTGACCTCTTTTCTTCTGAAATGCTTAGAACGCATTGCGGATCATCACATCCGTGATGTTCATCTGGCCAGCGTGCCTCTTCATGTGAACCAACATGCTTACCAATCTGGTAAGTCCACTGTGACTCTTTTACACAAGGTTGTTGACGATATCGAGAAAGCATTCGCTCAAAAGCAATCTTGTTTGGGTGTTTTCCTAGATATCGAGGGTGCCTTTGACAACGTGCCTTTCGATGCTATATTGGAAGCCGCACGGAGTCATGGTATATCTCCAATGATTTCCAATTGGATTCACCAAATGCTCAAAAACCGATATCTCTTCTCGACATTGCGTCTAGCAGGGATTAGGAAATTGAGTGTTTGTGGATGCCCCCAAGGGGGAGTCTTATCACCGCTTTTGTGGAATCTCGTAGCAGATACGCTATTGAGGCAACTCAGTAATAGCGGTTTTCCTACTTATGGTTTTGCCGACGACTACCTAACATTGTTAGTTGGTATGTGCATCAGCACCCTTTTCGACCTGATGCAAAACGCCCTTCAGGTAGTTGAGGGTTGGTGTCGCCAATATGGCCTTTCGGTTAATCCGAGTAAAACATCTATTGTTCTTTTCACGGAAAGGCGAAACCGTAATGGCGTTCGACCTTTGCGTCTCTTTGATTCTGAAATCGATGTGACTGAACAGGTAAAGTACGTTGGAGTCATTTTTGATTCCAAGCTTTCCTGGGCACCTCACATTGAGTTCAGAATCAAGAAAGCTTGTATGGCCTTCGGGCAATGCCGGCGTACTTTTGGTACAACTTGGGCTCTAAAACCCAAGTATATCAAATGGATTTACACAACTGTGGTTCGGCCAATATTGGCTTATGGATGTCTTGTGTGGTGGCAAAAGGGTGAAGTGAGAACGGTCCAATCAAAATTAGGCCATCTCCAAAGGATGTGCTTAATGGCGATGTCTGGAGCGTTCTCTTCAACTCCTACGGCAGCGCTAGAAGTTCTCTTTGACGTTGCCCCACTACACATTCATCTCAAACAAGAAGCACTTTCTTGCACTTATCGGTTACGGGTACTCGGTCTACTAGAGGAAACTCCTGTGAACCGCACATCAACACACACCTCGTTGTTTCCACTTTTGGTGAATTGGGACAAAATTGTCCTTGCTCCAAGTGATCTTACAATTGCTTGTAATTTTCCATATAGGACATTTTCCACGATATTCCCGTCCCGGGAAGAGTGGACATCTGGTTATCTGGAAAGAAGTATTTCAGAAGGCATCGTATGTTACACTGATGGCTCCCTTCTCGAAGGTCGAGCAGGCGTTGGTGTTTATTCTCGTGAGCTAAGGCTATATCAGTCTTACTCACTTGGTAGACACTGCACAGTTTTCCAGGCCGAAATATTTGCTCTTATGTGCGGAGTGCATTCCGCACTTCAGCAGCACGTAATGGGCAAAGTAATATACTTCTGTTCAGATAGCCAGGCTGCTATTAAAGCACTTGCTTCGGCCAACTCCAGGTCGAAGATAGTTATCGCATGTCGAACTCAAATCGAGGAGCTGAATTCAGCAAACGCTGTTCACCTTGTATGGGTACCTGGTCATTCTTCCATCGCTGGAAATGAATTGGCTGATGAGTTAGCTCGCTCTGGAGCATCACATGACTTCATTGGCCCTGAGCCAGCTATTCCGATATCGAAGTGTTGGATTAAGCTTCAGATTCACACCTGGGCTGCCACTCAACACAGACAATATTGGAGTAGTTTGGAGTCATGCCGTCAAACCAAATTGTATAGTGCTGAGCCATCTCTACGGGTGGCGAAGTATCTAACTAATCTGTCTAAGCAGAATTGCAGCATGCTGGTCAAAGCATTGACTGGCCACTGCCGACTCAGCTATCACATGGCGAATATTCAGCAAGCTGATTCATTTGCCTGTGATAGCTGTGAATCCGATTATGGAACTTCGTATCATTTGATATGAAACTGTCCAGTTTTCGCGCAACTGCGTTTCCGAGTATTCGGTAAACACTTATTAAGTAAAACTGACTTCAGGATATTCTGTTGTTCTTAACCCGCTGTGGTAAAGAGCTACAGGCTCTCTTTCGCTTTATGCGTTATTACGCCCTTTTCAGGGCGCTGTTTGAACCCATTGTGGTACGCTTGTGCGTTAGTACCCTCTTCCAGGGTATTTTTCCTATTTCCCTACCTGTCCCTATCCCCATCCAAATCCTTTTTCCTTCCTTTTCCCTCAGGTAGGTGATGAAATAGGCTGTTATTTTGGCGATGGCACAAATGTCCCAAATGGAGGATAACGTGCCTCTGGAGCCGGTCTTCTGATACCTGATAGGTTTATTGTGGTCATCATAAAAGTAAACTTGCTTTCGGTTTGTTTTCGCCAATTATGGTCGTCGCCATATTGAAGAATTAGATAACGTGAATGAAAAATTGTTAATTTTACTCAAATAAGCAATGAATTGATAGTTTGCCATCATTTCTATAGCATTACTAATTTCTGTGGGTTAGCTCTTTTCGGTGACATAAGAAAAGCAGCATAATTTGTGTTACACGTTTCGGCTAACTACTCTTCAGCTCTCTTCAGACGAAACATGCTGAATGTGACCATCAGAGCTCGGTCGGTCACAGGTTTCCACGGTGATCAATCTCGATCAGTATTTCAATAGCATGCTCACAAAAACAAACTCTCTCAGCTGAGTTTTCTTGTACATTGGCGTAGCTAGGGGGGTTCCAGGGGTGCCTGGCACCCTCTAAAATTTTACCTTAACAGTCACCTAAAATTTAAAACTTCACACAATAATTCCAATATTTATCAATGACAAATTTTAACAAAACTTAACCACACCCGGAATTATTTATGTAACTGTTGTAAGTTTTGGCGTTTTGGATATTGGTAAGAACAATCAACAGACTTCTCCATAGATTCCTTCAGAAATACCTCTATCAATTCATACAGTGATTTCTCTAGGCTTCCTTTATGGATTCCTCTCGATATTTCTTCAACAAACTTCCCTTGTACATACTAGAAATTTCTGAAGAGATTGATGCAGCAAATTCTGATAGGGTTTCTTTGAAAATTCTTGCTACGATTCTTCTCGGAACTCTTCAAGGGATTCCTCTAAAAAATTCTATTGGGATTTCTTCAGGAATTTTTGGTGGAATTGTTCAAGCAATCTTCCTGGGATCCTTTCAGAAATTCCTCCGGTGATTCTTCCAAGAATTCTATCAGAGATTTCATTCAGAGATTCTTCCAGAAATTTCTCTAGGAATTCCTCTGGCCTTCCTCCGGAAATTGTGGCTAGGATTCCTCAAGCAACTCCTGCTGCGATTCGTCCAGCAATGTCTCTCCTCCTTTAAAAATTTTCACTGTGATACCTTCTGGAATTCTACTAGGAAAGTTGTTCCGGAAATTCTTCCTGAAGATCTCCCTGCGATTTTTCTATAAAATCCCTTCATCGATTCTTCCATAGATTTCTTCCAGGATATATTCAGGACTTTCTACAGAGGTTTTAGCAGAAATTTCACAAGGGATTTCCCCAAGAATTTCTATTGACCTTCCTCCATGAATTTCATCTGGAATTCTTCGGGTGATTCCCAATAGGACTCCTTCAGAAATACTTCTAGGGATTTCTCCTGGCATACTTACTTGCTGCAATACTTTCGGGAAATCTTCCTGAGATTCCTCCAGAAATTCCTCCTGCAATTCCATCAGGGATTTCATCAGGGATTCCTCCAGTATACTTCTATCGATTCTTTCAAGAAGAACTGTCGGTATTCCTCCAGGCATTTGTTAGTGGAACTTCTCTTAAGATACCCCTGTCATTGCTGACTCTAGGATTTCTCTAAAAATTACTTCTATGATACTACTATGTAGCTCCCGGAATTCTAAGAATTCCTCCTGGCTCAACCCACACGCTTGATGATGAAGCAATAATCTTTCATCAGTGCAGTAAAAACCAGCAAACTGAAACCATTCCTTTGGGTTATAATCTGATGAAAATTTTCAATCAACTCCCTTGTCATACGACTTCTGAACGCAGCTGCGTCCTAGAACGCCGTCATGTTCGTTTTGAACCAAGTTTAGAACACGCGATGCTCGAGGGGACTTCCGGATACTCAACGAGGCTCTAATGAGCCATTAACGCAACGTAAACGCTTTGCGTCTTTTCGATAGAGGAAGAGGAACAAAAATGTAGGAAACCCAAAATCAGGATTTAATGCATCGTAACAGACTGGCTAATTAAATCGTGATCAGACGTCCCCGTAATCCCGCTCTGAATCTCCCACCAGCACCAATGCACCGAATCAAAATCGTTGTTCAAATTTGGATGGAGGAACTATTTTAGCAATCACAAAAAAAGAGTTCGTGGAGGCTGCATTCAACTGCTAAGCGATGACAAACGACACCGTCGACGACGGACGACGGGGGGGAAAACAATCTGACAAGTTGACAGATTTAAATTTAATTAGCTATCGGTCAGTCGCAGTGTCGCGCGGAAAAGTTTGGAAACACATCAACAACTCCATGGGGCCGCTAATGGGTAATGGGCAGCGAAAGGGGTACTCGCGCTGTCCCAAGCCTAGAATCGTGTTTCTTAGCGCTCCTAAGCGACATTTCCGACGCGCGATTTTTGATGAACTACGCTGCCATTTGAGTGACATTTTGGACCGCGGGAGCGGGACGCCGAACGACGATAGATTCGGTTCGGTAATTAAGGTCACTGTGGAGATTCAATTTCGGCCCTTTCTAATGAATCTATTTCGGACCGGCGATGCGATGGCAGTAGTGTCGTCGTCTTGTGCAGCTTGAATCCAGGCTATCGATTTCCAACCAGTTCAGTGGTCCCTATATATAACCCCGATCGGATTCACTCCCGTTCCGTGTGCTTGCGGGATGGACGACGGCGGCGGCACATACTCGTTCGATTCAGTAGTGTCGAGTTGAAAGGACGACGGATTGCAGGTTGAATCGTTCCCTCCAAAAGGAAGCCTCTCTGTGCCGAGAAAGGGGGTCGAATATGCGGGAGCTTGGAGCAAATCCATTTGATGGAATTGGTTTTTTATTCCGATTGCTGACTGGCTGGCTGTCTCAAAGAGTGCAGAAAGTTTTTCCCCTGCTAACACATTCGGGAAATGGCGGCAAGTGAATGGGTTTTGGAGTCTACCTATCTATATAAATTCTGTTTGAGCGTGAAATGGATTTCTGGGGATGTGATATTTCTTGGACAGTTTGAAAAGCTTGAGCTTCCGTGAGTTAAGGTCTGACAAGAATGGCTAAACTTCCAGCGTGACGAGTTCGGGGTACGTTTTTAAAAGTTGGTACAACGAGGTAAAGTGTGTTGTATATACAGGGGATGGCCAAAATGTTTGGGATAGGCAACTTTTTTTTCTCTCACAAAAAAGTTCAACATGCTATAACTTTTCATAGAGTGCATCAAAAAATCTTAAATTTTGACTGTTTGTGAACCTATTATATGTGCATCATTGGTATTAATTTGAGCTTGATTGCTTAATCTTTCGCAAAGTTAGAACCGTTCGGGTAAAACCCTATTTTTTAGACTACTCATTTTTGAGCTGTCATATCTCGGTAACCAGTGAACCGAATTGAATTAAATTTTGTACGTACACTAACAATATATAAATGCTTCTCAAACTAATAAAACATAGATATTTTTTGAACGTTGAAAAAAGTTATCGTGGATTGACACTTTTCGGATTTTTCTCGAAAAAATGTAATTTTTTTACGTCAATGCCAATAAATTTTAGTGTTGATGTCCAAAGGTTTTCCACTTTTGTTCTCAAGTTATTTTTAATCAGATATATTAGAGCCTATTTAGATTAAAGGAAGAACACATTCAGTAATTTTTGTGGGATATTGTAAAATTGACATATTTTCTTCTATATGGGTAAAAATTTCAACCCGGTATAACTTAATTCGCCGTTGGAAAATATAACATTTTATAACGTTGTATTAAGTATCAATATATTGTTGATAAACGTTAAAAAAATCATTCAATTCGGTTCACTAGTTTCCGAGATATGACAGCTCAAAAATGAGTTGTCTAAAAAATAGTGTTTTACCCGAACGGTTCTAACTTCGTGAAAAAATATTCAATCGATTCCAAATTTGTACCAATGATGCACATATAATAGGTTGATAAACAGTCAAAATTTGAGATTTTTTGATGCACTCTATGAAAAGTTGCAGCATGTTGATTTTTTTTTTGTGGGAGAAAAAAAGTTGCCTATCCCAAACATTTTGGCCACCCCCTGTACTCCGATTGCCAGATAACCGTATGAATATCTACTAGGGTGTCCCAAAATTGCACATGGTCAAAAGCCCCTGCAAATGACGTCTAAGGGGGTTAGAAACAAAATTTTGTGTAACGGCAACTTCCAGAAATGATGTTCAGAGGTCCCTGTACCAGTTATGGATACATTTTCTTATTTCGGTTCCACTTCGCATTATTTATATGCATTCCTTATGGGATTAGCCATAACTGGTACACTATGACGAAATAGGGTGTAAGGTAGCCGAAATTTAAAGGAAAATGATTTTTTTCCATCATAATTTAATAAAATTGTGAAGTTTGAATGAGCGCAACTACCTTTTGTGAACGTGTGCTTTATCCACATAAATGTTTCATGTTGTTTTACATGGTTAAAGGTTGAAAAACAACTATAGCCAATTTGAGGTACTATTGCCATAACTGATACACTGAGCCTAATAAGTTTTTGAATTTTCTAAAAAAATTTATTTTTCATTTTATTTTTTTTTTTTTTTTTGATATACTATGGCTTTAACCCATCATGAAAAGTATCTCAAACTAATGCTAATTTAGAACGATTTCGATAAAAAGATCGGAAATTTTATGAGGTAAAACTGCCGAAGGCAGCATGGCATTTTTTCAATCCGTTTTAGAGTTATTTAGAGCAATTAGATTTTTCTTGTATTTTTCTAAAATTGTCACATAAGAACTACTCAAGAACACATGCAAAGTTAAAAGTCACGTATGCTCAACCAGTTTTTGTCTTGATTATTATAAGGAATTGTGACCAGCAGAGATGCCAGATATACAGATTTTTCTGTATTACACACAACATACAGAGTATAGCAAAAACTACAGATTATAAAAAATGTGATACAAATTTATCCAGAAAGCATAAAATGTTCGAAAATTTAAGTTATTTTCAATAAATTTCAATGAAAATTTTATGAATTGCAACTTGAACTTACAAGAATTTATGAAAATGTGTGTACTTTGGAGCATGTTTTATAAAAATAAATACCAGTAAAATAAAAATCGTCAAAAAGTAGTATAATTTTATTAGTTTCTACAAAAATCTAGGACTCTCGGTTTCTATTAGTTCCACGTCATTTGGCTGAACGCCGTTTGGCCGAACGCCGTTTGGCCGAATGCCGTTTGGCCGAATATGAACTATGAACAAGTGATAATGCCACTGTTCCCCACGCTAGTGTAACTCGAAAGAACAGCCTATGTTTCAAAGAAGGAAAAATCTCTGATGAAATAATTGCAGTTTCTGTGCTAAAATAAGGAAATATATCTTATGATCACTTTAGCATGCTAGCCAAAAAGTTCTTCTAAATTCTATTGATTTTAATTCGGCCAAACGGCATTCGGCCAAGTGACCCATTCGGCCCGACAGCATTCGGCCAAATGGCGTTCGGCCAAACGACACTCGGCCAATCGGCATTCGGCCAAATGGCCAGACACAGTTTCTATTGTATGTTCAAATACGGCGATACAGAAAAATGTGTTTTGATACAGATTTTGATAAAATAATCTGGCATCTCTGGTTACAACCATCAGAAAAAAATGGGCAGATTTTTCGTAGATCGCAAAATTAGGGTTGGTATTATCGATTTTAAATTTAAATTATTTTTTATGTAATTCTTCGTTTTTATGAATAAACCAAATTAGGCATCTTTGGCTGGTTTAAAGAAAAGGTTAAAAATAATAAAGCACTTAATTTGAAAATTATTTAACACTAATCGGATTTGTTGTAGAATTTTATATATATAAATATAGAATTGGCTCATAAGACAAAATACACAATAATAAAAACACAATAAAAGATACACTGGTGTTGTAATATTTTTACCTGCCTCTTAAAAATGCAAAATCCAGTCAAAACGTTTTGAAAGGGGAGGGAGAGCAAAAATCAAAATTAAATTTGTTTCAGCCTTTTTCCTAGAAAGATTACTGGGTATGAACAAAAACTCTATATTGTGAAACGTTATTCGACACATTTTGAAGCTATTGCCTCAGACCTTAAACTGATTCGGGAGTAATGATGTTACAGGTTAAACTTCCTATTTTTCTTCATATTTTCCGATATGTTGTGTAGGAGATGAACTCAAGTTGTTGTTAGGTATGTGCAATACTCCTGTAACATTTATTAACCTTCTTCGTGTATTAGCTGACGCTCACACCGGTGACGCAGTGCAAGTTTAGGGGTCATAATGACCCCAATGCACGACCAGGGTTAAAGTAAATTCTTAACTTCTCAAACTTAAACTGGATTATTAAAGATAATGCATGAGTTTTAAATATGACTCAATTAAGCTCAAAATTTAAAATTAGTTAAATTCTGAAAAATCATACGGAATTTCAAATGAGTGAGCTTGAATTAGTAAAATTTCCGAGGTCCATTTTGAATAATGCGACACATCAAACTTCATGCTTTTGAACGTTATAGCATATTATCACGGTGATTGATCGCTTAGAATACTTAGTATATAAATACCGTCAAGCGATATCTCAAATTTCGTGTTTTTTCAAGATTCTAGGCTGTTTTTTCGTTATCCGAAATACATCCTACGATTCATTTAGGGACTCCTCCAAGAATTCCTCTAGGAATACCTTTAACGATTCTTCCAGGGATTCCTCAAGGTATTCCTTGATGGATTCATTGAGATATTTCTTCAATGAACTTTTCTTCGGATTCTTCGAGGAAATCTTGACGGGTTTTCACCAGAAATTTCTGCAGAGATTCCTCTAGCGATTTTTCTGGAAATCCTTACAATGATATTTCTCGGAATTCTTCTTTAGATTTTTCTAGAAATTGATATTCGGATTCCATTAGGAATTCACAGTGGGATTATTCTAGACAAACTTTCTGGGGTTCTACCAGAAATTTCTTCGGTGGTTTTTTCAAGAATTCCTTCAAAGATTTTATCCAAGGATTCCATGAACAACCCTCACGGAATTTCTTAAGGAGCTTGGTCCACCTTTGGGAATTGTAGCTGTGATCTGCTGTATTTTTTTAACAATTTCTCCTAGAACTCCTCCAGAGATTCTACCTGTGGAACCTTCAGAAATACTAGGGATTCCTCTAGAGATTAGCATTGCTGTTGGGATTCTTTCTAGCAATCTTCGTAGTATTTTAAAGAAAATCCTTCGGTGGTTCTTCCAATGATTTCTTCAAGGATTTATCCAGGACTTCCTCCTGAATTTTTTATCAAGGAGTTCTTCCAGAAATTCCTCATCGGATTTCTCCAGGAATACATAATTGACCTTCCGCCATCCAGCTGGGATCCCTCAAGTAATTCCTATTAGGACGTATTAGGATTTTTTTTATTGCCATCTCACCCACCGTTCAACTACGAACGGTAACCGTTCACCAGCCGCACCGTTTCGGAATACATATACGAAAAATGCGACTGACGGAGCCACTTTTACGCAAATGGCTCATTTCGGTAGCCTTTGTCAAGGGAAGATTCAAAAATTACGTCCATCGTTTTTCGGTATTTCTAGAACCACCCTCCCCCCTCTGTCTCGCAATTTCGCTATACCCAATACACGTACTGTCATACTTTTCTAGAACCCCACCCCCTTCCCCAAATGTTAGACGTAATTTTTGAACGTTCCCCAATGAGCTACGTCATTTTCCGCTGAAGTCTTGTGTGCTATTATATTTCAGCCAATAACGTTGCGAATCGCGACCATGACAAAATATGGAAGCATACTAAAAGAGCTTCCATCGACAGACTTTTTTTTTTCGATGCTTCTAAAATTAGACCAACTACCACACCGCCACGGCAAAAATGTTCAATAATGTGTCCCAATCTCTGCATTTTCCCAATATTGACAGCTTATGGCCAATCCCACGGTAGAGAGCACACTACGCTGTTCCACGCTGCTGCTGCTGCCGGTGCGGTGTGGTCGTGTAGCTAAAGTGATCGAATTTTAATTAGATTCATTAGCCATGCCTTGTACACTAAATACGTACGGTGGTCGGTAGTGCCATGGCCAGTCGTCTGGATAAAGAGGGCGGCAGATGATCTCGGTTTCTGGCATGGCAGCATGAGTGCGCTAAAAATATGGCAGTTCATAATTATTGAAAAATGGGTATAAAACTATAAATATCGGAAGTTGTGCTTGCCATGCTCCGATTTCGGTCAGCCCGCGCGCTGTGTGTAGCAGCGGGACCAAGATTGACGTGTTCAACGAAGCACTCTATTTTCCGCTTCATCTGCGGCTTTTTTTTCGCTGTCTCGCACTCGGATAATTAGTGTTAAAAAATTAGAACAAATTGTTCATTTTGAGTGTGCGGTGATTTGCTATTATCTCGCTCGGATTATTTGTTGCTGAATCGGCAGAAACCCGAGATAAACCCATGCAAGCATATGCCAACACCAGAAATTAGTGCCAAGTGTGAATTACTTGTTATTCCATCACGCTCTTCGTCCTGGCGCTGCACATTCTCTTACAACCCGGTTATGACACGTCATATAATTATGCTAATGATATTATGTATATTTTTGCTTGGCACTACATCCTTATCCTTTGCGTGCAACATGGATGAAGGCTAGATGTGAAACGGAAGAGAGAGAGAGAAAGGGGTGGTGGAATTTGTTTTACGAACTTCGCTACGATGCGGTATGGAGTGTTGTGTATAGTCCTCACCATCAGCACGGGGAGCGGAGCTCAACCAGCAGAATGGACGTGTGGCATTACAACGCTGAGTCAAACTCAGGATGAGCAGAGAAAATACAGAGGAACGTGGGGTATAATGCACCGGTACGGAAGAATTATTTAATAATTTCGTTGCATTTATTAATTCACAACCGATTTTTTTTTTTTCAATCGAACATCAACAATAGGTAGGGGAGGGTGGTGTGATTGTGCTCCCTTCAGGAGTTCCTCTTGAAATTCTTTCAGGAACTCCTCCAGGGATTAATCCAATACTTCCTCCAGGAAATGTTTAGGAATTACCTTAGGAATTCCCTTTGGTATTGCGTCCGTGATTCCTTCTGGGGTTTCTCCAGGAACTGCTGCGGGGATTCCTCAAGGAGTTCCTCCACGAACTTCTCTTAGGATTCCTTGAGGATTTCTTCAAGAACTCATCGTTGATTTCGTCAGAATTTCTTCCTGAGATTCCTTCAAAAATTCCTTCAGAGATTCGCCCGAAAATTTCTTCTGTAATTCTTTCAGGACCAACTCCAGAGAAATTCCTCCAAGGATTCCCTCAGGAACTCTTTTTAGCATTCCTTCAGGAGTTCCTCTTGGCCAGGATTCCTCCGGGGGATTCTTCAGGAATTTGTGCTGAGATTCCTTCGGGAACTGCTTAAGAAGGGCCTCGTAGAACTCTTCTTAGGATTCCTTCAGGATTTCCTTAAGAAATTCCTCCATGAATTTCTACAGGGATTCCTCCAAGAATCATTCCAGGGATTCCTCTGGGAATTTCTGCACGGATTCCTCTAAAAATGCCTACAGGGATTCCTACAGAAATGCCTCTAGAGGAATTCCTACAGAAATTCATCCAGGAATTCTTCTAGAGATTTCTCCAAGGGTTTCTCCAGAGATTCCTCCAGGAATCCCTGCCGGCATTCCTCTAGTATACCAACAGGGATTCCTTCAAAAATTTCGCCAGCACTACACTCGGGAATTCCTTCTGTGATTCTTTCTGGAACAACTTATTTCAAAAATTCCTCCAAAGATTCTCCCTGGAATTCTTCTTAGGATTCCTCCAGGAATTCCTCCTTCCTCTCCTCTTCTTGGCGTAACGTCCTCACTGGGACAAAGCCTGCTTCTCAGCTTAGTGTTCTATGAGCACTTCCACAGTTATTAACTGAGAGCTTCCTCTGCCAATGACCATTTTACATCTGTATATCGTGCGGCAGGCACGAAGATACTCTATGCCCAAGGAAGTCAAGGAAATTTCCTTTACGAAAAGATCCTGGACCGACCGGGAATCGAACCCGTCGCCCTCAGCATGGTCATGCTGAATACCCGTGCGTTTACCGCCTCGGCTATATGGGCCCCTCCTTGGGGATTTCCTCCTTGGATTCTCTAAAAAACTCCTCCAGGAACTTATTTAGTACTTCCTCTATAAACTGTTTAGATATTCCCTTAGGAATCCCTCTTGAAGTTGATTCCGGGATTGCTTCTGGAATTTCTTCAGGAACTCTAGGGATTTCTTCAGGAACTGCTACAGGGATTCCTCCACGAACTCTTCTCAGGATTCCTTCAGAATTGCTCAAAGAATTCCATCTGCGATTTTTCGGGAATTATTCCTGGTATTCCCCTACGAATTTCTTTGAAGATTCTTCCAAAAATATCATCAGGAATCCATCCAGAAATTCTTCCCGGAATTCCTCTGGGAATTCCTGCAGGGATTTCTCTAAAAAATACCCCAGGAATTCCTTCAGATATTCAGATAGAACATCCTTTAGGAATTTCTCTAGATATTTTTCCAGGAGTTCCTCTGGTGTTTCCCTCAAGAATTCCTACAGGTATTGCTCTAACTAGGGTATCCTATAGGCATTCCTCCAAGAATTCCCAAGAATTCTAACAGAGATTTCTCTATGAAATCTTTCAGCTATTCCTGCAGGTATTCCTCCAGATATTCCTCCAGGAATTGCTTCAGGGACTCCTCCAGAGATTCCCCAGGAACTCATTCAGGAGTTCTTCAAGGGATTCCTCCAAGGATTTTTCGAAAGACTGCTACAGGGATACCTCCAAAGATTTCTCAAGGAATTACTTCAGGGATTCCTCCAAGAATTCCACCAGCCATTCTTAGGCATTCTTCCAGGAATTCTTCCAGGGATTTCTCCTCGGATTCTTGCAGAGATTTCTCCAGGAATTCTTTCAGCGATTCCTCCTGCTTTTCCTTCATATATTCCTCCAAAAATTACGCCAGTGACTTCTCCAGGATTTCATCCAGGAATTTCTCCAGGGTCTCCTCGAGTAATTCCCCCAGAAATAACCCCAGGAATTTCTCCAGGGATATCTCCAAGAAATTCATCAGGAACTCATCTGGGAATTCCTTCATAAATTCTGTCAGCAATTCATCCAGGAATTTCCTTAAGAAATCCTTCACGGATTCCTTCAAAAATTCTACCAGGATTTTCTCTAGGAATGCCTTCTGGAATTTTCCTAGGAATTCCTCCAGGAATTCCTCCAGAGTTTCCTCCGGGAATTGCTGCAGGTATTCCTCCAAGAAATCCATGAGGAATTCCGCTAAGAATTCCTACAGGAATTCTTCAAGGATTTTTTCCATTGATTCTTTTAGTCATTCCTTCGAGGATTTTTCCAGGAATTCCTCCAGAAATTTCTTTAGAAATTCCTTCAGAAATTCTCAAGGGATTGCTTCAGAAATTTCTCCCAGATGAACTCTAGAGAATCTTCCAGAAATACATCGAGTTATTGTTTCAAGAATTCCTCTAGAGATTTCTCCAGGAATACCTTCAGGAATTCTTCAAGCAATTCCTCCAGGATCTCATCCAGGAATATCTCCAGGAACTTCTCCATGAATTTCTCCGGGAATCGATCCAGAAATTGCTCCTGGACAACCCTCAGAAATTTTGTCATCAACTTCTCCTGGAATTTTTCTAGGAAATCCTCTAGGAATTTATTTAGAAATTCTTCCACAACGTTTTTCGAGAATACCTTCAGGAACTTTTCAGGGATTTCTCCAGAAATATTTCTTTATATTCCTTCAGGAATTGCTTCAGGGATTCCTCCAGAGATTTCTCCACGACTTTTTCCAGAGTTTTTCCCAGCAATTCATCTAGAATTTTCTTCGAAGATTCCTTCTGGAAATCCTCCCGAAATTTCTCCAGCAAATCTTCCAGATGTTTCTACAGGAAATCTTCCAGAAATTCCTCCAAGGATTCTTTCACGAAATCCTCTGGGGATTTCTGCAGAAATTGTTCCACGAAACTCTCCAGGAATATCTTCAGGATCTTTTTAGGGATTCCTCCAGGCATTTCTCCAGGAATTCTTCCAAAGCTTCCTCCAGGAATTGCTTCAGGGATTTCTACACATTTTTTCCACGGATTCCTCAAAGGATTCCTTCAAGACTTCCTTAGAGGATTTCTTCAGAAATATACACTGAGGATACTGCAACTCCGAAAATCATACGAACCAACTATGATTTTTTGCCACAAGATTTTCTTGCGAAAATCATAGTTACGAACTATGATTTTGGATTCAAAGCGCCAACTATCATTGTCATAAATTTCATAACACTCACGTATGAAAATCATATTTATAACGTATAAAAACTGAAACTATGTCTTATGATTATCATACATATTTTTATGAGATATTTTGCACAAATTTAAAAAAATCGCAACCTGGAATCGAACCAGGAACGTCAAGGTTGGCGAGTGCGTGCTTTACTCATTCGCCCATCGACGCTTCGGAAGTTGAAGTGGTTAAAAGCCAATAAAAGGTTTTGTTGTTTTGTAGCAATGGTGTTTCATAACACATATTATGATTTTCATACGATGCTGCTTATGAGATTTTTCATACGACAAGTCTTATGGATTTCGCTTTTCAATGTATGAAAAGCATACGAGAACTATGAAATGATGGAAAAAATAAAAATAACTGATTCATAAGATGTCAACTATGAAAAACATACGAACAGTATCCTCAGTGTAGATAAATAGAAATCTCCCAGAATTCCTCTACAGATTCCTCCCGACATTCATCCAGTAATTCTTTCAAGAATTTCCTTAGAGATTCATCCAGAAATTCCCACAGAAATACCTCTAGGAATTCCAGCAGGCATTCCTCCAGGATTTTTCCAGTAATTTATCTAGGAACTCCTCCAGGAATTACCCCCGACATTTCTTCAAGAATTTCACCAGGAACCTCCCTGGAATCGGCTTCTTAAGCGATGTTGCGATATCTCCAAATTCTGAATCTGCACGTCAAATTGAGCCGAAATTCAAATTTTCATGAATTTGGTGCCCGGGAACTTGTTTAAAAATCAATTTAAAGTTTGTATGGGAGCGATTTATTGCTCCTGGACATCTTTGAGAAATTATGCCAGTAAATATGGTTTGGCTTGCAGTCCCTCAAATCAAAAGGAAACAGAGGTTATCTATTTTCCGACGTTTCGGCGCAATGTATTTTGCCTTCTTCTTGGGATCACTAAAATGGTTTATACAATAAGTTTAATTTTACATTTCTATTTGTGTGTCATTTACTTACTAGAGTTCTGTTTTTTGTCATTGTCTGTTTAATTTCTACATAAAATTGTCCTATTTTTGTTCGTCGCATCACGTTGAAGTTCATGGACACGAGCTACTTCGTATTCCGGAACCAATTCTACGAACAGATCGAAGGAACTGCCATGGGTAATCCACTATCCCCAGTACTTGCTGATCTGGTCATGGGGATCCTACTTGATACAGTAACCAGTAAGACTGACATTGTCTTCACTGTGTTGCGTAAATACGTGGATGATCTGATGCTTGTCATACCAGCTGATAGATTACAGCAGGTTCTAGACATCTTCAACTCATACCACCCGAGTATCCAATTCACATTTGAAGTGGAAACAGACGGTAGGCTCCCATACTTAGACATGACTCTAGTTCGGCAAGAAGATGACACCATTCGAACCGAGTGGTATATGAAAGCCATCGCATCGGGTCGTTTGTTGAATTTCTCATCTCTCCATCCTCTCACCCAAAAAATCAACACCATCAAAAATGTCATCGATCGGGTAAACCGATTATCCACCAACTGGGATGAAGAGAAAAAGCGAGAAGTCATCGCTCAAATTCTGCAAACCAACGACTACCCCCGAAACCTCATTAATCGCTTTCTGAACCGAACACACTGGACATCTACGCACACCATTACAGCCGACGATCACACGACCGAAGAACACACGATTGGACCGCCTCAAGCTAAAATATACCGATCTCTCCCCTACATCCCGTCACTTACACCAAAAATCAGCCAGATACTACGACACGACTATCCCTCCGTAATAATATGCCCACGGAGCGTGCACACGATAAGGGATCTCTACACACGCATTAAGGACCCGATACCCATGGATCATCACCATAACGTGGTGTATCGAATACAGTGCGGAAACTGCGACAAATGCTACATCGGTATGACCGGCAACCTGCTGAAGAAGAGATTGTCGGGCCATCGGAGCAATCTCAACCAACTGGAGAACCTATTAGAGTCAGGCCGTACATATGCAGATGAACCAGTGAGAGCACTCAGAGAAAAAACAGCTCTCTTGGCCCACTGCATCGACCACGACCATAGGTTCATCTACGAGACAACACGAATAGTCGATCGGACGTACAAGAGAAACATTCTCCCGATTCTAGAGATGATACACATAAGCAACGACAACGATTCCATCAACAAACGAACAGATACAGATAGACTTAGCAGTACGCTCTCTGGACTAATACACAGAATTAACACAGTCATGACAAAAAACACTAATGGACAAAATAACAGAAACACCAACCACCCATCCGACCCCACCTAAACCATAACACAGATCAGTTACCAAACAGTCTACCGAAGCAGTGAGTGAACTTGAACTTCAACGTGATGCGACGAACAAAAATAGGACAATTTTATGTAGAAATTAAACAGACAATGACAAAAAACAGAACTCTAGTAAGTAAATGACACACAAATAGAAATGTAAAATTAAACTTATTGTATAAACCATTTTAGTGATCCCAAGAAGAAGGCAAAATACATTGCGCCGAAACGTCGGAAAATAGATAACCTCTGTTTCCTTTTGATTTGAGGGACTGCAAGCCAAACCATATTTGATAGAAAACTTTACAGTCGATAAATCAAGATTATGCCAGTAAATTCTCCAAGAATTTCTCCAGGAAATACTCTAGGGATTTCCTCAGAGTTTTTTCAGGGATTCCTCCATGAATTCCTTCAGATATTCCTCCAAGATTTGCTTCAGGGATTGTTTCAAGAATTTATACAAGAATTTCTTCAGGAAATTCTCCATGAATTCCTGCTGGGTCTCACCCGAGAATTGCTCCAGGAATTCCTCCAGGGATTACACCAGAGATTTGTTCAGAAGTGCCTCCAGGCATTCCTTCAGGATTGTCTCTAGAGATTTTTCCAGGAATTGCTTCAGGGATTCCTCCAGGAATTCTTGCAGGAATTTCTCTAAGAATTCCTCCAAGGACTTCTTCAGAAATTTTGTCTGAGATTTCCTCTAGAAATTCCTCAAGAGATTTGTTCTGAAATTTCTCCGAGATTTCTTCAAGAGATTTCTTCTGATTTTTTCTAGGGATTCCTTCCTGATTTTTTTCAGAAATTTCTCCAGGAATTGTTCCAGGGATTGCACCAAGAATTTATCCGAGAATTTCTCCAGGAATTCCTGCTTAGTATCATCCAATAATTTATTCAGGAATTCCTTCAGATATACTTTCAGAAATTCCTTCGGGAATTCTTCCAGGAATACCTGAAGTGATTTCTTCAGAAATTTCTCTCAGTTTCTCTTCAAAAATTCATAAAGAAATTTCAAAAATCCTTCAATCATTTGTATCAGGGATGCACCTATGGTTGTATTATTTAAAACAAAAAACTTGTTGAAGTCGGTTAGATTGGTTGTTTCTCACTGCTAGGCGAACTTATTGTTATAAAATTAATTGAAAACTATGGAATACGTTTCATTACTTATTTGGAATGCATTTGGGTTGCGAAAATACGCTCCACTGTGCGCCCTTGGTGTAGATGTTCATCTAATTTCATCCGAAGGAGATTTGAATTGTGAAAAGGAACAAACCATTGCATTATTGGAATCGAGTTCAGTTCTGTGCCTTCAAGGGACGGAGATGGTCAAGTGGCTCCATAGCTTGGAGGAAAGAAGCGCCCGTCTAGCGAATTGTGATTCTTGGGTTCGATTCCCACCGGAGCACGTAGATTTCTTTTCATATTTCAAATCTCAATTTGTTCATCAATCACGTGTTCCTGATAAGCCTTCCAAAAGTTTTGGGCATCTAGAAAAGCTAGACATAAACTGTTTGTTTCATTTTGAACCTCTTTCCCCCCGAAATGAACAAACTGAATCAACAAACGCCAACAACAACGAGAGCATAGTTCACACGCACCCATGGATATTACCATCATAACGGAGCGGAGCATCAAGGCTGGAATATGATGTGGCCTCGTAGCTTCGATGGGGTTGGTGGTTTCCTTTCAAATTACGCGCATAGGAACACGGGTGAAACGCCCGAGCGTTTGTGCAACGTGAACGCGCTTCATTGACGGGTCAGGTCTTACTTCCACCGCCAGCACCCAGCTGGATCTAGGCATGCATGATGGGGGTTGACTTGTACACAGGATATGCGTATACGCATTACGATGCGTTTTATACGATGAAGCGGCGAGGTGGTCGCACGTGGTACATGACTGCGTGCATTGTGGAAGAGGTTATGTGTCCGTATCCTCGTCAGACACTGACTGACTGGATGACGGTGATAAGGGAGCAGAGGTGAATGACAGAGAAGTGTTTTATCGAAGATCAAACATGCGTGCCTTAGGTGAGTGATACCAGGATCGAAGCATATTATGTAAATATATGCAGTAGGTTTGTAGGAAAATGATGTATCACCACGGGATAGGTGGTTCTGAAGAAGGTTGTAAAATCGATGAATATCATTTTTCTGTTGATTGCCCTGCATTTCTATGTGCTTTCTCATTTTTTTACTGATTGTGTATCTTGTGTGGCACTGGTTCTCTATGTCTAACAAGATTCTATGGACTGGGAATCAAACATAGTCACAGATTTTCAAATCTCCTTCATTCACTAGACCAACTTGAAATCTGAACACAACACATATCGGAGTTCCAGGCAACGATCAACAATGTCCACCAACGTTTTGATATTGTTTGATTAATATCTTTTTACCGAGATTTTTCACCATACATCCCATCCACCACAACAGCAAAAACATGTGCTGCTTCCATCACACGAGACATACGAGAGCCATCGAATATACGAAAAAGCACACGTGCGTTCACCGTCCAACCAAAACCAGCAGTACCCATATGTGTACGGAGCGGACCGGCCGGCGTTTTGGGGTCGTCGCGAGCAAGTGATTTTAATTTATCATCTGTCCAAGTCGGGTGCTGCCAAAGTGCCAACCCCAAACCACATGGTCGCTTCGCAAACATCCGAAACAAACTCAGCGAGGAAGGCTTCTACGATGATGGCGCCACGTGTTTCTGATTCATCCCACCAGCCAGCCTCGTAGCAGAAAACGACTAATTTTGACACCAGCCACCAACGACCGAAAGCTTTTGGTTCCAACGACGATGACGACGACGGAAACGGAAAGCTCCGGAAGAGCAACAGCAGTAGTCAACAAATTCCCGAAACCGGTGCGCAAACTTTCCAACTTCCGGACCAGTTGCCGAGGGCGGCCGCCGACAAAGTCACTCTTACCCCACTGCACTGTGTTCGAGATTGAGTTGGTTCCGGTTTTTGGGAGGTTCACTGTTGTTGTAAGGAAACGAGATTCGGTTCAGATGTTTCGGAAACTGCTGATGGGGAAGGGCGGAAGACAGGGCTGTCCATTGTTTTATTGATTCAAATTCCTCGAGGGTGATTCCTTGCGTTGAACATAGTTGCATCACGTTATGTACGATGTTTAATCATGGACGGAGCAAGGGAGCTAGATAATAATTCAGAACCGTAGTATGACAATGAAAAATAAAATTCCAATAGTTGCTTTACTGCCCATAATCGCATACTTGACATAACCACCATTGACAATGTCAGCACTCACAAGCTAATATCTATCAAATGTGCAAAATTGTGGCCAGTTTTATTCAATAGAGCACAAGATCTAATCACTAGCCAGATATCAACGAGAAAAAAAATCATAAACTTTTCATTATTCATTGTTAAAATTTCTAGAGTGTGCTGAAAACTACAGTGGCGCTTACGTCAACTATGCGATTATGGGCAGTTTAGGTGGCATAAGGGCAAAACGTTGAAAGTATCATGCACTGCAATCGTTGCTTTTTTTTTGGCATACTACTAGTTTTGGCCGCAAATTTTGTGCTCCTCCAATTTTTCCAAGTCAAATCTTCGAGTGAACAAACTGAATATCAAGAAAAGAGTTTTGCTGATTTTCCTTTGTCAGGACAAGACGCACAGGTTTTCCGGATTTGTTGATCATCTATGTGAGGGAAGTTCCTGCTTTTTTTCAAGTCTAAAAGCTGATGTCGGAAGAATGTCAACGCAACGAAGTCTGAGGAACGAACGGGAAATATTCACTGGAGAAAGTTACATTGAAGGATCATCATCATCGCACTTGGTTTGACCTGGGAGTTTGTGGATACTTGGTAAGATTCGATGATAGCAAGAATGAACGAGAAAAATTGGTAAGTTATGAGGGAAAACTATTATATGATACTTTTTTGATATTTGGTATAAAACACATTTGGTATAAAACAACTATTTTTGGGAGTGGAGGGAAATAAGAGCTGTCAGTCGAAACATAATGGTTGGGAAGAGTGGAGATGCCAACTTCTTATTATAACTTTTATATGGAGAATGACAGATTCTTCTTTTTCACATTCATTGGGGCATCCTCCAATGCGATGGCTTGCACTATATATAATCTTGGATGGATAATCATAATGTTTTGCTTTATCAAATCACATTGGATGGACACCCCTTTGCTATCGGGCTTAGTACCGTGCTACAATGAATGGAAACCATCATCATCATCATCATCATCATCATTATCATCATAGGGGCAAAACGTTGAAAGACAAAATGTCGAATGCCAAAAGGTTGAATTCCAAAACGTCGAAAGGGGCAAATTGTCGAAAACGAGTTATCTAAACGAGTAGAGTTTTCTTATTTTAAAGAAAGCTTATTCTTCCACTTTTCGACGTTTGATCTCTAGAATGTGTTGTTCTTTAACCATTCGACGTTTGTAAAGGAGTCACTTTACGTATTATGAATGGGGGTGACGAATCGTCAAAAGACAAATGTTGAACGCCAGAACATCGAAATGACAAAACGTCGAAGGGACAAAAGGATAAAAGCTTACTATTTGCTTAGATTTTTTTTACGTTTTGACTTTCGAGGTTTTGTTCCATAGCCATAATTAATGACATTATTTGAATCAAACTGAAGAAAGGCTCGATAAATTTATGCACGGATTTTGAAAGGGCATATGAAATGAGGTATTAAAGGATTGAATTTTTAGTAGATATTCGTGAGAAACTTGATACTAAAAGATATTCCTACAATGAGCGTTTCACTTTTTACAAGAAAGCTCTACATCGCGAATATTTCAAATATCTAGAAATGGCTTTGGAACAAAAGGTCAAAAGAATAAACGTCTAATCTTAAAACGCCAAATGGTAAAACGTCGCGAACACGTAATCTAATCAAATAGTGGATTCTCTATTCTTAAAAAAAATTATTACAACAACGTTTCAACTGTTTAACGTTTTGGCATTCGGCATTTTGTCACCCAAACCAATAAGTATTATTGAGAATGCCCCCATTTTATTTTCATAAATTTTCTCTCACATTCCATAAGGTCCCTGCGCATTCCACTTAATAATCACATATTTTTTAGTTGTTCCAAACTCTTTAACAGAAATTCGTGTAAGAATTTTGCTATGGAATAATGTCATAAATTCCCACATAAAATCGATCAGAAGCTACTCATAAAACTGTTCCGTAACATACCTTTAAGTTTTCACAGAGTCTCACAAAAAAAGTTTATCATGCGTTCCATTATAAAAATTATCCAGAAATTTAAATAAAAGTACCATGTAGTCCGTTACAAATATTCCAAAAATGTCAATTCAACTTTAAAATATTTATGGGAAGAAATCCCCATTGAATCAAAATAAAAATATTCAGTAGGTTTCGCCAAAACATTCTTGTCTTGATCCAAAAATGTCTCTATTACCTAGTTCTCTAATTGTTTTAGCTTATGTCGAAAATGTCAAACCGAATATATCAAGAACTGAACCTGAAAGATATCCATGTCTTCACTTTTAATTGGAATTTCAATAAGTTTGAAAAGCAACATTTGCGAGTAGGGTGCCTGTACCAGTTATCGCACTACCTAAGGAAAACTACTTCTACAAAAATAAGAAGAAGATCCACGAATGTCGGCGATATGTCAAATGATAGATTTGTTTCCATACTTTACAGGAAAAATATAAAATCTGAGCCAAACTCACTTTTACTATTTATTACAGCGTGTGCCAATGATAGGAACCCTGTACCAGTTATGGACATACTTTTTAATATCGGTTCCACTTCGCACTATTTACATGCATTCCTTATGGGATTTGCCATAACTGGTACACTATTGCGAAATAGGGTGCAAGGAAGCCGAAATTTTAGGGAAAATTATTTATTTCTATCATAATTTGAGGAAAATGTGAAATTTGAATGAGTGCAATCATCTTTTATGAACATGATCGATTGTTCACATATTTTTACTTGATGATTTGCATCGTTAAAGGTTGAAAATCAACTATGGCGAATTTGAGATACTATAGCCATAACTGGTACACTGAGCCTAGTTATAAAAAATAAACAAAAGACAGTAGGTATATGTATAGCGAATATATCGTGGAACTTTTATTCCAATTCCCTCGTCAACAATTCCCTTAGGGGCTGTCCATAAACCACGTGGTCATAGAGGGGGGGGGTTCAGCCAATGACCATTTTGTATGGACAAATAAAAATTTTTGTATGGACTTATGACCACGGGGGGGGGGGGGTTGAAAAGTCCCAAAAAATGACCACGTGGTTTAAGGACAGCCCCTTAACAGTCTACCAGTAATGTTTCCTCCATTTGCTTCAAAAAACTTTGGAAAAATAAAAAAAATCCACCAAAGGCTCTACTTTAAGAATTGATCAAAATAAATTGCCTCGCCATCACTTCCAGAAATCTGGTTAAATTTCATGATCTGCCAGATTTTTTTTTTATTTAAATGAATGGAGTGTTTGGCCAAATCCAAGGAATTATTTAGGCTTGGTATAATGACTTTCTAAAGCTTTGAAAATCCCAAAAGTAAAGCTCCAATAATCTCCAAAGTACATAAACATTTCTTGAACAACATAAATATTTAAGATATTCTTCAAGAGCTTCACCAGGTAGATATAATTTTGTTTATTCTGGAAGATATTGCATATATTCTTCAACGATTCCTCGTTGAATTGAGCTATCAGACATTTCCACAGAAGTACTACAATAATATCCCTAGAGGAATGATTCTTTACTCTTTAAATTGATGGATCTATACAGGTAATAATAATAATAATAATAGTTATCTAGTATTAGAGCGCCGCTTGTTCGGAGCGTTAATCAATTACACCATAGCGTCTGATGGTTTTAAGTGCCTGATGTTTATACTGATCAGATGATCGATGACGAAGCATTCACCAGGCAAGCTTGAATCTGAGCCTAAGAGATGGAATTTTTCAGATTCTGACCAAGTCTGCTTCTCTCTTCTTCCCAGATTTCAAACTTTTATCTCTGGAGTAGTTAAATCAGTAATCACCAAACTGCGACCCGCAGGCCCTATGCGGCTCTCATGCTGGTTTTATGCGACCCGCAAACTGATTTTGAAATAAATTAGAATGTGGCCCTCTGATACATATTATTGTGTCAATAACAATCATAATTTTTTATCATATTTTCATACTCCATAATAATTCATATTAATAACTGAACTACTGTATATCTGATTTAAATCTGGATTAGATTGATATCATTGAGAAGTTTGTGACGATTTTTGAAAGTTGCATACTAAATTAGATAATATTTATAATTTCTTCATTTTTTTTCCAAAAATGTTTAAAACTTAAATAAGTTGACCTATTTTTAAATTTTCGGAGCATTGGAAATATTTTATATTCCAATTTTAAATCAACTGTTTACATTTTCTCCGTAATATCAAAGTTTGGCTAACTATGAAAAAATGAAAACTTTGAAAAACTGATGGACCGACTGCAGTTGCACTCCAGTATCGCCACGCCAGCTACACTCACACAAGGATCCAATGAGATAGCTGCTTGAGGCCAAAAGGCATATTCAGTGTGTGAGTATGTATTGATAATCTTCTAGTTTAGACGACAACGGCGCCTGCTACGTCAGATTGCAGATCAATGTGGAATGGGGAGTGAAATGATGATTGTAATCGCTTGTTGTTGAGTTTTTGCGCCTGCAAAAGGTCATGCGGATGTCCGATGTGCTGTTGGGAAATGTTTATTTTTGGCATAAGGGTTCACGCATTGGTGCGTGGAGGATGTCAGACGTGAAGAGATAGATTGTGTGAAGATAACTGTGAAGTGGAGCAGTTCGCTTGGTTGCATAACTTTCAAAATTTCTAGAGTTCCAACTATAGGCCTATAGGCCAGATACTATTCAAGGGAATTCATCAGCATTGGAGGCCTTCGAAAGTTCTACAACATTTGATTTTGTATCTTCTAGAGGAGCACATAAAAATTTGTTTGAAAATTTTAATAGATATTCCTCAAATTTTCTTAATAATTAACAAATTCAGGTCAAAATTCCTACTGCTATTAAATAACTCGGTACTCGGGGCCTACGGAATGTTTCAAACAGGTGGCACTGTGGCAAACTTTTTTTTTTTGTTCCCAATGTCTAGGCTCGGTAAAGAAATATTAAAATGGCTTCTTTTTTTATCTTGTTCATTTATTTGATGCTCAATCGCGTATAACGCTTTACGGAGCCGAAGCTCTCTCACTCAGTAATATACTATGTACAAGATAATAATTTTCAATCATGTTTGTTGGTGATGGCCAGGGTACTCGTGGCAGCTCGAGGTTAGAAGGTCACATTTTGAAGGATGGACAGGGTGAGGACTGGACCAAAGATTTCACTGCAGCTAATCCGGGGGCGAATCGCATTTTTCAAGCGTGTTCGGTGCCTTGTGGTGTTGGTACCAGCTTGTTGAAGGGCTTGGTCTTCCGGATGGCCAGGAGCAGCTCGGTAACACAAGGAGGACAAAACAGAGAAAAAAAAAACTGAAGAAGAAAACACTAGCGAATTTAACGTTCATACCAGATGAGCGGAGAAATTTATATATGCATTGCATATAGGGGAGATCGCGGGTTCCCAACACATTACTTACTGGAACGAAGGGTTGTCTACCTCGGGCCTCAAGGGTAAGATGGCTTCTTCAACAAAGTCGTTCAAGTGCATGAGAAATGTGTGTCGAAAAAATTTCTAATTAAAATGGGCCGCATTGGATGGCACTGATGTGTGATTCATTTATTCACGAATATCTTGGTCTACATGCATGGGGCTGTTCGGGCTCGTTTGGAAGTTGACCATCAATGTTAACTTCTTATCCCGATCAGCCTAGATAGCTGTGTAGTGTCGGTAGCGGTTGTCTCAATTGGCTAAGAATAACACTACGGATCGCCTGATCCAGTAGTAAGAGTCCACTAAACAGGTGACCCCTAATTCATGGTGTTATGCGGCTTTATGCTTACCGTGCCAAGGAATGAATGGTTAGGGGGGTCTAATAAAAACCTAACTACAAACGGAGCCTGTGGAGTACTAGGGCGCCCTCCACAGTATTCTGCCCTTACTGCGCTAACCGGAGCAATGGTGCAGTTGACCTTGTGTTTCTCCGAGATAATCTGCTATCCTTCTTGAGCCTCAACTGCGAGGATCAATAAGGGTGGGATTATCAATATGTTGTTCATTAGCTTTAATTATAACCAATATGGCTCTTCGCATTATGCGTTCTTCACAGTAGTGTCCTCTGTATATATTCGTCTCTGGCGAATTTGTTTTTATCGCTGCTTTTTCTTGTGTTGTAATTGTAAGAGTTTGATTGTGCCTAGTTTGGGTAGTGGCTATGGTTATGACAGCTCAGATCAATCTTCAGCATAAAAGAACAGCTTTGGTCCAAGAACCTTACTTTCGTAGGGAGGATTTTTATGTAGATGTAATGTTTTAATTAACACCTATATGGTTCCGCATTTTGCGTTTGACCCGATGTTTGCTACTTTCAGTAAAATTGAAATGACAATCTTGCGTGTCATGCCTCGAGGCCCAAAATGTTATGATAAAACTGCTTGTTTACAGCTTTGCTATTCCCAAATCTTGGTGGGATTACACTATCAAGTTTATTCCGTAAGTAAGCTTATGCGATTATGTCGACCCTATTCCCTTACCTTCCCTTTCCCTATCCCATTCCTTATTCCTCCCTTCGCTCTCCCTCAGGTAAATGATGAATAGGCTAGAATTCATGGCGATGGCACAAATTTCCGAAATGGAGGAGAACGTGCCTCTTGCGCTGACCTAGTGATACCTGAAGATGGCTTCCTCAATAAAGTCGTTCAAGCAAGGTTGCGACCATTCATTTGCAAAGATTTACATTCATTTGCTATTATCTCAGTTCAGAAGCATGCTATCGAAAAACAATGTATGGATGAATTTAACGTTGTAATTTTATCTGAAAGTTTGCCGAATAATATTGGGGTCGCACACGCATACCAAAGTCGTGAGCGAGCTGTGAAAGCAACTTTCCACTGCGTGAATATAATTTACATTCACCGCGTGGAGAGTTCCCTTCACAGCTCGCTCACGACTTTGGTATACGTTTGCGACCCCAATGTTATTCGGCAAACTTTCAGATAAAATTACAAGGTTAAATTCATCCATACATTGTTTTACGATAGCATGCTTCTGAACTGAGATAATAGCAAATGAATGTAAATCTTTGCAAATGAATAGTCGCAACCTTGGTTCAAGTGCATAAGAAATGTTTGTCGAAAAAAAATTCTAATTAAAATAACCCACACTGGATGGCACTGATGTGTGATTCATTTATTCACGAATATCTTGGTCTACATGCATGGCCTCCTGTAAGGATTTTTACATGAAAATATTTAGTGAGTCTTTCTGACACTTCCGTGAAGATTAAACTACACGCGTTCCCTCCGTTTTTTTGTTTTTTTTTTTTTTTGTTATTTAATAACGGAGCAATATCTCCGTCAGAAAATCCTTCTGGTATTCTTGCCAGAGTTCCTCCCTCTTGATTACTTCTATAATAACTTCCGAGTTTCCATTAGGGACTACTCCAATGGTTTTTTATACTCCGGGATTACTCCCAGGATTTTTCTAAAATTTCTCTTGGGTTTGCGTCAGCGATTTCTTTATGGATGTATCCCGGGACTCTTTAATTGATTTCTCCCAAGACTTCTTCCAGAATTCCGGGATTCTATCAGAAATCCCTCTAGATTTTGTGCAGTATCTACCACAGGAATTCCTCCCGGGATTTCTTTACGGATTTTTCAAGAGTTACCATCAAGATTCTTTCCCAGGATTCCCAGCAATCAAATTCTTCTTAATTTCGTCCAGGGTATTTCTTTGGATTCTTTTAATGAATATTTCCAGGACTTCCTCAGGGATTTCTCCTGAGATTTTTCTTCCGGGATTCATTTAAAAACATTTTTCAATTTTTTTTGTGGGATTTCTTGAAGACTCTGCAATATGGGATAATATTCGAAAATTAAAAGATTTCAGATAGTGAATCTAACGAAGTTGATCTTCTCACATAGTTTTTTTTTTTAATCAAATTTCAGTATATCTGAGCACCGATCAATAATGATCGCATTAATTTTTTCACCTTACCTAGTGCCTCATGGCCAATTTGGTATCAATAACTAATTTGTAAATTATCCTCCATATCCTGTGGAAATATAGTAAAAGAACTACAATTTCCTTAAAATAATAAGAATGAATAATTGTCACTCGAATTATGTTTCCGTCTAGTCCACGTCTATTTTGGGCATAACCTGAATTCAATTCCCGGTACACCTTCTACTTGACACAGTAATGGTACATAGCATGTTCAAACGTTATGATTTGAACGTAGGTGTTTATTCGAGAAGTCGGTCAAATGCTTCGCAATTAAAATCAAATAAATATAGATGGAGATAGATGGAGCTTTAGAACTATGACCAAAATATGACTATTAATAGTTTTACCCACCAGATCATGAAACGTCATCACAGTGCAAGGAAGAAATCTTTGTCTTTGACGCACTCATTTGTCTGAATCTTCCCTAGGACGAAGACAACTGATTGTTTACACTTTACCGACAGGAAAAGGAAATTGTATCTAGGGTATGTGTGACATCAGTAATCTCACGCTCCCATAGTCATCCTATTCAAAAACAAGCGTTTACGGCACCGATTGATTCCGTTTTTTTGTTTTCATGGGTGCTCACTTCTAACAAAAAATACAAAAATAAGAAACAAAGCAAACAGCGCTTCAATCCTTCATTTTCCATAGGATGAAAATGGGAGCCTCATGCTTAATAAGGGAACCAATACCCTATAATTGAGCAGATTTTGCTGCATTATGGAGCAGTGAAGACCAACTTTGAAGTGTGGCAGAGCTTCTATGGGGTGTGAAATGTGAATTAAAGATCAGTTCAATGAGTGAATCTAGCGAAGTGAAAAACGAACGGTAATGAAGAATAATTCGACTAGCTGCGGTATGGGTGTGGTTGCCTTCGGCATATTGAAAAATTGAAGTCGTAAGTTCAGTGAAATTGAAACGTGAGATGTTGCGTAATTATTCGAATTCTAGTGCTACAATATGGGCTGATTATCGATAGTCTACATCATTCCCAAGGAACACGACTTGTTTCAAAGCCATTCACAGTCCGTATTATTGACGATAGAACACAATTGATTTTTCTTTGAAACCCCAAAAAAGCGCAGATTCAGAATCGTTATGCAACTTGAATGAGATGAAATGATAAAAAATGGAAAAAGTAATTTGTCCAAATTCGAACCAGGAGTATCAACTTTTCACCTTACACACTACACCAAAGGCTCTGTGAGAGAATTGCTGCTCAACACACCATAAAAGCAACTGAAGTTACTTGTTACTTCATTCTCTCTCACAAACTAGGGAACTATCAAAATAGAAAGACGCGCACGTTTTTCGCAACACATTTGGAACATAATCTGAATAAACAAACCAGAGTTTTGTTGCATGTTGCATGACTGTAACATATCTCATTTATGCAAGCTAACTATTTTATCACTTGTTAGCTCCGCCTCCACAAATCGATGTCAAACACGAGGTAGGGTATTGGATCCCTTATTAAGCATGTGGTTCCCATTTTCATCCTACGAAAAACGAAGGATTGAAGCACTGTTTGTTTTGTTTCTAATTTTTGTATTTTTTGTTAGGAGTGAGCACGCATGAAAACAAAAAGAACGGAATCAATCGCTGCCGTTATCGCTTGTTTTCGAATAGGATGAATATGGGAGCGTGAGATTACTGATGGAACACATACCCTATTTGGTGATTTCTATAAGTTCAAAGCCACATTTTGGATGATGTTGCAGGTGCTGCTTGGGATTTTGCTTCCATCTAATAAATCATTGGCAAAGGTAAGTTGGAATATTTGTAATTGTTATATATTTTCCGTTTGATATGACGGGAATTAGCGCATATGACGAAGTAAAATAACAATATAATTTGATTCGCTCGTAGCTGTTTAATTACAGTTTCACAAGAATTTCATTGCTGCTACACTAAAACCTCCATTTAGGTAATGAGTCGGGACTGCCTAAATAGAATTTTTACCTAAATGGATTCATTACCTAAATGGATTCAGTTTATTACCTAAATGGATTACAAGGTTGCAAAGAAGTTCAACAAGGGAGAGTTACTAGGAGATTTAAAGGAGATCATGCGGAGTTTCAGATGGATTTCAATGAGTTTCAGGAGGGGGTGGGTTTCAGGAGGGGAGGGGCTTCAGGGGCGTTTTCGGGGGTTTTGGAGGGTCTTAGATCACAATTGTCATTCAAATGACTAGCTGGGCACGAAACACGAAAAACCTTGCAAAAAACCCTGAAAATTCCGCCAGACTGAAAAATTATTGAATGTCGGGTCAAAGTCGGGTCAATTTTTTTCGTATGTTGGGCCATTGTTGGACCAACATCGAACAACTGTTGAGTCTATATTGGGTTTGGTGGCCAAAATAAAAACAGGTGAATGATAGGTTGATGTCGGGTTTGACGTCATGCATGCTGGAGCTGATATCAATGGAATGATGGAAGGATGGTTGATTATCTCAATTTCAGTTGGAAATGACGCTGGATACTGGCACTTATCAACACTGCATGGGGGGGGGGGCAACATTGCACCCCCTCCCCCCATACCCACCCATAACGCCACTCACTACTTCTTTCCCATAAACCAGTCTTATACCTAATCTTAAGCACTCCAACTGATTTTAACACAATCAAATTCCATTTAGGTAACGTTACCTAAATGGAGGGACCTAAATAGATTTTACCTAAATGGATCTTACCTAAATGGAGGTTTGAGTTTACCAGCATTGCTCAAATTCATTGCTTTGGGTGGTACTAATATGATAGCAAATAGATGAGCATTAAGACCGCTTCTTCAATGGAACGCCCCTGATCATCCCTAAAGCCGCCATTCAAAAGAGCCACATATGTACCAATCGTTTGGTGTTGGTCCACTTCGCCAAAAGAGATGGCAAATCTTCCGTCATGCATAAACGATCCCTAATATTATGCAGCACCAGAAGTTCCAGCGTTCCATCGGCTCCATCCATTCCGCCACCAATCAATTCTCAGCTTAGCCCACCACCCCCCTCGGCATCGCTTTACCTATATTTTGCCGATGGCTTTCCTCATTCTCATTCTTGCCACAATCAGGACATCCAAAGTCTTGTAGCCGTGTGCACAGCCGTGTCCAACGTCGTCGTCGGCACGACGAAGACCAGCCTGTCTGTCGGTGTGTGACAGCAGCTGTTGTGCCTCTGCCAAGCTTAGAGACCTTCTCCATCCCCCAATTCCAGTGTATAGAGGTATCGGAATTGGGAGCGGGCACCAGGAGTGTTCTGTTATTTATTGCTTGGCCTACACAACAGAACTGGGTCTACTACATCACACTACCGGTGTCTGGTATTGCTGCTGCTGCAACACCAGCAGCGCATATCGGGACCGACTGGAGATAAGTGTTTGTCGGGCGACCGGGACCTGTCTCAACCGTGATTCCACCCTTGCGCTTGCATCTGACTTCTAATCACAGCCAACGGGGTAGCAGCAGTAACATAGGAAAAACAGGGGCCAAGTCGGGGAAACTTCCTTGTTTCACCTCTGCTGCCCCGGAGGAGCAGGGACCAACCCGCTGGGCGTGTGGTGGCATCCGATAGACAGAGTCAGGAAAGCGAAACGGCATAACTCGGCCTCGGTCGTTTCCGACTCGCAACACCACCGCAACTACGATCAAGACCATATGAATGGTAGCGCAACGAATGCAGAAAATAATATATAAAAGTTTTATTGGATTTTAAAGATCTTGTTTATTTGTCGGGCTGGCCGCTTTGATTTGCTACGGCTGCTTGTGCCATTGACGACCGTTTGTTGGTTGGTTGGCTGGTGGAGGCGCATTTATCTTCGAGTCTGAGGGCTTGTTCCACTTCGGCGGGTTGGTGGTTCCCAAACGGGGATGACTATCACAATATCAAATCATTTTTAAGTTCGTTCCATAATTCCTTTAAGAACTTCTTCGGTAGCTACTCCATGAATTTCTTCGGTGATTCTTCCAAGAACTGCTTCGGTAGTTCCTCTAGGAATTAATTTGGTAATTCCTCCAGGAATGACTTCGGTTACTCCTCAAGGGATTCCTTCAGTAATTCCTTCAGGAATTCCTTCGATAATTCCTGCAGGAATTCCTTCGATAATTTCTTCAGGAATTCCTTCTGTAATTCCTCTAGGAATTCTTCCAGGAATTCCTCCGGTAATTCCTCCAGGAATTCCTCCGGTAATTCCTCCAGAAATTCCTCCGGCAATTCCTCCAGGAATTCCTCCGGTAATTCCTCCAGGAATTCCTCCGGTAATTCCTCCAGGAATTCCTCCGGTAATTCCTCCAGGAATTCTTCCGGTAATTCCTCCAGGAATTCCTCCGGTAATTCCTCCAGGAATTCCTCCGGTAATTCCTCCAGGAATTCCTCCGGTAATTCCTCCAGGAATTCCTCCGGTAATTCCTCCAGGAATTCCTCCGGTAATTCCTCCAGGAATTCCTCCGGTAATTCCTCCAGGAATTCCTCCGGTAATTCCTCCAGGAATTCCTCCGGTAATTCCTCCAGGAATTCCTCCGGTAATTCCTCCAGGAATTCCTCCGGTAATTCCTCCAGGAATTCCTCCGGTAATTCCTCCAGGAATTCCTCCGGTAATTCCTCCAGGAATTCCTCCGGTAATTCCTCCAGGAATTCCTCCGGTAATTCCTCCAGGAATTCCTCCGGTAATTCCTCCAGGAATTCCTCCGGTAATTCCTCCAGGAATTCCTCCGGTAATTCCTCCAGGAATTCCTCCGGTAATTCCTCCAGGAATTCCTCCGGTAATTCCTCCAGGAATTCCTCCGGTAATTCCTCCAGGAATTCCTCCGGTAATTCCTCCAGGAATTCCTCCGGTAATTCCTCCAGGAATTCCTCCGGTAATTCCTCCAGGAATTCCTCCGGTAATTCCTCCAGGAATTCCTCCGGTAATTCCTCCAGGAATTCCTCCGGTAATTCCTCCAGGAATTCCTCCGGCAATTCCTCCAGGAATTCCTCCGGTGATTCCTCCAGGAATTCCTCCGGTTATTCCTCCAGGAATTCCTCCGGTTATTCCTCCAGGAATTCCTCCGGTTATTCCTCCAGGAATTCCTCCGGTAATTCCTCCAGGAATCCCTCCGGCAATTCCTCCAGGAATTCCTCCGGTGATTCCTCCAGGAATTCCTCCGGTGATTCCTCCAGGAATTCCTCCGGTAAAGCCTCCAGGAATTCCTCCGGCAATTCCTCCAGGAATTCCTCCGGTGATTCCTCCAGGAATTCCTCCGGTTATTCCTCCAGGAATTCCTCCGGTTATTCCTCCAGGAATTCCTCCGGTAATTCCTCCAGGAATTCCTCCGGTAATTCCTCCAGGAATCCCTCCGGTAATTCCTCCAGGAATTCCTCCAGGAATTCCTCCGGACATTCCTACAGGAATTCCTCCGGCCATTCCTACAGGAATTCCTCCGGCCATTCCTCCAGGAATTCCTCCGGCCATTCCTCCAGGAATTCCTCCGATAATTCCTCCGGTAATTCCTCCAGGAATTCTTCCGGTAATTCCTCCAGGAATTCCTCCGGTGATTCCTCCAGGAATTCCTCCGGTAATTCCTCCAGGAATTCCTTCGGTTATTCCTCCAGGAATTCCTCCGGTAATTCCTCCAGGAATTCCTCCGGTAATTCCTCCAGGAATCCCTCCGGCAATTCCTCCAGGAATTCCTCCGGTGATTCCTCCAGGAATTCCTCCGGTGATTCCTCCAGGAATTCCTCCAGGAATTCCTCCAGTAATTCCTTCAGGAATGCTTCCGGTAATTCCTCCAGGAATTCCTCCAGGAATTCCTCCGGTAATTCCTCCGGTAATTCCTCCAGAAATTCCTCTAGGAATTCCTCCGGTAATTCCTCCAGGAATTCCTCCGGTAATTCCTCCAGGAATTCCTCCGGTAATTCCTCCAGGAATTCCTCCGGTAATTCCTCCAGGAATTCCTCCGGTAATTCCTCCAGGAATTCCTCCGGTAATTCCTCCAGGAATTCCTCCGGTAATTCCTCCAGGAATTCCTCCAGTAATTCCTCCAGGAATTCCTTCGGTAATTCCTCCAGGAATTCCTCCGGTAATTCCTCCAGGATTTCCTCCGGTAACTCCTCCGGTAATTCCTCCAGGAATTCCTCCGGTAATTCTTCCAGGAATTCCTCCGGCCATTCCTCCAGGAATTCCTCCGGCCATTCCTCCAGGAATTCCTCCGGCCATTCCTCCAGGAATTCCTCCGGCCATTCCTCCAGGAATTCCTCCGGCCATTCCTCCAGGAATTCTTCCGGCCATTCCTCCAGGAATTCCTCCGGCCATTCCTCCAGGAATTCCTCCGGCCATTCCTCCAGGAATTCCTCCGGCCATTCCTCCAGGAATTCCTCCGGCCATTCCTCCAGGAATTCCTCCGGCCATTCCTCCAGGAATTTCTCCGGCCATTCCTCCAGGAATTCCTCCGGTGATTCCTCCAGGAATTCTTCCGGTAATTCCTCCAGGAATTCCTTCGGTTATTCCTCCAGGAATTCCTCCGGTAATTCCTCCAGGAATCCCTCCGGTAATTCCTCCAGGAATTCCTCCGGTGATTCCTCCAGGAATTCCTCCGGTGATTCCTCCAGGAATTCCTCCAGGAATTCTTCCAGTAATTCCTTCAGGAATGCTTCCGGTAATTCCTCCAGGAATTCCTTCGGTAATTCCTCCGGTAGTTCCTCCAGAAATTCCTCTAGGAATTCCTCCGGTAATTCCTCCAGGAATTCCTCCGGTAATTCCTCCAGGAATTCCTCCGGTAATTCCTCCAGGAATTCCTCCGGTAATTCCTCCAGGAATTCCTCCGGTAATTCCTCCAGGAATTCCTCCGGTAATTCCTCCAGGAATTCCTCTGGTAATTCCTCCAGGAATTCCTCCGGTAATTCCTCCAGGAATTCCTCCGGTAATTCCTCCAGGAATTCCTCCGATAATTCCTCCAGGAATTCCTCCGGTAATTCCTCCAGGAATTCCTCCGGTAATTCCTCCAGGAATTCCTCCGGTAATTCCTCCAGGAATTCCTCCGGTAATTCCTCCAGGAATTTCTCCGGTAATTCCTCCAGGAATTTCTCCGGTAATTCCTCCAGGAATTCCTCCGGTAATTCATCCAGGAATTCCTCTGGTAATTCCTCCAGGAATTCTTCCTGTAATTCTTCCAGGAATTCTTCCTGTAATTCCACCAGGAATTCTTCCTGTAATTCCACCAGGAATTCCTCCGGTAATTCCTCCAGGAATTCCTCCGGTTATTCCTCCAGGAATTCCTGCGGTTCTTCCTCCAGGAATTCCTCCAGTAATTTCTTCAGGAATTCCTCCGGTAATTCCTCCAGGAATTCCTCCAGGAATTCCTCCGGCAATTCCTCCAGGAATTCCTCCGGTAATTCCTCCAGGAATTCCTCCGGTAATTCCTCCAGGAATTCCTCCGCTAATTCTTCCAGGAATTCCTCTGGTAATTCCTCCAGGAATTCTTCCTGTAATTCTTAGGCAGCGTCTCCAGGAACTTCTCCTGTAATTCCATCAAAAATTCCTCATGGAATTCCTTGAAGAATGCTCCTGCAAATCCTCCAAGAATGTCTCCAGGGGTTCCTCTGAGAATTCCTCAGGGTATTCTTCCTTTAAATCTTTGATCTTTGATAAATCTTCCAGGAATTCCTTTAGAAATCGAAGAATCGAATAATTCCTTTGGTTGAAATCGCTTCAGTTGTTCCAAGCACCGCGAAGCAGTGCGAACCACTGTCGTAGATTGAATGGTGATTGGTATGATTTATTTTAGTTGAACTCCACTTTTCCGGTCCTACTCTCTGACTTATCCTCCGCCTAGCTACCACCCACCAACACCCACACAGACACAAACACCGCCGCCCGAGTGAAAAACGGCCCTGCCAAGCGCAAACGGGTTCAACGGGCCAGGAAAAATATGACGATAACATCGTTATTTGTATCGCTCGTTTGTGCGGCTCTCGGAGTGCTGCTGGCTGAGTGCAGTGCAGCAAAGGCACCAACAGCGACAACGAGCAGCGTAAATTTGGTGCAAGCGGAAAACTTTTTAAAAGAAGATTGCGAAACTTTTCCCTTCGAAAATCCACACTTGCCGTCTTGCTCCGTCCACCCGGTCCAGGGTCCAGTCCAGTTAGTATAGTCAGGGTCTCGGAGTCTAAGCCGAGCAGCCAGCCTAAAAGTGCATTTCGCCTCTCCTCGAGGTTCGTTAATTCAAGAGCGCGAAGGTACACGGCCGTCGGAACGAGAACTGCAGCTGTTCAACTTTCAACCAAACAGTTCTATCTCGCAATCACATTTCCGGATCTTCCACGCCAGTCGCCACTACTACTGTGTGCTACTGGCGGCGGCGGCGGCGGCAACTACCTACACGGTCAGAAAATTCACTCATTTTCGAGCTAAAGTGGGACAACTCAAAATTGAGTAAATTTTTTTTCCAGCGATAGCGCAGGCCCAAGTGCGAAAATCTCATCAGTTTAAGCCGTATAATATTCTTGATGATGCGAAGAATATTATACGGCTTAAACCAGTTGGATTTTTGCACTTGGGCCAGCGCTATCGCTGGAAATGCAATTTACTCATTTTTTGAGCTGTTCCAGTTTAGCTCAGTTTTGTGTGAATCTTACTCATTTTAGAGTAACATTTTCTTAGCGTGTACTATTCATTGTTTTTTGTTCTTGGATTTCCGTGCTTTTTTTCTCTCTCTTCTTGAGTTCCTTGGGCGTTGGAGTCCGGCGGCGTTTAGCAGTGCAATCGACCAGTGAAGTGAACTGGAGTGCAGTGAAGCCTTCGTCAAGAGATAGCGTCTGACACTGCACAAAAGTTTTGTATGGGGGATAATATGTATAGACTTTGATGCTGTTCCGCGATGAGCTGATGATTACGAGAGTTTAAAGGAACGTTTGTTTTTATGTTTGCTTGTTTCAAATATAAGAATGGGAAATGGCAAAACTATGATTGAAATCATCATTGTAATGGGGGAAGTTAATAGATATTATTCAATACAGTAAAACATTCTGAAATCTATACCTTACGCAAACTTACGTTTCAATTCATGTAGTTTAAAATGAAAGGAATTCTTGAATGCTACATTATTACCAGGCTCCATACAGCAGCCAACCTGTGTTTCGACTTTTAAAAGAGAATTCTTTCCAATCTAAAAAGTTACTCCAGCTACTCCAGTTACATATTGTATACAATAACCTGTAATTACTGCTGTAACATAATAACACAGACAAACAGACGTAACACCTTGAACGATTTTCATGAAAATCCATCGCACAGTTCACACTATTTACCATCACCTGGTGGAAAAGTTGCACGAATCACTGTGTTGTGCAATATCGTCAACAGAAGGCGCTAGTGTGAAACGTCAAACGCATAGAAAAACGATGCGCGCGCCTCTGATTGTGAAAGCCGCAACTATGAAAATTCAAAATGATCGTTGAATGCGTGGTCGATGGAAATTTCGCAAGTGTTACGCCTGTTTGTCTGTGATAATAACCTCCATCGTATTCAATACCATTTTCCAAAGGAGTTTTAAATTACAGGTCGGTTTCAGTATGGAGTTTGCTAACAATTCTGCATGGAAGATTTTTTTTTTCATGTAAAATCGAATGAGTTAACACGAAAGCAATAACAATTTAGTATTAATGTAAGGTGTAGATTTCAGATTTTTTTACAAGCGAAAATTGGGTATCCGAAGCACATTTTACATTATATACGTCTTCGTTCATTTTTCATTCGCCTGATCCCATTTGGTCAAATGTCATTCGGAACAATGAGTAGGTCAACCAACGGTTTCTTACTTACGGTACATCAATGACCTTTTCGGGGGTTTCGGCATTTACATACCTGCAAAAAAGAAAAAAAAATACCTTGATTAAAATTTCATACACACATTTTGGTTTATATTTACATCAAGTATATATAATAGAACATATCTAAGCAGAGCAACAGGAGAATAATCATTGCTTGCACTTCAGTCCATCTGACTTGGAAACAGAGTCTCGAGCTCGAGCCGTGAAAAACTGGAAAATTCAACTTGACAAGCCGAAAAAAGCTCCTCTCTTCCAGCCTATCGTACGGTTAAACTGCATTGAACTAGCATGCCATCGCTGCACTAAGAGAATCGAGTGGGCTAAAAATCGAATTTGTTTTTTTTTTTTTTTGAGATGGGCAGTTTGAGGACAAGAAAACAACTATTTTAATATTTTGTTATGTAGATTCTACGTACAGTTTTCGATGAAAAAATACATAACTTTGTTTCTACATCGATCTGTACTTAATATCAGCGAATTCAAAAATATAAAATAAATGAAAAAAAAATAATTAAGGCTTTGTGAATTTGAAAATTTTGTATCTTCTTTTCATTGAAAATTGTACGTAGTATCTATCTGTTGATATCAAAAAATCAAAAATGGTGTCCTCTTGTTTCTTTTGAAAATCGATGAATAATAAAACTAAAGAAAAAGTAGTCCTAGGCCAACTTTGAGGCTAGAAGTCACCATTCTTCAGAAATAATATTTTTAAAAAATAGAAGGGTAAGATTTTAGGAAAATTCTAATTTCATGACACTACTTTTTTCGATAAGTCCTTGTTTGCAACCATGCCAGTCTTTCTTCTTACGTTGAGTTGATTGAATTAAAATGCTGGTAAATGTAGTACCATCTTGTCATGGCAATGGCTTGATATGTACTGATATATTATAGAATAGCTAATAGGGTTGTTTTTAAAAAGGATTTAAAAACTAAAAAGTTTCAAAAAATCATAACTTTTGAACCAGTTGATCGGTTTTAAAGTTCTTTTTAATTGTAGTTTTAAGGAAAAATACGTTGAAAGGGTTTTCATGGTCTCGAGACCCAACAGGTACCCTGTTTTTATATTTTTATCGAAAAATTCGGAAAATTTGGCATAACATATCAAAAAATCAGAGATGTATGGTTTTTAGTTTTCAAGAAATGATTTTTTGAAAATAAAAGGTCAAATTTTCCAATACAAAACATTAGGGGGATTCGCTTAACTGCATAAACTGATTAAACTGATTAAACGTCGCGATCACCAAGGCAATCTTTGATTATTTCTTTCGCAAAATCATGAAACATTTCAAATAAGCAGAAAATCATGTCTTACGCAGCAATTTAATCTGTTTAGTGAGTACCCCTATTGTTTAACATTTGATTATATGTTGAATCCTTATAAAACCAAAACCAAAAAGACCAGGAATCAATCAAAACAGCAATACAAGGCATAGTTTCATGAGGATTTACAATGTCAGGTAATTTTAAAGCAGCAAGTTTTAAAATACATGACTCTCTATGTTCGAAAAATCATATCTCAAAAAGTAAAAAAACATACATCTCTGATTTTTTTTTATGTGTTGCACAAAATTTCCTGACTTTTGTGATAAAAATAAAAAACCAGGTTATTCGCGATCATGAAAACGTGAAAAAACTAAAATAATTGCATATTTTTTGCACCCTAACGTAATTTGGCCACTTCAACGTATTTTTCCTTAAAATTACAATTCAATATCTTTCAAACAAAAAAAAAACAGAAGTTTAAAATCGGTCACCTGGCTTAAAAGTATATGTAGGTATATAGATTGAACGGAATTCATACTATTACGAACAGATAGTCAATTAGGGGGCCTGTCCATAAACTACGTAGACTCTGAGGAAGGAGAGAGTTCTGGCAATGGTCCACACAAATTTTGAAAATTTTGTATAGACAAAAGTCGTCGTGAGGGAAGTCTACGGAAATCATATTGGCATCTGGACATCTAAATGTGATGATAAATGTTGCTTTAAGTACAAACAGTCCTTAAAATATCCTGAAATATCCTGATACATAGTTCATTCTTCATACGCTCATCACCAAGGATAAGTGAGAAATAATGATTTTGTGTTGAGGCATAAAAGGGTATCCAATTTCAAATTGGTTAGCCAAGGGGTGCACGCTTGGAGTGTTTACTCAAAACGAATTAATTAGTAAAAACCCGATTTAATCCACCTATGGTGAACAGAACCCTTCTTACATTTATTGAAATTATTGCTGTATTATTTGTATTTAACATATTTATTTCGTGCTATTGACCAAAAGTTCTAGAAAATATTATGGATTTGGCATCTAGAGGATTGGTTTCCAAAACACCATCATGAACCATGGGCTAAACCACCAGAAATGCCAGACACCTCCTAGACTCTTGTATGGAATGTTTAAAAAATAGCTTACATATTCTGGAATATTGTATCTTATGTTAACTGCCAAAAGATCTTGAATCGATTAAATTAGCTCCGAAGTACTTGGTATTGGTGTAGAAAGGACAAAAATGATATATCTACTAAGTTAATCAGTTTTGGCATTAGCTAATTATTTTGGCTGTCCGGTTCTTGCATTTTTTCCACAATATATAAATTCAAAGCTTTCATTTAACATATTGTTAGTTTTCATAGAATTCCTGTTTATTTGTAATTTGTTATTTATAGCTTTGTTGAAAACAATAACCTGCTATAGTATACACTATATATGAGGTCAGCATTATTTATTGAAAAGTAATTTCCCATATAATGGTCAAAAACTCATGCAAGATAACAAGTGAATATAATAATAAAATTAAAAAAGAATTTATTGAAATACTCTTTGTAAGATATCTCAGTAATCAAATGTCGAATCGAAATAAAATTTCAGGGCATTTTACAAGGATATTGCAGCTTTCATTTGGTGCTGAGAGAACCCAAATCGGTTGTCAGACGGCTGAGATATTTATTATGGTACCTTTGGTCAAAAATCTCTCAAAAAGTTAACATGTATTACTCCCAAGTACTCTTTGAAACATATCTCGTTAACCAAATGTGCAATGCTAATGAAATTGTATAGGATTCTACTAGAATGTTGTAGCTTTCATTCGGTGCCAGGAGAACCGAAATCGGTTGACAGATGGCTGAGATATTTATTATGATACAGGTGATCAAAAATCTAAATAGTTTAGTTGTATAAATCCTAAGTACTCTTCGAAAGATATCTCTGTAACCAAATGTCCAATCGAAACAAAATTTATGCGCGATCTACTAGGATGCAGTAGCTTTCGTTTGGTGCCAAGAGAACCCAAATCGGTTGACAAACAGCAGGGATATTTATTATGTTACACTTGGTCAAAAATCTTAAAAAGTTTAGATGTATGACTCATAAGTACTCTTCGAGAGATATCTCGGTAACCAAACGTCCAATCGAAAAAAAATTCAATAGCGTTCTACTAGGATGTAGTAGCTTTCATTTGCTTCCAAGAGAACTCAAATCGGTTGAGAGACGGCTGAGAAACGTGCGTGACTTTTTTTTGTAACGCACATACACACACACACATACACACATATACACACACACACACACATACAGACATTTGCTCAGTTCGTCGAGCTGAGTTCTTTGGTATATGAGACTCGGCCCTCCGGGCCTCGGATCGAAAGTCGGTTTTTCGAGCGATATTTATACCCTTCTTATGGGTGTAAGAAGGGTAAAAAAGAATTTATTTGAATACTCTTCGTAAAATATCTCAGTAATCAAATGTCGATTCGAAATAAAATTTCAGGGCCTTTTACAAGGATATTGTAGCTTTCATTTGGTGCTTCTAGAACCCAAATCGGTTGACAGACGGCTGAGATATTTATTATGGTACCCTTGGTCAAAAATCTCTCAAAAAGTTAACCTGTATTACTCCCAAGTACTCTTTGAAAGATATCTCGGTAATCAAATGTCCAATCCTAATGAAATTGTATAGGGTTCTACTAGAATGTTGTAGCTTTCATTTGGTGCCAGGAGAACCGAAATCGGTTGACAGACGGCTAAGATATTTATTATGATACACTTGGTCAAAAATCTCAAAAGGTTTAGTTGTATAAATCCTAAGTACTCTTCGAAAGATATATCTGTAATCAAATGTCCAATCGAAATAAAATTTGTAGGCGATCTACTAGGATGCTGTAGCTTTCATTTAGTGCCAAGAGAACCCAAATCGACTGACAAACGGCCGAAATATTTATTATGATACAATTGGTAAAAAATCTTAAAAAGTTTAGATGTATGACTCATAAGTACTCTTCGAGAGATATCTCGGTAACCAAACGTCCAAACGAAAAAAAATTCAATAGCGTTCTACTAGGATGTAGTAGCTTTCATTTGCTTCCAAGAGAACTCAAATCGGTTGAGAGACGGCTGAGAAACGTGCGTGACTTTTTTTTGTAACGCACATACACACACACACACATACACACATACACACACACACATACAGACATTTGCTCAGTTCGTCGAGCTGAGTTCATTGGTATATGAGACTCGGCCCTCCGGGCCTCGGATCGAAAGTCGGTTTTTCGAGCGATATTTATACCCTTCTTATGGGTGTAAGAAGGGTAAAAAGAGTCAGTATATTTCCCTAACAGATCATGGTTGCAGGAGAGTAAGTGTTCAGAAAAATTCAAGGTGATGCCATACAATGTTTCAGAGGGGTTTGACCTTTTGAAGACATGCAATAAATATTATTTCGCCGCATCTGCCGCAACCTCTCTGGTCTTGAACATATTTGTTTTGCTCGATTCCATCACCGGTCCATAGGCTTAAGAGGCCTTCCAGAGATATTTCAAGGAGGATACTAGATAGATTCAGGGCATTTTTGGGGACTTTAGGGAGGTTTCTTGTGGGTATCAGGGAGTTCCATGGGGCTTTCAGAACAGAGGGGTTTCCGAGGCATTTTAACGCGTTCCAGAAGGTTTCGGGAGACTTCAGGGGCTTGCAGAAGCTTTTTTTTTATCTAGTTCATTTATTAGGGGCTTAATCGCGTTTAACGCTTTGCGAAGCCAAAGTTCAATTTTTGAATGATATGTACAAATTCAATCTTATATACCATAGTTAGTATGGGTCGGAGCCAGGGTACTCGTGGCAGCTCGAGGTTAGTAAGTCACAATGTTTTAAGCATGGGCTTAGAAAGGACTGGGGTTAAGGGTTCTCTGAAGCTCATCCGGGCGGTATCTTTGGCTTAGCGTTTTCGTCGCCTTATAATGTTGATTCCACCTTGTTGGTTCTCGTCTGCCGGGAGGCCAGGAACAAAAGACAAAACAGAGAAAAAATACTGGGGAAGAGAACACAAGCGAATTAAACTTTTATACCAGCAGAGCGAAGAAAGTCGAAATACATCCCATGTATGTGACATCGCGGGTCCCCAACACATCTCTCACAAAAACAAAGGGTTGTCTACCTCGGTCCTCAAGGGTATCCAAAAGTAGTGCTCTGGAGGCGTCATTATCCGGGTACTGCCAAACTACGTAATCGATGTCATCTAACCGGAACCGCACTTAGTACAAACATTGCTCAACGCGAGGTTAATCCTGTCCAGCGTGTCCAGCGAGTAATGGTTGAACATTACGCGGATGAAATTTCGACTTCCAAACCATACCACCACACTCGCAAGGAAACATTAGGAATAATGGAATGTAACCACCGTCCCAGCTGGCCATCTCGCCAATCATGTTGCCAATTTTGAAGAGAACTCTGGCGAACAAAATGGAAAAAAATCATCATGTGAAATTCTTCTATCATAGATCTCACCTTTCTGTGCGCCCACCTTTGCGAGAGAGTCCGCCTTCTCATTGCCATAAATTGAGCAATGTGAGGGGACCCATACAAAGGTAATCTTGTATGATCTTTCGACCAGTGCACCCATTTGCTCCCTTATTTTTGTAAGAAAATAAAATGGATGTTTTACAGGTTTCATCGACCAGAGTGCCTCAATCGAACTAAGGCGAGAAGATGAAGAAATGGTCTACGAGTATGTTGGAAATCATCCCCAAAGCGAAGTTGATTGCTGCCAGCTCAGCTACATAAACCGAACAAGTTTGCGGAAGGCGGTGAAATTTTCATTGAATACACCGAAACCAGTGGATCCATTTATGCGAGACCAATCAGTGAAGAATCTCTTACAGGAATTGACATTTTGGTACTTTTCGTAAAAATGCAAGGAAAAGATATACATCGAAGTTGATCTGGTATTCCTTGAATAGCTTGTTTTATGGACAGATCGTATTTAAGAGGAACTGTCATAAGTGTACACGAGGAGGATTATAACTTGGTAGGCTTATGTCAGATGACATGTAGAACAGATAGATTCTCATGAATTTTGACTAAGTGTTCAGACCGAGCATTTCTTCGAAGTTTTCAATGACAAGTGTGTTGCTCACTCCACACTTGATAAGTAACCTTAGCGAGAGTTCCCAGAAGCGGTTCTGGAGAGGTTTCACCCCTGCCAAGACCTCTAGGCTCGCATTATGCTGTGAGTGCATACATCCGAGGACAATGCGCAAACAACGATGTTGAATTCATTCCAGCTTTATTAGGTGGCAGTTTGCTGCTGAGTGGAAGCAGAAGGTGCTTCAGTAAAGTTTGAATGTATATCGAATGGTCTCAGGGGAGTTTATAAGGATTTTTTAGGCGTCTCTAGGCGATGCTAAGCCTTTCAAGGTATTTCAAGGCGTTTTCAGAGGCTTCAGGGAGCTTCAGTAGAGTTTAAGGGAAGTCGAGGGAATATCAGGAAGGTTTTCTAAGGGGTTTCAAGACGTTTTTGTGGGTTTCGGGGTGTTTCAGGGAACTTCAGGCCTCAATTAAGTATAAAGACAGTATACAGATGTCTCACAGAGGTTCTCTGAAATTTGATGAATTTCGTGAGGTTTCAGAGGGCTTTAGACAAGTTTAAAGTAAGCTCACGAGAGCCTTAACCTTCCGTCCATCGCGTGTTTGATGACCACCGCTAGACCCACGTCTTTCAAATGTGTTGTACAAAATTCAACATCACAATCACTCGAGGGTTAAAATGATTCTGATGGGTTTTAAGGCGTTTTAGAAGGTTTCGGAAGGGTTCAGTAGAGTTGATGAGAAGTCTACGGAGCGTTTTTTAGGTTTCAAAGTGTTTCAAGACGTTTTAAGCCAAATGAAATGGCCCTTTCAAGGGATTGCAAGAGCCTTCAAGGGACTTCAAGATTAACGAAAGTCTATGTGGGGTTTTCTAATGGGTTTCAAGGCATTTCAGTAGTGTTACAGTTGCGATGATCTGCGTATGATTGTTTGTGTTTTTTTTTAATAATTGTTGATAGCAGTAGACACATTCAACCGTGACGTTATAACGTTTTGACGCGTTTTTGGTCAGATTTCTAACTATATCTCATAGATACAGATAGGTACCTTAAACGTCAAATATTTTTGCATATTCGGATTCCTTGCAAAATTTTAGGTTAATATGATCTGTTAAACATTTAGCTTTTATTTCAAAAGTATGTTCAAAATGGGAATTAGTAGCGTGACGTTACAACGTTGTAACGGCACGCTACTCATTACTATTTTAAATAAGATTTTCCAATGAAAACTAAATGTTTAACAGATCCAATTTACTGCAAACTTTTCAAGGAAGTCGAATATGCTAAAATATTTGAAGTTTACGGTACGTATATAAGAGTTATAGTTGAAAATCTTATTAAAAAGGCGTCAAAATGTTATAACGTCATGGTAAAATGTGTTAGTAACTGTTTGTTAGTACAATTGTTGTTTGATTATTCGGCCTCCGCCTACAGAGAAAGTTGAACGCTTTCTTAAACTCTTCCTAATGTTAGACCATTGTCGCTAATTGTTGAACGGTTCTTGCTTAGTTCGTTATTAATGATGTATAACCCGACATAAATCTATCATTGACCTGTTTTTATTCTGGCCATCACATCGAACATAGACCCAATAGTTATAGGATGTAGGTCCAGCAGTGGTTCAAAATTTGACTTGTTTTTGAACCGACATACGATAATTTTTCAGATGCCAGATTATTTTTTTTCAAAAATCTGTATCAATACAAATTTTTCTGTATCGCCGTATTTGAGGGCACAGCAGACACCAAAAATCCTAAAATTCGATATAAACTAATAAAATTGTGCTGCTTTTAGACGGTTTTAAATTTTTACCGGTGTTTATTTCTCTAAGACGTTTGTAAAAATGCACAAATTTTCATAAATTCTTCTATGTTTAGGCTAAAATTTATAAAATTTTCGTTAAATTTCCGAACATTTTATGTTTTCTGGAGAATTCTGTATCACATTTGGAAAATCTGTATTTTTCTGTATTCTGTATCTTGTCTGTATAGACAGTCAAAAATCTGTATAATACAGAAAAATCTTTACATCTGGCATCACTGGACAGTATATTCAAATGGCAACGAATCAATTCTCCTTTGAAGATAGCTCTGGTCGACTGAAATAGTTTAAAACATGACTGGAAGTTAAAATGACTGAACATATTTGTTGGTTACTGCTCACAAGATTTTTTTTCAACACTGATTCAAGGGATTCAAGGAAGGTTTTGGAGGTTTTCAATGAAATTTCTGGGGATTTTCAGAAAAAAAATGAAGTTGTTTCAAAGTTTTAAGTGATATCAGGGATACATTCCCTTGTTGGGGTCTCCAGTTAGCCTTGTGGATAAGGCTATGGATCGCCAATCCGCAGACAGCGGGTTCGATTCCCGTTTTGGTCGAGAACTTTTCTCTCTGGGCATAGTATAATATTGTCCTTGCCTCACAATCACAATATATGCAATGGCAGACAAAGAATGACCTTCAATTAATAACTGTGGAAGTGCTCAAAGAGCACTAAGTGGAAGATAAGGTAGGCCAAGTTCCAGTGGGAACGAAGACCCACAAAGAAGAAGAAGATTCCCTGAAACGCCCTTGAAACCGCCTAAAACCCCCAGGAACACCCCTGAAATCCCTTGGAAACCCCTTGGAACGCCTTTGAAACACCATGAACCCTCTTGAAACTCACCGAAATGACCCTGATATCCCTCTAGGCCCATAGAACTGTTCTGGAACGTCCGTGAAACCCTTGAAAACCCGTGACACCCTTTAAATCCCTCGAAAGCCCAATGAGAACCCATGACACGCCCCTGAAAAAACTTGAGACCCCCCGGAACAACCCTGGAACGTCTCTGGGACACCCTGAAAGCCCCTGAAGCTCTTAAAACCTCTGAAAACGCTCCTGATTCCCCCTGAAACACCATGGCACGCCTTTGAAAACCTCTGGAATACTCTGGATCATACTTTAAACCTCTTGAAAGCTCATGAAATGCACTATAAGGTAAAGTGAGAGAAAATCTGGCAGTCATGCAAATACTTCAGGTTATGCCAGTGGTCGATAATTGAATCATGGATTAAAATGAATGTGTGATAAACAATATTTCTTTAAAATGAAACAACAAAGAATAATGTAAAAGTGTTAAGGATATCCTTCCAGTACTAATAGCTATGGTGTGACTTTGATATGTGTGGTCGTTGGCGCCAACTTAGGGGGGCAAGCATGGTTTTGCCCCCCAATACTTGACGATTTTTCGATTTTCCCATTCAAGAAATCAGAAAAATCGGGCTTTGGATCGCCCCAAACCAACCCCCCCCTAAAAATTGACCAAATTGGCACGTCGTCTGTTTGTGGTCGGTTTGCCAGTAAAGCTTATTTTCGAAATAGTTTAAACTTATCTCAAGAAATGTGCAATTTTCGAGTCATTGACGGAACAATATTTTGAAATAATGCAAAAAAAAATAGATATAAGTTTTTGTCTTTCTCGTACGAAAAACGAATTTTCGATAGAAGGCTCGGAAGGTCAAGCCATATATACCAATCAACTCAGTTCGACGAATTGAGGTGACGTCTGTATGGTCACACACTTTTAAGACACTTACTTAATCGAACCAAAATTGTAACGCATTGTTTGCTATTAAAAATGGTCCGGATCGTTCAAGGCGTTCCGGTGTTATGGCCATTTCAATGATCCGGAACAGCACCGGTAGAACTGGCACAATATAAAACTAAATCAAGCCCCATCAAACTGTGCCGATTTGTGTAACCTTTAGCATGGTTGAGCGAAAATCAACACTAGAGACCATAAATTCCACGATGTCGGTCCAAAATTCAAAATGGCAGCTTAATTTTTAAGATGGCGGCTCAAAGTTCAAGATGGTGGCTGTTTATTGGAGTTTTAGATTCTAAAACCATGCTATATGCTTGGCTATATGGGTATATTTCGTATGAGAATGGTGTCTGGAGTCCAAAAATGGCGACCAAAATATCAAAGATGGTAGACAAAAATCCAATATGGCGGCTTTATATTCAAGATGGCGACTGTTTAAAGGAGGTTTAGATTCTAAAACCATATAATATGGGTATATTTGATATGATGAAGATGTCTAGAGCTAAAAAATGGTGACTATGATATCAAAGATTGCGGTCTAATATTCAAGATGGCGCATCAAAATTCAAGATGGCGGCTGTTGATTTATTTTTGGCTAGAAAATCATGCAATTTGGGAATAGTTGAGCCTTAATCTCCATCTTGAATTCTGAGCCGCCATCTTGGATATTCTGGTTGCCATTTTTGGACACCAGACATCTTACTCGTGCCAAATCTACCCATATTGGGTTGTTTTCAGCGCCTCAAACTCCATTAAGCAGCTGCCGTTTAAAATTTCGGGACACCTTTTTGTTTATTTCTGCTCACCATTTTGGGCTCTCTCTCTCTCTTCTTGGCGTAACGTCCTCATTGGGACAAAGCCTGCTTCTCAGCTTAGTGTTCTATGAGCACTTCCACAGTTATTAACTGAGAGCTTCCTCTGCCAATGACCATTTTGCATGTGTATATCGTGTGGCAGACACGAAGATACTCTATGCCCAAGGAAGTCAAGGAAATTTCCTTTACGAAAAGATCCTGGACCGACCGGGAATCGAACCCGTCACCCTCAGCATGGTCATGCTGAATACCCGTGCGTTTACCGCCTCGGCTATATGGGCCCTGGGGAAGAATATTTATAATTATCAAATATATTGCATTTTTCACATAAAAAATCGTTTTGTTATTTCAAGTTGACTATGGCCCACATTCTGGCCATTTATGAAGTAACATTGTTGATTATAATTCTATGTGTAGATTGACACAACCATCCGAGGTTAAAAAAGTAGAAAATATATTCATGTCCGTCTGTTACAACAAAAAGCTTCCATAGTGATCTCGCTAAACTTGTACACATATGGCTCAACTCATCCACAATCCCATCAGAAAAGTACTCCAAAGTGCCAGTTTTCTTTTCCGCTTGTGGAACTTTCCCCCATCTCCTCTATCTCTACCCAGTTCCTGAAAATTGGTGGCGAGAAACAGCGCTCCTTCCGGTTTTCCCACGAATAAACATGACGATTGCATTCAGCCATCGAGGTCAGCTTGTCCACGCGGATGGGAGAGGTGGCGCGCAGCGTAACAGTCGTTGAGTTGATTTCCAAAAGAAGAGAAGGAAACTATTATCTCGTTAGAAAGATGATAATGTCTCATCATTTTGGCTCGGGAGTGGCGACTTTCCGGCTGAATAAAGAAACTCCCAAACGGACTGCTGCCGCGCCACGTTGCGCACCGGGTTATCCCAAGAGGAAAAGTTTGCCAACATAACCCGCCCCGGGCTCACCCCCATCTCCACCGCATGGCTAGGACAACGGCGACGCCGACGTGCTCCGTTTCCTCCGCCGAGACGGGATTTTGGGTGGTGGTCACGAGCTTCCTCGCGGGTGCTTCTGCTCTCGAGTTGTGCAGCGAAATTTAGGACTTCCTAGCGAGCTGGCGAGCAGCAGCGTAGGTATAGGACAAAACGTGAAGCAAGTTGTCGCAGAGTCGTCAGTAGCCGTCGTCCTGCTGCTGCTGCTTCTGCTGCAGTTGACTACTCAGGGGCTTTTGTCGGCAAACGATGACGACGACAACGGCGGCGACGGCGGCGGACTTTGGCATGAGTGACTTGAATAAAATGAAGTCAAATGGCACATCGTTAGGGATAATGTGGAGTACATTAGACTTGGACGCGGCCAACAGCATAGAAACAAGTTCGGCTGGTTGGTGGCTGGGTTTTAGTGGAGATGAGTACGGCAGGAAAGGCGATAAATTTGGTCAAACGAGCGGAATGCTGCTGGAGGAAAATTTGAAGTCGTTTCAAAAGGTTTAAAATAACATTAACCACGAAATAAGGAGGTTCTGTTGGAAGAAGCTTTACATTTTAGCAAGATTTCGAGTTGCTCAATAATGAAAAAAATGATGAAATAATGAAAGTTTTTTTATTGCACCTCCATTGATATTACAGTTTGAATTATGAACAAATTCAAACATGTTGTGCTTGTTTCCCTCTGCTGTACATATTAAACTACCTCTGGGGTTCATATTGACCTACCATCACCCAGACCACCGTTTCAACCTTATCACCCAAGACAAACAAGCACACCTCTCGTCGAAACTGATATCGTCCAGTAGACAAACAAGTACAGCTCAACACTTCTTGTTATGCTTTCCCCAACGGCTCTACTCTGAACAACTTATAATCCCTTTGAACGCATTGCACAAGTCGAGAGCTGCTAGGGGCTCGATTAAATCCGTCGTGATTTTCCCTCCATTCGGGTAAATACGTAAATATTGAATCATCTAAATCCGAGCAAACCACCGTTCCTCTGGATTAAGTCGTTTCTGCAGAATTTGGTGTGTCGTTGAAAAATGATGACGCCGCTTGTTCCGGCATCAACCGCATACCGACAACCGACCGATCGACCGGAGGAACCTGAAGAACAGCAGACGACCAAGGAAAATAAAAGATTGCAATCAACCATGTGATTCGACTCAGAAGCAAACGCATGGAGAACGGTTCTGCTTGTTTGCCCATTTTTTCCTCTGAGGGGTCATTCAAATATGACGTCCATCATTTAGGGGGGAGGGGGGATCTGAGAAAGTGTGACACTCCATGTGTTAGGTATACGAAAAAGCGTGACAGAGGGGGGAGGGGGGGTCTAAAATTCCCGAAAAATGATGGACGTCATATTTGAATCAGCCCTGAGCTCTCCGTCGTCGTCGTTGCCACATCGGTCCACATGACCGGTTCATTTGTTTACCTTTATGTGCTTTCGGGCGTACGATACACGATTTTGAGACTGACTGCTTCTCAGTGTTTGACACATGTTGTCGTCATCACTGGAGCTTGTCGTCCGTTTACGTTCTTCTTGTTCGACAAGCTGGTTACGGTTGTGTTGTACGTACGTTACTTCCTGGTGTTGTGATAAGAAAATCCGAAGGGGATAAACGAGGGAAGCTTTTTGTCGGTTCACTTGGCTTGAAGTTGGATTAGCGAGGATGAGCTTATGGCTACGATGGTACGGCTTGAGCAGTGAACAGTGTCACACACGTTTTTTACACATTTTACTGAACTCTGTTTAATCGCTCAAAGGTCTGCATAATAATGACTCGAAAATCTGGAAGCACTTAGCCTCACAGGCAGGGATGGGAAATGACACGGAGTTTCATGAAAAAAAAAATGACACGACATTTTTCAATTTCCACCTTTCGGTATAAACCTCCGCCCTTTTACATCACCAATACATAATGGTGATTACTGATTAGTTATGGAAAATTAATAACGTGGTCGATAAACGTTTCTGAAGGGACAGAAAAATCGGCAAATAACAAAATGATTTTTTTTAATTACCCATCTCTGCTCACAAGTATTTCCTCATGCTTCCACGGGTCAACCAGATAACTAATACCGTCAAGCCTCAAGTAACATTTTAAGTTTTGTTCGGCTCTATAAGAGATCTTCATGACCAATTTTATAAAACTTGCAATAAAACTGATTTATACATCAAAACCTCTTGATTACCTCTTTAAGAGCATCTTCCGGCTAAGTGGACCACTCTCGTAGAGGTTTAGCAAACCACATTAAGAGTAGCAATTAAACTGTTTTAAAACATAGTTGAAAATTTTTTTAAACAGTTTTTTTATGATGATTGTTGTTTTTTTTTTTCAAAAAAAACTATGACAGCTCAAGATGCAGAGATACCTCTTCGATGGCACGTAAAGTTCAGGAGGATACATCATTCGTAAGAAGAAAACGATCATTTCAAAGTATTATTTTAGTAGTTATTGTGTTGGTAGGCTTATGCGCATTCAATTTTACCGTGAATATTGGGGTTGCGAACGAAAATGTTGAATATTATCATCTTGAAAGGAAATAAATCAATTAGTTAATTTAGTAAAACTATGTCGAATCACAAGAAAACCTAGCTGAGAGAGTTTATTTACGTGGGCATGTTCTGAAAATGGCACAGAACTATGAATTCATTGCTAATTTGAGCAAAATTAACTATTTTCCATTCACGTCAGCTAATTCTCGAATATGGCGACGACCATAATTAGCGAAAATAAAACGAAAGCAAGTTTACTTTTTTGATGACCGCAATAAACCTAGCAGTGTCGTAGTTTCTGATTTTCCACCAACAAATGACGTTACTAATCGAACGGATCGCCACCTCTTGAGTGTTTGAACAGTTTTATTGTGGTAATAATGAATGCCAGAAGGTTTACATATCGAAGAGTTTTGATTACTTTTAAAATCTGACTTTATGGTTATCTTCAAGTATATTATAAAACATTTCATCAATGTGAGTTTTAATTATTGCTGTAATAAAACCCTGATAAAAATCAAACAAAACCAATCAGCAATATAATTGTTACTTGGGGGCGCGTCAACTAAGAGTAGCGTACTTGGCTGGTAGTGCAGCCTGGTTACTGTTGTCGTTCTGAATTCATCTAGATTAAGTAGGTACATCTCGAGCATCTGTTCACCAAGAAGGGCTCAAACGGCGTCTTTTCTGACATCTAGCGGCTGAGTAGGAAATGCTGTATCACGTCAGGTATATCCATGGAGCCAGCCCCTTAGACGCAATGTAGGTAGCGTGACCTCGGTAAGGTCACTGTTTTCTGTTTGACGAAAAGTTTCGGACTGGGAATCGAACCCACACTTCGGAGCTTACGAAATACCTAGATTACTGTCGCTGCCAACCACACGCCTACGAATCCAACGAAAAAAAGAAGACAAAACATATAAAACAATAGAGAGGTGTTATTTTTGTAGCTAGCCGTCTTGAAGAATTTCTAAGATTCACTACTTAGGCGCTGTCCATAAACTACGTAGACTTATTTTTGGTCATCTCAGACCTCCCCTCCTCGTAGACTTTTGTTCTTACAAAATTTTCGAAATTTGTATGGAGCGTAGACTTTGGCCAGACACCCAAATGGCCAGGAGCAAATGTGTATTAAATTACGCACTACCGGAGAGTCCCTGACCTCCTCAACAACTTTGCTGAAGACACTAGTCTTCCGCCATGCCTCATTCCTCAGCGGTAATCGCGAAAATTACTGATCTTTAAATAGATCACTAGGCGTTAGAGACATCTGATCAAATAGATCGCTGGGCGTAATAGGGTTAAAGTTTTTTGCATAACATACCATGCGAAATCGTGTCAAATGCCTACATAGCCCTTCCTTAAGCAAGCATCAATCCGACATCATTAACCACTTTGAGCATCTCCGTTGTTGAACTGCGCTTAGGCTTGTAACCAGACTAATATGGACTCAATAAGTTGTTGAATAAGCACATCACAGTTTTCCAAATACTTCCAATAATCCATCGAATCGACGCAAGTTTTCGAATGAGTTTTCAATCGACATTCCCTTTATTGGCAATATGTCAGCATAATTAATTAATTACTCATCGATGTTTGTGGCCAAAACAGACGAGTGAATTTAATTCCAGACTAGACTAGACGTGACAAATATTGGCTAAATTATCTAAGGTTTAACTTGAGAGAGTGGAATCATAGGATAAGCTGACGGGATTGCAAGGATATAGAGAAGCATTTCCATATATCCAGGTATCACAGTTATACTGGTATATTTTACTTTCAGGAAAAATTCATAGGATTGCTGGCGAGGATTGGAAGGATTTGGCGTAACTTTCGTGGAAATGTAAATTGCTGCTCTTTGATCTGGCCAGGAAATTTCCCTGTGAAGCCCAGCCCCCCCTAAAGAAATAGTTTCTAACGGACTATTTGGAGGAGAACTTCCTAAGAAAAATATTGAAGCACAAATTGTTAAGAAACTCTTGGGGAAGAGCTCTCTGGAGAACTCCAGTAAAAGTATCCTTGGTGAACTCTTAAAGAATCCTCAATAAAACTTCTGAAGAAGAATTTCCACATATTTTTTTATGTATTCCAATTCCTGGAGAAACTCCAGAAGCAATTTGTAGAAAAACTCTTGTTAAGAGCAATTAGAAGGAACTCATAACGAGTATCCTAAAACACAGTTCACAATTAATTCCTTCTTGCCGGATAAAACCATAAAAAGTTTCAAAGGAACTACTGAGAGTTCTAATAGACCCCATTCAAAATTTCCAAATTAGTTTCGCAAGAAACTCGAAACTTTTCGTAATGGAATTTTCCACGACTTCCTTGGGCATAGAATATCTTCGTACCTGCCACACGGTATACGAATGCAAAAACATTTTTGGTAGACAAAGCTTTCAAATAATAACTGTGGAAATGCTCATAGAACACTAAGCTGAAAAGCAAGCTTTATCCCAGTGGGAACAATACGCCAAGAACCGGAGAAGAGAGAGAGAAAATACATATTCAGCAGGGAACCAGAGAGGGGTCGTTGGTTTCATGGATTCCCAAATTTGACAACTGAAGGAATATCAGCAAAGACCCATGCTTTTCTAGGAATACGCCCGGCGCTAGAATCAGGCTGTACTGGAGGTAGCCAACAAGATAACAGAACTCCCCAAGACTGCAGTGCTGAAACGAATCAACGATTAACATTTTCTTTTAAAATCTCTTTTCAAATCGTTCCATTCCCTTGCATTTTCTCCGTAATTTCGATAATACTGAAAATTATAACCAAACAAAACTACGTGCCACGGTTCGATGGTGCCCTACCGTCAGACTTCGTACTGTAGCTACAGTTGAAACCACAACACAGAACGGGAGCAAAAAACGTAACAAAATATTTGTAACAAGTTGTTTGTTTGATCACCACCGCGCCGTCAATATTGTGCCACATCGTCCGGAGTGCCTCTCATTCGATTTCCCTCACTTCCCGTGCAGTGGCAAACCTATTTGTACGTCCGATCCATACATAAAGTGGAGCTACTCAGCTCCCCACACCATTCGTCGCCGTCGTTGTCGGTGCGTTTGCCACCCATTGAGGCACCAACGATTTAATTGCAAGTTTTATCGTCGTTAAGAGCTGTTCGTTGTACGGCGATCGTTTGATTATATAATTGATGTTTTACTCCATTCATTGCAGCAGCAGCCTACGTACAACACTTTTGGCCCTTTCGGTGCCGGATAACAGGTACATATACGACACCCAGTTGTGCAATGAAGATTTTTTGTTTAACGAAAAGTTTTCGATGATGATTAACTTGGGCTTGTTAGGGGAACATCTGTAAGTAAGTCGAGTCAAGTACAAGACACTGAGGGGCCGTTCATAAACCACGTAGACTTTTTGGGGGGAGGGGGGGGGTCTGGCCAAAGTCTACGCTCCATACAAATTTCAAAAATTTTGTATGGACAAAAGTCTACGAGGGGGGAGGGGGGGTCTGAGATTCCCAAATTTTGGTCTACGTGGTTTATGAACAGCCCCTGAAGACGACCTTACAGTTGAGGTCGAAATACGTATCTGTCAAAGGATGCAAATTCTTAGTGGAATTCAAAGGAAAAGTTTTTTTCCGACTGGAGTGGGAATCGAACCCACACTTCGTAGCTTACAATGTGCCTAACCACACGGCCACGAAATCCAGTGCAGACAAAACACAGTGACACCCACTTGAAGCTCAAAAAAAAAAACTTCAAATGATAGAATCAATCATTTTTATCATTTATGTGATCATTTTCAATGCTTGCAACACATCGGAGATGAACTACAAGTATTGGAGTTGCCAGTTCTACTGTGAAGCGTTGAAGGTGCTGTCAGTTCTATTTTAACGCATCATGTAGAGACATATGATATAGTTTTACATAAATTAAACCATGTGACAGTTGATGAGTTCTTAACTACACCCGATACGCCCATCTGTTACAACAGAGTTTTTTCCGAACAGAGGTAGGAAGAAGAAGATTCTCTAACATAGGACCCAACATTTTCAACCAGCTTCCTGAAAACATCATAAATTCCCCATCTGTTAATAGTTTCAAGCGTAGTCTGATTAGCCATATGAAGAATAATATTGATAGCAATATCATACGTTAGTGATTAAGATTTCATGATTTTCGATAACTAAGGTACGAAATCTAATTTTCATTGTTTGTTAACTATTAGCTTGGATTACTAGCTACCCTACGCAACCCTTTCAAAGAACAAAGGTTCATTAGGGTTTGTAATTGTAACTAACTATATATTAAGCCTAATATTGATAATAAATTGAATTGAATTGAATATTGATTTCATGATACGACTCAAAAGTAAGCATTTCTGCTTGTAGCAACCTGTGAAGCCATCAACAGATTTTTGAATGACAATTTGCGTTACATTACATTACACATAATGGAACTTATAATTCTACCGAGTTTCCTTACATGAAATAATTACAAAACATTGAACTTCAAAGGGTTGATGTTGGTACCCGCTCCCCTGTCCCCTTTAATTACATGGAAACCATTATTGGAACACACAGATTCACTCGCATCATAGCTCCCGAAGAACAACGATTCATTTACTTTTGTTTTATCACATTCATTCACCAACTGGCTGGAAGGTTCCACGGCGGCGAAGTGCATTTTGCTGTGTGTGGAACCTTGGGTTCAGTGCATTCCAGAACCACACCGCACCAGGTCGAACGTTGTAGGAGTTGATGCCGTGAACGTGTGCATGTGGAGCAGCAAAAAGAGTGCAGTTCTTTCGCACTCATTTCGGCTGCCTGGAACAACCTCTACAAGACTACAGCGACAATACACGTGTTCTGCAGCAATGTTTGTACCGCGCCATGGAGCACATTTCTGCTCGTGTGTGTGGAGGTGAGCCACAGTCCGAGAACCGAAGCCGGAGAGCAATTTGAGCCATTTATTATAAACGGGCGAGCATGTTTAATTCAATTAAATTTTGAACATGCAATACATCTCGTCCACATTAAAAACACAAACAATTTGTAGTCGGTTAGTTGTCGTTTTGCCACTGCTCGTTAGCGAACATGCGAGACGGTTTAATTTCCGGCACATTCACGGCACATTCATGGCACACACGACATGGGAGTGGAGATTCTCCGGAATTGGAGTCGGTTAGATCGCTTGATAAGCGGAGTAATTGGCATTTGATCGGGCAATTCGCTGAATGAATAGTTTTATCGGGAATTTGTGGGCTGAGATCTTTATATAATTAGGCAATTAGCTGGGTTGGGATTTGTGAGGTGTTTGAATGGCATTTGTGGAACTTTCAAAGGAAATTGTTTGAATTCCTGCTTTTGCTTTTGAATTGTTTAAAGGCAAATGCGTCTGTCATAGGTCAGGTCAGTGTATTCCTTAAAAGGTTTCGTGGATAAAGCTCCGTTGGTTTCCTAATCGAAGACAGTTGTATTCCCTGAACGTAATCCGTCGAACTTCTCAAGATGCATCCACTGGACTTGTTGAACGAATTCCAATGAATTATCTGAACGAAATCCGTTGGATCTCTTGAATAGAATCATATGAATATCTTAAAAGGAAACTTTCGGATTCCTTAAACAGAAGCTGTTGGATTTCGCGAATGAAGCCCGTTTGAAACCATGATCTGAGACGATTGGATTGCCTGACAAAAAGGGCCTTTCCGGTCTAATGACCTTTTCGGTTTAATGTCCTATTTGGTCTAATGTTCTTTTCGGCATAATGAGGTTTTCGGCCTAATGATCTTTTCAGCCTTATGACCCATTCGGCCTAAAGACCTTTTTTGGTTATTTGACCCAATGAAGAGCCTTTCGGCCTTATGACCGATTTGGCCTAATGATCTTTTTTGGTCTTATGACCTATTGCGCCTAACGACCTTTTCGTTGATGTGATCGACTGTTTTATGAAACTTTTTCGTGCTGGCTCGTCTGTCTTAATTAATCAATTAATTATCGATTTTTGCGGCCTAATCAGCCAAGTGGAAGTTTTATTTTATTCCGAAAGCTTTACAAATACTGGCGTGTATGAGAAATGGACAAATTGGAGTGGAATTTGCGAAAAAGCTACTCGTCCTCTCGGTGAGACTCGAACTCACGACTCCTACTCACTAGACAGGCGCGTTGCTAACTAGGTACACCATGAGAAGGCCCGAAGATGTAAGACTAATCTGAATTATCGTAATCGTAATTCTGAAGTTATCTTTTCCACAGACCGCACGTCTTTCGGATTGAATTAGATGTACATCCACACTACGCATACATTGTATATGTATGAGCGCATTGTTTCTAGTGTGTTGGAAGCAGTGACGAAAAAAATCAGCACAATGATGTTTAATTAATGCGAAAACGAACACAAATAAACAAACAAGTTATCCATAAACACCAGGTCGAGAATGAACATGACAAAGAAGAGACGAGACAATGAAAGAGGCGTCTTGTGGTGTCATCCATTGTAGCTGAAGTTCAGTTCAGCTGAACTTCAGCTCGATGAATTCGAATACGAACATTTCAATTTGGAATTGACTTATTATGGTTTTAATGGTGCACTTAATTCAATGCATATTAGTTACTTTTGGTGAGTGATGCAAAACAACTGAACTTCAGCTCGATGAATTCGAATACGAACATTTCAATTTGGAATTGACTTATTATGGTTTTAATGGTGCACTTAATTCAATGCATATTAGTTACTTTTGGTGAGTGATGCAAAACAACTGCAATTTTTTGCTTCTGCATCGTGCTTAATTAAAACGAATCGTTTAAAATTAAAAATACTGACTTTGAGTATCAGTAGGTGGTTGAAGATCAGAAGACAGCGGTCCAAAGGAATTGTGAAAGCATTGAAAATGCCGCTCGGGTTGTCAAGAGGACTATCAACACAAAAACAAATCAAGCGTCGGTGCAGACAACCGTAATTTGACAATAGCCGACACTGGATGGAAGTCCACACACCTCTCATCGACGACTGTGTCGAAGAGATCACGTGGTGAGCGGAAAGCTTCTTCTGTCTGTATTGACAAATATAATAAACTAAGTAAAAAAGAAAATCGCGTTAAATACTGTTCCTTTGAATTCCACTAAGAATTTGCATCCTTTGACAGATACGTATTTCGACCTCAACTGTAAGGTCTGAAGAGTCTTGTACTTGACTCGACTGAAGAGATCCATCGCATTCTACACGTTTAAATACCTTAGGTAAAAATAATAGGTAACTTAATTCTAGGTAGTATTTTTTTCCCTAGCATGCAAAAACTTATATCTATATTAACCTCCACCATAGAATAGGTAAAATTTTCCTCCACCACCGAATAGGTACATTTCCCTCCAGCACAGGATAGGTAAACAAAGTTCATGTATCACAGGTACATTACGAGACGCACGCCATACGAGAGCGCTTAGGGGGTAACAATTTGAAAAGCCACGAACTGCCATTGCCTTGATCCTTATTCAACAGCGTGTTAGGTACCTGTTTGTATATCTCTAGACTCTCAGCAACGTCCAATTTCCAAGGTGAAGTTATATTTAGCAAAATCTGAATATCCTCTGTGGTTACAGGGGGAAAAAATACTACCTAGAATTAAGTTACCTATTATTTTTACCTATAATAAACTGTTATTTTATTTTCACCTTCTCGGCCAAATGACATATTCGGCTTAATGACCTGTTAGGCTCAATGACCTTTTCGGCTTGATGACCTTTATGGCCTAACGACCTTTGTGGCCTGATAACCTATTAGGTCAAATGACCTAAATGATCTTTGGGGTCATAATATGACTCCTCCGGTTCCAAAGGTTTAATGAAATCAGTTAAATACCCTGCACTAAATCTTCGAGCGAAGCCGGGGCCCGTGGCGTAGTTGGTCACACGTTCGCTTCATATGCGGATGGTCATGGGTTTGATTCCCAGCCCCGGCACTTGCAATTTTTCGTCAGTTGCTCTTCCCCCGAGAGTGGCTGACATTGACCCTCTTCTGAGCCGACGGCTCAAATGGACCCGGATACCTGGACATCGGCGAACTGCAACTCATAATGGACCCCCAATCGGACTGGAAAAGGAACAACAGCCACCCATCCACATCCTCGTGCTCTTCATTCTACCATAAATAGAGTAGAACAGTGAAAGAAGCACGCAGGCAACCAGTTCAATATAGAAGAATAGAATAGAGTACATCTAGGCGCTGTACAAAGTCTAAGTGCAGCTGTCAATTGTTATCGCTCACGTAGTGCCCATGTGGACAATAGAGCTGTAAATTAGGTTAAGTGATTAAGAATAAAAAAAATAAATCTTCGAGCGGTGTACCGTGAATTCCCTGAACGTAAAAGGAACCCGTTGGATTCCTTGAACGAAGTTTGATTTAATTTTTGTACCACTGTATGATGAATTCTATTTCTTCACAATCTAAAAGAAGAGCTTTTTGTCGCCGCTTGGCAAAAACAGAGCTGATCCTATGTTAGCTCAGTAAAAAATTAAAATTCCAGCTTGTCATCGCTTCATTCTCCCAAAATGGTCGTAAACATTCATAAAATTCTCATGTCCCGCGGTAAACAGCCCTTCCAAGCCAAATCTAAACCACCAAAAGGCGCCCCATAAAATCCAGTCAATGGCTTTTTTACACATCCCGGCCACCCGTTAGCCAACAAAAAAAAAACCGACACCACGTACGCATAAAACCATCCTCGGGCCATATTTTCCGAGAAAAACAAAACCAAAAAAAAAATGATATATTGCTTGTCACAAACGGTTGAATCGTCATGGCACGCACCACGGTCCGAAAAAGTTTTCCGCCGCGCGAAAATCCTAAAAGTGCGCTTCCGACGACGATGTCAATTTTGGGTTGGCCCCTCGCGGCGGAAAATCCTTTTGCGGGGGCTATGCGCTGCGATACTATCCGTGGAATACACGCACTTTAGGGAAACAGCTGGACGCTGAGAGTTCAAACCGTACTGTTGCGAGTTTTGGAAACTGTGATTTTTACGGCCAATGAAGATGAACCATGAATGTTCTTAAATGTTTTGTGGCGGCTGTACTTACACATTGTATAGCGCCTAAATGTATTATATTTTGATTCTACTATATCGAACTTGATTGCATTTGCTCTGCTGTCACTTTTCTACCCTGTCCATGATAGAATGATGAGCACGAGGATGTTGATGTGTGACTCTTGTTCTTTTTCCAGTCCGATTGGGGGTCCAATATGAGTTGCCGTTAGCCGATATCGAAGTTTCCGGGTCCGTTAGAGCATATGCTCAGAAGAGGGTAAGGTGTTAGCCGCTCTGGGGGAAGAGAAATTAACGAAAAATTGCAAATGCCGGGGCTGGGATCGAACCAAGGATTGAACACATAACCATCCACTTATGAAGTGAACATGTAGCCACTACGCCACGGGCCCCGGCAGATTCCTTAATGTTATTGTTCTTAAATGATATTGTGTCGAAATTGGTGTCTAATTCAATAACTTTGAAATTCCGTGGTTTTCTAAACATCAAACCAATACGGTAGATACACGCTGAATGCGTTGTTGGTCTAAAATAAAAACAGAATCTGACCCACCACGTGGTAAAGTGCCCGTCAAATCCAATATGCATCCACCAGCACCAACACTTTCGGTACCACCGTCGTCGCATCGTCGCCGTCGTGATGGTGTTATCTAGCCACAGGGCACGCAGTATGTGTCCGGCACTGCTGGATAGATAGCGACGGTCAGCATGTTATCTATCGGGAAGAATTTCCGAGTGCGCAGTGATAGCCATCCGCCGCGCCGCGCTACTGGGTGTCGTGATTCACGAGACTCCCGAAAATGCATGTGACTAGGTGGCGGCGGAGACCAGTCAGTGATAATTTTGAGTGTGAAATTTGACACCGCTTCAACCGGTAGTCAAATACAGAACGTCAGAAGCGTATCAAGTGACCCTAAGGTAACGTTATCTTATGTGAGTTTACATCATTTCCAATACTACCAAAACGGAACTAGGGTCTAGGGCCATTTGGGCAGGAGCACCTATTTTGGGCACTTGCTGCTATAACTCAGTCAATTTTAAACCGATTGACTTGATTTTTGGTACACAATCAGATACGTGCAGTATCTAGCCATGATCAAAAACTCAAGTCAATCGGTTTGAAATTGAATGAGTTACAGCAGCAGGTGCCCAAAATAGGTGCTCCTGCCCAAATGGTCCCAGACCCTATTCGGGTGCATTTAGAACACTCTATTTATACATTTCCGATCATCAAAGGCGCTGGATAAATGACTACAAGTAGTTGGGAAGGGAAGGAAATGTTAGGTAATGGAAAAGCAAAGGGAGGTTGCGGGGGCGTTTCAGCAGTCCCAAGAGATTTCAGTGGTGTACAAGGGGTTTTCAAAAGCATTTTAAGGGGGTTTAAAGGGTCCTATCAAAGGGTTTTGGGGGTTCCAGGGATCAGTGACAATTCTGAGGGTCTCAGGAGTGGAGATTGCGTGAGATTGCGAGGACATTGATTTTCGGAGCAGGTTTTAGGGGCGTTTTCAGAAATCTTAGGGGGGTTTCAAAGACATTTCAAAGAGTGTCAGAGGTTTTTCGACGGGTTTTGGAGTCGTTTTTGGAAATTTCGGGGGGTTTCAGGTGCGTTAATTGGCGTCCTAGGGGGTTTTACGGAGGTTTTGGAAGCATTTCAGGAAGTTTCAAATGATTTCAGCGGATTTCGAAGGCGTCACGAAGACGTTTATGGAGGTTTCAAAGGGTTTCAGGTCCGAAGGGATTTTTAAGAGATGTTGAATGCATGTCAAGGAGTTTGTAACGAATAAAATGGAGCATTACAAATTCACAAAACACAAACATGCAACACACAACATTAATTCTGCCCAGTTATCTATTATCGAAGTCCAATTCCAGGATGATGAGGTTTCATTATTGTTCTTGGTACATCAGTCAATCCTGTGATCCTTTTTACTTCTGGCGGATTGCCTTTTGTTTGCAGCGTTACTTGCTCTCATAGCTTGTGTTTGGCCTAGGAATTTCTAATCCTAAGGAGGCATCCTGATTTGGGCAGCAACAAAGACCGTCCACAATTTGATGTCCGTGTTAGGGGACGGCTTGCGTGTTTTGTACTGGATCGCTTCTAAAATTTTTGAGGCGCTACAAATGCACATTAAATCTAGGGACAGTTTCACAAGCCAGAGTATAGCATACGATACAAAAAATACGACTAAATGCAAACGTAACAAGTTTCAGAAGGTTTCAGTGAATTCCTGAGGCGTTACGAAGGGATACAGAAAAACTTGTAGCTAGAAGGCACAGAACGTTGCTAATTGACAAATTAAGAAATGAATTTTATGAAATAAAATCGCGTTCTGGTGGAATTCGAACCCACGACTACGTATTCGCTAGACCAGCACTTTAACCAACTAAGCCACAGAACAAGTAATGATTCTGCGGAATTGAAAGCCAAACTGAACCGGAGCCCACACCATGAACATTCCTTTTTTCACGAACCATCTATCTTTCGGTGCAAAGGTGCCAATCCACAACTCACCCGCGTTTGTGCCCAAACCCTACAAATGAGAGCGAATTGTTTTTATTTGAAGCCGAGATTTACTCTCGCACACCGGATACCTAGCCACCAAGCAGTCTGTTTGCAGGTGTCTAGTTGGTTAAAGCGCCAGTCTAGCAAATACGGAGTCGTGGGTTCGAATCCCATCAGAAAGCGATTTTTTCACAAAATTTATCTCTCCATTTGTCAATTGGCAACATTCTGTGCCTTCTAACTATAAGTTTTTCTGTATGTTTATGACATACCAGCAAATCTGGGAAATGCCAGTAAAGAGCAACATATATCCGTTTACGAAGGCATTTTCGGGGGTTTCAGAGGGTCTCAGATGCGTTAAATGGGACCCAAGGATGTTTCAGGGGGATTTTGGAAGCATTTTAGGATGTTGAAATCCTTTGAAACGCACCTGAAGTACCTTAGAACACCTCTGAAGCATCTACAACCCCATTGAAATGCCATTGAAATCCTCGTATACCTCTGAAAACCCAGCATAATACGACCCAAACCTGATAAACGTCTAAACGCCCCTGAAACCTCCGTACTGCCGTATTGCGCATTGAAATCACGTCAATTTGAAATACCCCCGAAACCCCTTGTAACGCCAACGTCTATAAAAAGCTCCGGAAAACTACCTGAAACTATGATCTTGTACCGACTTTTCTAACCCTCTAAGCAGAATACCCTCTTCGAATGAGTGTAATCAGTTTCGTACCTTTTAATTCCGCCCTATGATGATACGAAACTGATAACACTCATTCGAAAAAATACCTGAAACTATCCATTCCCTGTTCCCGAAACTCTTTGAAATGCCTTGAAACGCCCCTGGAACCCTCTCTTACATCCTTCAAAGGCTCCTGATACCCCCACGCTCAACCCTTAATCGCCTTTAAAGCCCCTAGAAATGTCCCAGAAACCCTTAATAATATGTATTGAAACGCCCCAGAAATCCCTTGCAACTCCCTCTTTTTAGGCTCCCTGGGAGCTTCCGGGAAACCTCCTTGGTCCTCAACTGAATTTATGTACAAAATTCCCTCTATCTATGCCTTTTTTTTTTAATTTTCATTTATGCACCCCCAGTCAAATTAATAAAAAGATGTTCCAGTGTATATATATCTGCTTTTTGAGGTGCGTTTCAGGGAGCCAAGAGAGTTTATTTACTTGGTTTATTAAAGAAGTGTTTGAGGGTTTCTGAGATCTCATAGGTGTTTCAAGGAGCTTTAGTGGGTTTCATGGATTCCAGGGAGAATGACAGAGCGTTTCATGTGCGTTTTATGGTATCTCAAAAAATTCTAGGAGATCTGAGAGGTATTTAAGGGGATTTTAAAGTAGCTCCAGAGAATTTCAGAGAGCTTTCAAATACGTTTCAGGAGGCTTTCAGAGGTGTTCCTGGGGAATCCGGGGGTTTTGATAGGTGTCATTAGTGTTCCGGAGGCTTTCAGGGAGTCAGGGGATTTAAGTAGCGTTCCAGGTGTTTACAAGAGTGATTCAGAGGGTTTCAACGGGTCTCAAAAGGGAGTTTAAGATGTAAAAATCCCTCAGGGTATTTCAGAAGGTTTCAGTGGCGTTTCAGGGGTATTTAAGAGATTTTCAGAAGGTTTCAAAGATTTTCAGAGAATTCTCGTGGATTAACAAGGGGATTTCAGGTGCGGCCCTAGAGCTCTGAATCATTTCGGAACGTTATTTAAACCCCTTAAAACGTCCCTGACAGAACTTTCTTTTTCTTTTTCTTGGCGTTACATCCCAACAGCAGCCTGCAACTCAGCTTAGTATTCTATGAATTCTTTCACGGTTATTAATGAGAGCATCCTCTGCCTATGTTTATGTTGCATGCATATATCGTTGGGTAGACACGAAGATACCCAACGAAGTCAAGAAATTTCCCTTTACGAAAAGTTCCTAGACTGAATACCCGTGTGCTTACGGTATCGGCTTTATCGGTCCTGACAAGGCTTAAAACCTCCTAAAACATAGCTGAACCCTTCTTGCCTCGTTTTGGGCTTCGTAACCCCTTGAATTTCCTTGTACAACTGTTTTAAAGGCCCCCGTTCTCATATCCCTCCTGAAACTCCGTTAAGCTCTCTTTATTTTTTTTACTTAATCATTTATTTTGAGCTCATGCGCCAACAGGCATAACGGAGCCGAATTCAATTAAAATGTTTTACAATTTCATGTTTTTCACTTATAAACTATGTTAGTTTTGGGAACCGTAAAACTCGCGATTTGGATGAGGTTAAAGGGAACAAAAATATTTGAGGAAAGGATATGGTGATGGGGCTTTTCGTTAACACGTAACAGTAAATCTAGCAGAAACCAATCAAGTCGTATTAACCCAAAACAAACTGTCAGTGACTGGGTCAGTGATTTTTTTTTATTTCCGAAATACAAATTAAATATTCCAGGAATTCCTTGATAAACTTCATCAGTTATTTCTTCAGATTTTCTTGCTGGGTTTCTTAATTTCAAAAACCCTTTCTGATATTGCTTTAAAGATTGCTTTGAAAAATTCTCATATTGAGAATTCCTTCGGAAATTCTCACACAAACTCCATCAGGAATTGTTAAAATAAATCCAATTAAAATTACTTCTGGAAATTCCTTTTGAAATTTCTCGAATAATTCCTTATGGAAATTCTTCCAGGGAGGCTTTCTGGTAGTAATCTGGGAATTTTTACTCAGTAATTAGTCAAAGGATTTCTTCCGATATTTTTCCAAGAATTGTATTACAACATTAGATAACCAAGTAACACCGTGGGCAAAGTCTTACAACAAAATGATAGCAAATCCAAAACACGATTTATAATCAGCAATAAATTGATATTACATTTTAATATCGGTTTGTCATGATTAAATTTGATTTCAAATTTTGATTTTGTTTTGCTGTCTCTTAAAATTATTATAAAATTTTAAATTTTTTAGTAATTTCATAACTTCTAGGGAAACTTGTGTAATATATTTAATCATATGCCATTTGTGCAATTAGCTTGCATTCAAGTTTCCACATTAATCGTAAAAACTCTACGTTTAAGGATTTTCCATTCCATTTTTCGCATTAATAGCAAATACAGTTATATATCAATTTGCTATAACTGATGGCAGGATCTGTTTTCAACTTGCTGTTACGGGAACAATTTTTTGCTCTCATTTTTGATATTTTAACCGTGAAAACGATCAAATTGAAAACAACCTGAGCTATTATAATTTGCAATATTACAACATCAAAAGAAGTTTTCAATTTGCTATCAGACTTTGCTCGGGACATCTTGCTATATAATAGTTTAAATTTTACGTTTCGTACAAGTTTTGTTGTATTCTTGTGTACTTGGAACTCTTTTCAAGGATACCTCCTGAAATTTTTCCGCAGATTCCTACATAAAATATTCTAGGGTTTGATACGCCTATTTCTCAATACTTCTATTGCACAACTTTTTTATTTGGGTTTCTGCTGGGAATCTTTAATGAATTTCTTCAAAAATTTCCCAGAATTTCCATATTCATTCCAAAGATTCCAGGATTTTTTTTTAAATCTTCTACAGATTTCATTAAATTCGACCAAAATTTCCTTCAAAAAGTCTTTTATGGATTCCATAAGAAAAAGAAATATCTCACATCGCTTAAAAAATCTTCCTTAGATTCTATCTTTGATTGTTTCATGCTCACTGGAATTTAGAATTCTGCTAAATTTGGAATTCTTTCAGACATTTTTTCAGGTATTCCGTTAGAAAACCTGTGAATGATCCTTATCCAAATTGTTTCCAAAAAATTCTTTTGAAAGCCTTGGATTACTTCAGACATTTTTTCACAAACTGATCCTGAATTTCCTGTGAGAATTATTCCATGAATTGGAATAGAGACGAACCAGCCAAGGGCTGAAAGTCTCTTTAATAAAGACAAATCAATCAATCCATGAATTTAATCGGAAATTCTTGCTGAAATGTCTCTCGAATTTTCTTTGTCAATTCCTCCCGATTTTCTTGCAGGAATTCCTTCAGTGATTCTTGCAAAGTAACCAGCAGGAATTCTTTCAGAGATCCAATAAAAACTCATATAGAGACTTCTTCATAAATTCCTTTTAGTATTGCTTCATTTCCATGGTTAGTTCAGTAATTATTGAAAATTTTCTAAAAGGTCTTCTGAGAAATATTTTGATTAAACGTCAAAACAAACCTTCGGTAAAGTTATTGGAAAACTCTGGTAAAACCAATTCAATTGATTGCCGAAAATTGGTAATATAGATTATGTGAAGGTTCCTGAAAACCCCTCAATCTCAATTAAGTATTATTGAGAACAAAACCCAGTTGAACAAAAAATTCTGAAAACAGAAAAAAAATCTTTAAATGCAAATGTGTTTGTACTTTCACTCGTATGAGAGAAATGAACTTTGGACGAGACATTCTGTTTCTCCGAAACACCAAAATTCAGCTTTTGAAGAAACTTTGAAAACTTTTGCAAATCAGCAATGTCCAATTGTCGTTGGGCGCCAATCTGGATGCTTGCCTAGGGCGCCATGGGACCACGCTACGGCTCTGGGTGCCTATATCAATAATATCTTTACCTAAGAAAAACTAAAGGTCGGATTCGATTATTCGGAGTGAGGTTCTGATGCTTTTTAAACATACATCTGGGGAACGGAATGCTCTACAAAGCTGAAATTCTGACATTTTTTTAAACCAACCTTGATTAGTGAGCAGTCAAAATTTCAGCTTCTTACATCATTCCGTTTGCGAGATATTAATGTGGGAAGTGCCAGAATCCGACTCCGGATAATCGAGTCCGACCTGTATTTGTATAAAACTAACGAGAAGATCAACTACTTTTAGTGAATAAAAAGAAAATCGTGTTAAGTACTGTTCCTTTGAATTCCACTAAGAATTTGCATACTTTGACAGATACGTATTTCGACCTCAACTGTAAGGTCGTCTTCAGTGTCTTGTACTTGACTCGACTGATGGAAAATTTTCAAAAAAAAATTGGAGAGAGTTAAAGCTTATAGAATTACCTCCTCAAAAAATTTGTTTTTCAAATTTTCCACGAGTTTAGGCATAGTTTTTCCGACTTTTCTTCACAAATTTTCTTGACTGTGGAAAATTTTTTGAATATCTTTTTGAAGTCCTTTTTTTTAATTCTGAGAAAATTCGCCGAAATTTTTGGAATGCCAATTTTTACGTTTTTGAGTTATGGCCAATTTTGTGAAAAATTTCCAAATGTGCCATAAAAGTATTTTCTTTGAAATATCATAACTCAAGAACGGAGCATTGTAGAAACAAAGTTTTTTATGAAAATGAAAGCAAATCCAAATCAGGAATCTTGCAATATGAACTGGAAAAAGTTTTCCACCGTTGAAAAAAATCATAAAGAAAAGCTGGAAACTATGCCTGAGCTCGTGGAAAATTTTGAATATTTTTGAGAAGGAAACTTTATAAACTTCAATTCCGGTAACTTTAACACGTACGTCCCCAACCCCCATTTCGACGAAAATTTCAAAATTCAAATGGCTGGTTCTCAGTCATTTTTCAACGGATTTTAAAAATTTTTGCACCAATCGATCACAAATTCCTTCTAGTTTTCAGAACCGGAGTCCACTTTACGGAAGCGGTCATGGTTCCGGAATTATTCCGGGGAGTCGTGGGGTAACCTCCTTATCGCTCATGGTGGCCACATTGTAACGTTAGCTAAAACCTCACATGCAGCATATCAATCTTCATGATTTTGGAAAACAGGAACTCTAGAAGGTATTTCGAGACTTTCTGGACATATTGGCCACTATCGGAGATACTCCGGGAACTTGGTGTCCCCGGGGAAGTCGCCAGTTCGTGATTTTTTTCTGAACCCTGTCTTGCGACACATCATTCTTCATGATTTTGCAAAACAAAAACTCTAGAATGCACTTCAAGACTTTCTGGACATATTGGCCACTATCTGAGATACACCGGGAACCTGGTGTCCCCGGGGAAGTGGCCAGTTCGTGATTTTTTTTCTAAACCCTGTCTTGCGACATATCATTCTTCATGATTTTGCAAAACAAAAACTCTAGAATGCATTTCGATACTTTCTGGACATATTGGCCACTATCGGAGATACTTCGGGAACTTGGTGCCCCCGGGGAAGTGGCCAGTTCATGTTTTTTTTTCTGAATCCTGTATTGCGACATATCATTCTTCATGATTTTGCAAAACAAGAACTCTAGAATGTATTTAGAGACTTTCTGGACGTATTGGCCACTATCAGAGGGACTCCGGGGATCTGGTGCCCCCGGGGAAGAGGCCAGTTAATGTTTTTTTCTGAACCCTGTCTTGCGACATATCATTCTTCATGATTTTGCAAAACAAGAACTCTGGAAGGTATTGCGACACTTTCTGGACATATTGGCCACTATCGGAGGTATTCCGGGAACCTAATGCCTCCGGAAAAGTGGCCAGTTCGTGTATTTTGTGTGTCGTGCCACAGAATTGACAGGTATTCCAGGATCCTGGTGCCCCGGGGAAGTGGCCTGTTTATGATTATTTCTGAAGCCAGTCTGGCGACATTTCAATAGAAGACATTTGGAGACTTTTTGGATATACTGGCCACCAGCATCCGAGAACCTGGCTCCCCCGGGGAAACCGCCAGTTCGTGATTGTTTTTTTGAACCCGGTCTTGCAACATTTCAATCTTCATAATTTGGCATAATAGGAACTCTAGAAGACATTTCAAGACTTTTTGGAAATATTGGCCACTATCAGAGTTACTTCTGGAACTTGGTTGCCCGATGAAGTGGCCAATTTTTGATTCCCTCTGAAGCCTGTTTTGCGACATACATATCAATCTTCTTGATTTTGCAAAACAAGAACTGTAGGAAACTTTTGGAGACTTTTTGGATATACAGGCCACTATCAGAGGTGCTCAGAGAACCTGATTATTCCAAGGGAGCCACCAGTTCGTGATTTTGAAAACGGTCTTGCAACATTTCAATCGTCATAATATTGCAATTTTCCTCCTCAAGCGGTTTACAGATAACACGAATAATTCCTTAGAGAAAAGGTTTGTGGGATCATCTCGTTGGATTTCGCTCGATTATGTTCAGAATTTGTACGGAGTATATTTTTAGGGGTTCTTCAAAGAGTTTATCTTAGGAATCCTTATGAAATTCTTCCAAGCAGTTCCTCAGACTACTTCCAGAAGTGATTTCACGATACTTCGACGAATGGGATACTTACATGTAGTTTCTTGATATTTCCAGATATCCATATCCAGATATCCATTTCCAGATATCCAGATTTCCAGATATTATCCAAAATTACTTTTTTGTTTTCCCTACTGATTTCTCTCTGGGATTCCTCCAAGGATTAGGTTATTTTTTGGATTTCGGTGTGAAGTTCTTATTTGGACACCTAAAATAATGTTTGATGACTGTGAATTTTGCAGGTACTGCTTCTAGGGTTGACCCAGGTGCCAATTTTAAAATGCTTCCACCAGGAATTGATAATTTTTTTTCGAAGTACGAACTCTGGGTTTTACTTTCTGAAATTGCTCCAGGAGTTCCTTCTGAAATTCACCCAGATTATTATTTGGATATTCCTATAAGAGTTCCTCCGGCGTTTTCTTCGAAAGCTCCTATGATAATTGTTCCAGGATTTTTTCCCACAGAACTTCTGCTTGGGATTTTTTCATAAAAAAATAAAAACGTTCCTGCCACATATCACTTCATGATTTTGTAAAACAAGAACTCTTGACCATTATTAGAGGTTCTTCGAGAACCTCGTGCGACATCAATCTTCATGATTTTACAAAACAGAATAATTTGGTCATATTGGTCACTGCCAGAGGTACATCAGCAACCTTATTCCCTTGGGGAAGTGGACTGTTTGTGTTTTTTTTTTCTGAACAAATATAGGGTCAGGGATTTTTGAAGGAGTTTCCCGGGAATACGTCCAGAACTTTTTCTTGACATTTTATGTGATTCTAAAATGTCTTATCCTGTTCATTCATGAATTTGCAAAACAAGAACTCTAGAAGACCTCTTCTATGAATCGCAGATGGAACTTCAAAATAGATAGAATTTCATTTTTTATGAAAAAATCCCAAGAAGAAATTCTGTGGGAACTCATGGAGAAATTTCAAAAGGAATTATTGAAGAAAAAAATCCTGGAACAATTATCATAGGAGCTGTTGAAGAAAACGCTGGAGGAACTCTTATAGGAATATCCAAATAATAATCTGGGTGAATTTCAGAAGGAACTCCTGGAGCAATTTCAGAAAGTAAAACCCAGAGTTCGTTCTTCGAAAAAAAAAATATCAATTCCTGGTGAAGGAATTTTAAAATTGGCACCTGGGTCAATCCTAGAAGCAGTTCCTGGAAAATTCACAGACATCAAACATTATTTTAGGTGTCCAAATAAAAATTTCACACCGAAATCCAAAAAATAACCAAATCCTTGAAGGAATCCCAGAGAGAAACCCGGTAGGGAAAACAAAAAAGTAATTTTGGATAATATCTGGTTATCTGGATATGGATATCTGGAAATATCAAGAAACTACATGTAAGTATTTCATTCGTCCAAGTATCGTGAAATCACTTTTGGAAGTAGTCTAAGATAAACTCTTTGAAGAACCCCTAAAAATATACTCCGTACAAATTCTGAACATAATCGAGCGAAATCCAACGAGATGATCCCACAAACCTTTTCTCTAAGCGAATTATTCGTGTTATCTGTAAACCGCTTGAGGAGGAAAATTATGAATATTGATGTGTCGAAAAACAAGGATCAGAAAATTTTCACAAATTGGCCTCTTATCAGAAAACAGGTTCCTGAAGGACTGGTCAATATGTCAAAACAGTTGTTGTTTTGCAAAATGATAAAAATTGATATGTCATAAAACCGGGGTCATACAAGTATCTCGAAGTATCTTCTGATTGTGGCTAACATGACAAAAATACCTGAAATATCTTCTAGAGTTCTTGTTTTGCAATATTATGACGATTGAAATGTTGCAAGACCGTTTTCAAAATCACGAACTGGTGGCTCCCTTGGAATAATCAGGTTCTCTGAGCACCTCTGATAGTGGCCTGTATATCCAAAAAGTCTCCAAAAGTTTCCTACAGTTCTTGTTTTGCAAAATCAAGAAGATTGATATGTATGTCGCAAAACAGGCTTCAGAGGGAATCAAAAATTGGCCACTTCATCGGGCAACCAAGTTCCAGAAGTAACTCTGATAGTGGCCAATATTTCCAAAAAGCCTTGAAATGTCTTCTAGAGTTCCTATTATGCCAAATTATGAAGATTGAAATGTTACAAGACCGGGTTCTAAAATAAATCACGAACTGGCGATTTCCCCGGGGGAGCCAGGTTCTCGGAGTACCTCTGCTGGTGGCCAGTATATCCAAAAAGTCTCCAAATGTCTTCTATTGATATGTCGCCAGACTGGCTTCAGAAATAATCATAAACAGGCCACTTCCCCTGGGGCACCAGGATCGTGGAATACCTTGATAGTGGTCAAGATATGCAAAAGTCAATTCTGTGGCACGACATACAAAATACACGAACTGGCCACTTCTCCGGGGGCACTAGGTTCCCGGAATACCTCCGATAGTGGCCAATATGTCCAGAAAGTGTCGCAATACCTTCCAAGGTTCTTGTTTTGCAAAATCATGAAGAATGATATGTCGCAAGACAGGGTTCAGAAAAAACATTAACTGGCCTCTTCCCCGGGGGCACCAGATCCCGGAGTCCCTCTGATAGTGGCCAATACGTCCAGAAAGTATCTAAATACATTCTAGAGTTCTTGTTTTGCAAAATCATGAAGAATGATATGTCGCAATACAGGATTCAGAAAAAAACATGAACTGGCCACTTCCCCGGGGGCACCAAGTTCCCGAAGTATCTCCGATAGTGGCCAATATGTCCAGAAAGTATCGAAATGCATTCTAGAGTTTTTGTTTTGCAAAATCATGAAGAATGATATGTCGCAAGACAGGATTCAGAAAAAAATCACGAACTGGCCACTTCACCGGGGACATCAAGTTCCCGGTGTATCTCAGATAGTGGCCAATATGTCCAGAAAGTCTTGAAGTGCATTCTAGAGTTTTTGTTTTACAAAATCATGAAGAATGATGTGTCGCAAGACAGGGTTCAGAAAAAAAATCACGAACTGGCCACTTCCCCGGGGACACCAGGTTCCCGGAGTATCTCCAATAGTGGCCAATATGTCCAGAAAGTCTCGAAATGCATTCTAGAGTTCTTGTTTTGCAAAATCATGAAGAATGATATGTCGCAATACAGGGTTCAGAAAAAAAACATGAACTGGCCACTTCCCTGGGGGCACCAAGTTCCCGGAGTATCTCCGATAGTGGCCAATATGTCCAGAAAGTATCGAAATGCATTCTAGAGTTTTTGTTTTGCAAAATCATGAAGAATGATATGTCGCAAGACAGGGTTCAGAAAAAAACATGAACTGACCACTTCCCTGGGGGCACCAAGTTCCCGGAGTATCTCCGATAGTGGCCAATATGTTCAGAAAGTCTCGAAATACCTTCTAGAGTTCCTGTTTTCCAAAATCATGAAGATTGATATGCTGCATGTGAGGTTTTAGCTAACGTTACAATGTGGCCACCATGAGCGATAAGGAGGTTACCCCACGACTCCCCGGAATAATTCCGGAACCATGACCGCTTCCGTAAAGTGGACTCCGGTTCTGAAAACTAGAAGGAATTTGTGATCGATTGGTGCAAAAATTTTTAAAATCCGTTGAAAAATGACTGAGAACCAGCCATTTGAATTTTGAAATTTTCGTCGAAATGGGGGTTGGGGACGTACATGTTAAGGATGTGTTTTTTTTTTTCGTTGCTGAGTTATGGCCAGTTTTGTGAAAAATTGCCATATAAGTCTTTTTGTTTGAAACCCCATATTTCAATCGAAGCATCAGCGAAATTGGCCAAAACTTAGGAACGAAAAAAAAAGATCATCCTAATAGTTTATAAAGATTCCCTCTCAAAAATATTTTATTAAAAATTTTGTGGAAAACATTTTTTAGTCTTTTTTTTGATTCCTGAAAAATCTGCTTTTATTTTAATAAAATGTTTCGATGCTTCGTCCTTGAGTTATGATTTTTCAATGAAAAGGCTTATATGCCCCATTTGGCCATTTTTCATAAAATTGGCCATAACTCAAAAAACGAAAAAAAAAGTGAATCCCAAAAATTTCAACGATTAAATTATGCATTTACCTTCTGAAAAAAAAAATTAAATTACCTGCTGATTTATTATTTTTTTACTTTCCACGAGTTTGGGCATAGTTTTTCCGGCTTTTCTTTACGAATTTTCTCAACAGTGGAAATTTTCGTGGAAAACTTTTTAAAATTCATATTATTTTGGATTCTTTAGAAAATTTGCTTTCATTTTCATAACAAAACTATGTTTCTACGATGCTTTGTTCTTGGGTTTTCAGGGAAAATAGGCAACCCTATTTTTTCTCGTTTATTTTTTTTATATATCCATGAACCCTGCCTGTGGAAAAAGGTAAATGAAAATCTGAGGCTTTTCAGCGCAATAAACCATATTTCTTATTTGCCCAATCCTGCGTACTCCACCGACCATTCCACATTGGGCAAAATCAAGCCCAAAGGTGGAAAAAATTAATAACTTTCTTAATACAATACACTATGTGACCATCAATGGCTTATTCGAAAGCAAATTTTCTCAAGAATTGGTTGGTGGATGATTCATGTACGGGCAACTTCTCTGAAGCGAGTTAAAGAGCCCGTTTTACCCCAGTTCCCCCTCAAATTTGTGAATTTCTGTTATTTTACGGCACTTGTTATGATTTTAATGATTATTTCACTGGGATACCATCGCCCCACTCCCATTGAGTAACGTTACATACAAAAAGTTATTAAAATGTTGGAATTTTAGGGTGTTGTGGGGTCAATTAGGCAATGGTATATTTTCAAGGTAGAAATTCATTTTTTTATTTTTATTTATGATTTTTTACGTGACAATAACTAAATAAATGATCGAACACACATGGTTTATTCCTAAAGAAACCATTTTTGGCGAGTTTGATCTCAAGCTATTGGTTATATTTAAGTTTTCCCGCATACAAATATGAGTAGTTCCCATCCTTATACCACCGATTCCAAACATTTCCAAACGATGAGCCATTGCTTATATACTCCAAAAATATCCTTAATGTTGTTTGCGCATAGCCTCATAGACGGGAGGTGACGGCAGCATATAGTTTTAGAGTTTAGTTTACCCAAACTCCCCTATAAACTTATTTTTTATTGTTTTTAAATTAAAACAACTTCAACTTGAAACTTCTATGCATGATATGCGTTAATATTGATGAAGAGCTAACCAGTAATATCTCTGCATCCTATGAAATTTGGAAATTAAGGGTACAATGGAGTAAAATGAAAAAAAAAACATTCAAAAAGCTTGAATGACTATATAAGTTGACAAATAGCTTGTTTGGCAGATAATTTCTATACGAAAGATTCTTGTACTTACGACATTGCTTCAGCGGGGTGTAAAGCCTGTTTCACCCCAATTTCTCTAAAAGAATAATCAAATTGTTCCATTGCAGTTAATATAATATATCATTTATATTATAACATTCTGATTCCAATGAGTATACATAAAAGATGTTATAAATATGACGTTTGGGGGATAATGGGGCAAAATATGCTGCTGCTTATTTCTCGGAATTTTGGTATTGAAGATGAAGAAATTTATAATCAGTACGTGAAATAATATTTAAAATCCATGTCGCACACTTCCATTATTCACCATTCCAAGCATTTCATGATGAGCATTTACGCTACAATTTGAGAATATCCAAACTGCTGCTTGCCGTTAGACTTTATGGGGGTTGTAGTAACACATTGTAGTAAAAAGTCTCCAAAATGCATTCGTTATATTTTTGTTAACGAAATAGCAACTTAAACATCAAATAGGTATTTATTTTGTTTTGCTATACACTAATAATATGACAGTCTTAATCCACTTAGCCAAGTACACTACCCGTCATAAGTATATACTTAAAAAATGTATTGCAACAATATTGTATCGCATTTACTCACCTTGATATTTCCAATACCTTACAAAGATGGTGTCCTCATCAATGTTATTCAGGAGCCCAAAAGCAACAACTTTTCTGAAAGCGGCATTTTTGTAGGTGTTCTGGTTTTAGAGATATCGAGGTGAGTTAGGGTGATTCAATATTATTGCAATATTTTTTGTGAGTCTCTACTTATGACGGATAGTGTTGTCTTTTAGTAATAGATACTAGATTTCCTAAGCACATCTCTTTGCACATCTGATCATAATCGAAGTCACCTTCATCTGGCGTTGCCGTTCATTGAAGCAGAATCTTCCCGTTTGTGGCGGTAGTACAATTTCATCGTATTTATAAAGACATACCGCCATTATATTTGACGAATTTTGCTCTGGGGATGATTTCCTTACCAGATGTTCTCGAACAAACTTATGTCGTATATGCAGTCTTTCGCCTGCTTGCTCGCTAATGAAGATCAGTGGTGGATATGGTCAATGCAAAAGAAAAGTTTAGTAATTAATCAAGTTCAATTGCACAAAAAACAAAACTCTTCAGGTTAGATATAAATTTCTCAAGATGTTGGTATTGACTTGATTTTTTGTATTCGGCTAGATACTTTGCTGTACGTACTGTGCAAAATCGGACACCCTGTCCATAAAGTCTTGCACCCTACATTACATACACTCAATTCTTTCTTTGCACGGGTTGTTTTTCGACATAACTCAATCGATGTTTAATCAATCCACATTAAATTTGACGGTCAGTGTTAACTGTATACGAAAAATCAAGTCAATATGTTGATATATACACACATCAATTCTGAGGAAATGCTGTCGTTCATTTGACATTATGTCAAGGGAATTCCAATAATGCCAAACCCCGGACCGACAAAAAATCGAACCCAACACTCTCAGCATGGTTTTGCTGAAAACTCGCGCGTTTAGCGCTTCGACTATATGTGTTCTACCTGTGCATCAATCAGTCAGTAATGAACTCGTTTGGATATTATCTTTCAAACAGGTTATTTGTCAACTTATATGGTCATTCAAGCTTTTTGATTGTTTTTTTTTCATTTAACCCCATTGTACCCTAAATTTCCAAATTTCATAGGATACAGTGATATTACTAGTTAGCTCTTCATCAATATTAACTCATATCATGCATATAAGTTTCAAGTTAAAGTTGTTTTAATTTAAAAACAATAAAAAATAAGTTTATAGGGGAGTTTGGGTAAACTAAGCTCTAAAACTATATGCTGCCGTCACCTCCCGTCTATGAGGCTATGCGCAAACAACATTTAGGATATTTTTGAAGCACATAAGCAATGGCTCATCGTTTGGAAATGTTTGGAATCGGTGGTATAAGGATGGGAACTCCTCTTATTTGTATGCGGGAAAACTTAAATATAACCAATAGCTTGAGATCAAACTCGCCAAAAATGGTTTCTTTAGGAATAAACAATGTGTGTTCGATCATTTATTTAGTTATTGTCACGTAAAAAATCATAAATAAAAATAAAAAAATGAATTTCTACCTTGAAAATATACCATTGCCTAATTGACCCCACAACACCCTAAAATTCCAACATTTTAATAACTTTTTGTATGTAACGTTACTCAATGGGAGTGGGGCGATGGTATCCCAGCGAAATAATCATTAAAATCATAACAAGTGCCGTAAAATAACAGAAATTCACAAATTTGAGGGGGAACTGGGGTAAAACGGGCTCTATAACTCGCTTCAGAGAAGTTGCCCGTACATGAATCATCCACCAACCAATTCTTGAGAAAATTTGCTTTCGAATAAGCCATTGATGGTCACATAGTGTATTGTATTAAGAAAGTTATTAATTTTTTCCACCTTTGGGCTTGATTTTGCCCAATGTGCATTCGTGTGAATGCCCTCGATGAGAACTTCCTCCCGGCGTTGCTCCAACTGATAACACACCGGTTTACAAGAGAGTACTTTACATATGAACACTTCGATGTATTTGCCACCATGTGCTTTTACTATCTAGATATGTTGTCTCCATACCGTACCACACTCATCCACCACTCGAATAAACCCTCTCGCGTGTTGACAACGCCAAAGTCACGTGTTATTACAAATTGAGATAAAAATTGAAGAAAAAAAATAACGCGTAGACAAACGCGAAAAAAAAATCTCATCGCGACGACAACACCGCATGTTCTAAAAAGCATCCTCCACCACGTGTTCGTCGACTACGACGACGACGACGACGACGGCACAATCACAATAGGACGTATCGCACACAATCTGAACCAGATACCTATACGTTGCAACGCGTTGGTGTCGTTCGCATTATTGAAGGTACCACCCCGAGATCGAGACTCGCCCAATGTGCAAAAATTAATAAAACTTTCAATAAAGCTCATTTTCACCGAGCGAGAGTGCGAGTGCGAGCGCGGCGCGCCAAGGAAATTTAATAACTTTTTCGTGAAAATTGCTTCAAGATAAGATCTGCTTCGCGTCGCGTCGCGTTGTCGTCCGTGGGAAAGTCCTGGCGGGACCTGCGATGGCAACTCACGCAAAGAAATATACATTATCGCGTCGTTAGCATTTATAATGTATACACCAACGGAGGCGATGAGGCGCTGCGAGGCGACGCGCAGCTTGGTTTGCGGGTGGCAATTTTTCTCGCTCGCTTTGCGTTCGAGATTGCTGTCGAAGGCACACTTTAAGGCACCCACGTCACGTCCCACACCCTCAGTGAAAAGCTCAGTTACTGCGCGCGCGGTGCCGATGTTGTTGGTGGGAAAAATGTTTTGCATAAGATTACACTTTTTGAACAGCTTTTCTTCGGTGGGTGGGTACTTTAGATGCCGGAGGGTTGCTAGATAGGTTTTTCGAAGAATTAGTTGAAAGATTGTTATCAAGGATTAAAGGAAATTAGCAGTAATTGAGAGTAACCGAAGAGGTCTTGAAAGATTGTATCGGAAATGTGTTTTGATATTGAGAAGCTTTCGAATGAAGAGATGAAATATAAGTACTCAAATTATTGATTTCAGCAGAAAACTATAATGTTCTGGGCTGTAAGGTACCGAGCTGTAAAAAGTGCAGAGCTACCATGTGCAGCATAGTTTTTTTCCATGGTCTGGCAACAAATTTCCAAGATGGAGGAGAACGTACCTCTGGAGCCGACCTACCCATGGTCTCATAGAACATGGGACAACTAAGTTGCACACGGCAGGGAGTGTGGGGCAGTGCCGAGTGATAAGTGATGTGTTTGGCGTAATAAGTGAAGAGTGAGCTATGTTTAGTGTGTGTAAGCAGTGAAGAACGTGAAGTGAAGAATGCGAATCAGTGAGAAGTGTGAGACAAAGAGGGCCGAGGAGAGAGTAGTAGGAGCTAGCAGTGATAACTTTTTATTGAGCAGTGAAAAATATGGAGTGAGATGTGAGCGATTCAAAGTGAGGAGTGAGTAGAGAGGTATGAGCAGTGAAAAGTAAGGAGCAAAAATAAGGCATTGTAGAGTTAGGAGTAATTAGTAAGCAGTGAGGAATGAACAGTGAGGATCATGAAGTAGTGAGAAGTGAGCAGTGAAGAGTTTGGGGTGGGTATTCCCGTGTAGTTGCATGCTTTGAATAGCACTACGGACCCCCTGTTCCGAGGGTAAAAGTCCACCAAACAAGGAACCTCAATCCAAGGTATCAGGTGACCCCTGCTGATGAATGAATTGTTCATGGAGTTCAAAATATTCTCGATCTTTAACGGAGCCCCTAACTGCTTCGAACTAGTGGAGCAGCATATTTTAGTAATCAAAGGAGAACACTGTGGCCCTTATTACACTTCACACCTTGTTAAAAGTGATGGGTCTCGGGTAATATCGGTATCATTTATTGACTTTTTCGTTAAGTGATCCGAGTTTGACTGAATCCTTCCTTGCGATTAAGTTGAAAATGACTGCTGTAACAAACCGAATACTTTATACCTTCTCAAAAGTAATACGACATGCACTATATAAAGGACACGGTATATACCACAATAGATCAAATATCAATCCTAGTGGTTATGCGCCGAACAGAGAAAAAAAAGGACTGTATAATGAAAAGTGAGAAATTAGCAGTGAAGAGTGAAGTGTGAGAAAAACGAATGAAGAGTGACTAATGATGAGTGAGCAGTGAAAAATGAAGAGTTGGGAGTGAGAAGTGAGTAAAAGTGAGGAATGAGAAAAGAAGAGTGAGAAGTATGTAGTATGGAGTGAGGAATAAACAGTGAAAAGTGAGAATTGAGCAGTGAAGGCTGAGTAATGAGTAGTATAGAGCAGTGAGAAATCAGTAGTTAGCAGGGATCAGTGAAAACTGAAAATTAAACTGTAAGAAATGGACAGTAAAAGTGTGACAGTGAAGTGTGATGAAGTGAGGAGTGAGAAACGATAAATGAATACTAAACAGTGAAGAGTGGTGGACGAGGAATAAGTGAGAAATAAGCAAGTAAGGCAAATAAAAAAATGCATGTAAACGTGAATCAGTTCGAAGCAAAGAGTGTAAATCGATTAGGTGTGAGAAGTGAGCAAAGAAAGAATCAGAAGTGAGAAGTTAGCAGTTAGAAAAAGAAATGAAAAATGAATAGCTAAGAGTGCGAAGCACTAAAGAGTGAAAAGTGATAAGTGAACAAACATTAACTCAATGAGTGTTCATGAGTTGCCACGTGTATGTACACGTGCAGAAAAAAACTTTGAAAATGTATGTGTTTCGTAAGTTCAACTTCAGATTCATGTGCGTTTCAATTTAATATGGATTTAAAATGGCGCCAATAATCAATTTTTGACATCTACCCGTCGAACCCGTTCTAAAGATACATGTTGCATGGGTTTCCAGGAATTTTCATAAGCCGAAAGCCGCCATACTGGATTTTAAAACGGAGTTGGAAATTTCACAATCTTGAAAGCAATTTAATGAAACGGCATGTTTCACCCCACTGAAAATCTCGCATGACGTGGGACACTTTGTGCTACGAAAATCCAAAATGCTGATTTTTACAGCATAACAGTCCTACCAAAAAAAAATGTCTATAAAAAGTTGAAGTGAATTGAATGTTTTGGAAGTTTTTTTGTTCATGCTTAATCCTCCTAAGATGTACCCTAGACGCACCACGATAGCGTAGATCACTTTCAGCGAGCTTATTTGGGTCATATTAACTCCAACATCATTCTACGGTTAAATGATATATACCATATCTGACGCTATCCTGATAAATTTATTTTGTTTTTCTCTGACACTTGTTCGCAGAGAAGGTAATAAGGCTGAAACTTTAAACGCGTTTTTCTCAGTATGCAATAATAACGCTGGGATAACGCTGCACACTGTAGCAAAGCTTTTACAAGAGAAGCTTCCCACACTTTGAACCCATGGAGCTTTTCAACCTTCTCCCCAGGAAGCTTGATAAGCTTTTATTGGGGAAGCTTCTCAAACATCTATAGAAGATTATTATCAAGCTATTGGGAAATGATTTTTAAGCTTTTTTGTAAGAAGCTTTCTAAGCTTCTATGGAAAAAGCTTTCCAAGCTTCTATGGGAGAAGCTTTCCAAACTTCTACAGAAGATTTTTTTTTTGTTTTTATTAATGTGTATTTTAACTTATAGCTAATTCTACACTTAGACTACAGAAGAAGCATTCCAAGCTTCGATGGATGAAACTTTCCAAGTTTCTTTAAAAGAAGCTTTCCAAGCGTATATAGAAGAAGCCTGCCAAGCTTCAACCCAGAAGCTCTTCATGCTTCCAAAGCAAAAACTTTACAAACTTCTACTGGTGAAACTATCCGACCTTCTCCATGAAAAAAAAATAGAAAAGGAGCTTCTACAGGAAAAGCTTTCGAAACTATTACAAGAGAAGATTTTCAAAATCATACTGAAGAAGCTTCTCAAGCTTTAACAAAACAAGATCGTAAAGCTTCTATAGCAGGACAGGAATGGCCCAAGTTTCTACAGAAAAAGCTTTCCAAGCTCAGACTTCTACAGGAGAAGCTTTATAAGCCTTTACTCTATAGCTCTACAGAGACTACAGATTTTCCAAGCTTCTGCTGGACAAGCCCTAAAAGCTTAAGGAGAAGCGTTTGATAATGATGCACAAGCTTGTACAAGAAAGCCATTCATGCCGCCACAGAAGAAGCTTTCTAAGCTTCTACATAAGCAGCATTCAAAGCTTCTTCAGAAAACATCTTTAGAAGCCCCTGGAGGAGATGCTATGTAAACATCTACAGGAAAAGCTCAACAAGTGTTTCAGTACAGAAAAAGCTCTCCAAGCATAAAAGCTTTCCAAGCTTCTACAGAATAAGTTTTCAATTGCTGCAGAAGAAGCTTTCAAGTTTTTTACAGGAAAAGCACCACAAGCTTCAACTGAAGAAGATTTCTAAGCTAAAATAGAGAAAACTTTCCGAGCTTCTACAAAACAAAACAAACTTTTGTAGGAAAAGCTTCTAGAGCTGAAGGCGTTTTCGCAGCGTCTACAAGGAAAGCTTTTCATGCTTTCCAAGCTCCTACAGAATGAAAGTTTCAAGCTTCTAGATTAGAAGTTTTCAAAGCTTCTACAGGAGAAGCTTTTCAAGTTTATACAAGTGATACTTTTCAAACTTCTACAGGAAGAGCTCCTAAAGCTTCTACAGAAGCTCCACAACCTTCCGCAGGTGAGGCTTCTTCAGGAAAAGGTTCACAATTTTCTGCAGGAGAAGCTCTACAAGCCTCTACTCTACAACTCTACGGAGGCTAGAGCTTTGATAACCTCTGTTGAAGCAGCTTTCCTAGTTTCCATATGAGATCTCCACAAACTCCTACAAAAAAAATCCAAGCTTCAGCAGGACAAGCTTCTCATGACTAAAGAGGAGTACATACAGGAGATGCTCACAACAAGCTTTCCAGGAGAATATTCACAAAAGGAAAAAAAAAGCAAAAGATCTCTTGGCATCTACATAAAAAGCTTTCCAAGCTTCTATAAAATAATGTTTCACAACTTCTACAGGAAAAGTCTTTCGTGCTTCTACAGAAACAGGTTTCCAAGCTTCTACAGCAGAAGTTCATAAAGCTTCTACCGTAGTATTCTGAAACTGCTAAGAAAGGAGCTTTCGAAGTTTTTACAGGAAAACCTCAACAAGCTTAAACATAGGACGTTTTCCAAGCTTAAAAAGGAGAAACTGTCCAGGCTTCTACAACAAAAACTTTCTCCTAAAGGTGAATGAATTTTCATAGCTTTTACATGGGAAGTTTTCCAAGTTTTTACAGGAGAAGCTCTTCAAGCTCCACAAGCTTCAACCAAAAAGACATCAAAGTCTCCTTAAAAGAAGCTTTCCAAGCTTCTACAGGAGCAGCCTTCCAAGCTTCTATGGGGAGATGCTCTTCCAGCTTCTACAGGGGAAGCTTATTAAGCTTTTCAGGGTAATATCTACACGCCTGAAAAAAGCTCTCCAAGCATCTATATGAAAAGCTTTACAAGCTTCTATAGAAGCGGGTTACCAAGTGTCTACAGAAGAAGTTCGTTAAATTTCCATTGTAGGAGAATGGGTCTCCAGTTAGCCTAGTGGTTGAGGCTATGGGACGCCAATCCGGAGACGGCGGGTTCGATTCCCGTTCCGGTCGGGAAAATTTTCTCGACTCCCAGGGCATAGTTTATCATTGTACTTGCCTCACAATATACAAATTCATGCAATGGCAGGCAAAGAAATCCCTTCAATTGATAACTGCGAAAGTGCTCAAAGAACACTAAGTTGAAGCGAGGCAAGCCATGTCCTAGTGCGGATGTAGAGCCATAAAGAAGAAGAAGAAGGAGAATCAAAAACTGCTAAAGAAGAAGCTTTCAAAACTTCTACAGAAAATGCTCAACAAGCTTCGACAGTGGAAAGTTTCCAAGCTGAAAAGGAAAGACTGTCCAAGTGTCCAGGCTTCTACTTTAACAAGCTCCTAAAGCTGAAGGAGTTTTCACAGTTGCTACAGGAGGAGCTTTCCAAGTTTTTACAGAAGAAGCTTTCCAAGATTCACAAGCTTTTACCAAAAAGACATCTAAGTTTCCGAAAAAGAAGCTTTCCAATCTTTTATAGTAGAAGATCCATAAGCCTTTCAGGAGAACATCCACAAATATACAGCTCTCCATAATCTAGACATCATCTACAGAAAAAAGCTTTCCAAGCTTCTACACAAGAAACTTTCAAGGCTTCCACAGGAAGGGTTTCCATGGTTCTACAGAAGAAGCTCCTTAAGCTACTACAGGAGAAGTTTTGAATGCTCCTGAAGAAGAAGCTTTCCAATTCATAAGAGTTTGTCAAACTTTGATGTTAAACGGTAAAATTTGGCTGTGATACCGATCCCGAACCCGATCGTAAAATGTTACAATTTGCTGATTGATTCAGTTTCTGTCGTCGCAGGAAAACCATTCAATTTTCAACATCCCGTCCCATTGGCAGAAATTCAATTTTAATCTTCATTCAAACCGAAAGTCAGCATCAGCTTCTGGGCTGCCGTTGTTCACGGCAGCAGCAGCAGCAGCAAACCACAGTCGGCAAATTAGCATTACCACCATTCTGGGGTAATGTTCTGTTGCGCTCAGCTGCTGTGGTGGCGTGGCACAATTCTTCGGGGAAGATAGTTCGAGAGACTACATGAAACGGCATCTCTTACATTGTTGCCGATGGTTTGTTACCAAGACTGCAGAGCGGGTGGTGGCAAAAAGCAGCGAATATAGAGCGGAGGTACAACCGATGATGGTGCATTGGTGTCTTTCCCACTGACTTCCACCACCACCACCCGTGGCGAGCGTAAGAGCGTAGCAATAATCATAAAAGAAATACGATCTCATGCTGTTTTATCTCCAATCATCTGTACCACGAGCACCGACGAGTAAATCTTCGTTCATCGTCGATTATGGGGGCGATGAAGGAGGAACGAACGCACGTGCAGGAACCGTTTTTGTGTCCTTTGGTGTGCTTGCATTTTTCTGCAACGGTTGAGGTTCAGCGATGGTCAGCTGAAAGGTAAAAGAAAAGTCCAGTCGCGGCCTGGTGATTCTTGTGGTCTATCAGGGTGATGCATTCGTTACACTTTTCTTCCACAAGTAATGTATATATTCAAATTAACTTTTACGCTCGGCGGTTCTTTCTCTCTGACATGATACGTTATGAGACAGGCGGTAGATTGGATGCAAAGGTGAGAAAGTTAACAGCCTCATTAGGAAATGATGCACGACTTGACTTCCCTGTATGTAAAGACAGAAAAGTATCTCATCTTGAGGAGATTATATTGTGAAGCATGATGATGCACGAGCCGAGTATGACAGTTTGGATAAAGGTGTCTTAACTCATCAGATTTTCTCCTTAACAATGACAGCTGAACAACAGCTTATTCAGCCAAAAATTTAAAAATCTAGCTTAAGTGTGGTTCAATCATCTGTTGTACTGCATTAGTGTTTGTTTTGAAGTACCATAAAGCCTGCAGAACTCCGTAGATGCTTTTATGTGGCGCCTGAAGCGCGTTCGCACAGTTTTGATCCTTTCGATGACCAATGTTGCTCCTTAATTTCTCTTGAGGTTCCTAGACGAGCTACAGGAACTGCAGAAGAACTTATTGCGGAAATCCAACTGTAATGATCGGTTATGTATTATCATTTAACCATGGATTCACACATGCCCGTTATTCATCACAACCATAATGTCAATTCTGATCGCCTTTTCCATAGTAATTAAGTATCCGGGGACAACAAGAGAGTGGAATGTTTGCTTTCTCCACACCTGTCCCCCCAAAAAGTGACAGCTCAGTCCGGTCTGGTCCCACCTACGCACGACTTCACGCCCGATTGATTCACATGGTAAACCACACTCATCGGGGACCGACCGACCGACCGGGAATCAAACGTGAATGAAAGAGTGCGTGTCTGCATTGGGCTGGTGTCTTTTGTATTGTGCCTATTGTGACGATGATTGTTGTTATTTGTATTATCGTCATTATTGTTGCGGTAGCCCCATCATCGCATCGTCGTTGTCGTCATGTTCATGTTGATGCCGTGTTTGTCGCAAAAACGCACTCCGGGACCGGGACCGGCGAAAAGTGACGTGTCGTTTGCGTTTGGTTTGTATGTAGGACGGACGTGTATCGATCCGCGGCGGGCTGGCTGATGCCCTCGGAATCAGCGGACTCGGACAGCCGACAGCGTTATTTTTACTGCGCTGATTTTTATTGGCAGCTATAAAGCAGCAGCTGAATCGATAATAATTAAATAAATCAATCACAAAGGCTGCTGGTGAAACGACGATGGTTGATGGTCGAATTGAAAGCAATTGGGAGGGTATCGAAATAAATGCAACGAGATCGAGCGACCTGTAGCCGGTCCATGGGATTCATTCAACATCGTAGGGGAGGGAGAGGGAAAGGGGAACGTGCTGCTTGATCAGAGTGGCCAGATTGTTTTCGAAGATAGACAGACTGTACTCTAGACTGTACTATTGTACCACGATAAGACTGCAAAATCGGTCAAATGGTTTAGGAGCCATCATAACTGTGTTGTTATTTTCTCCATTTCTTGAAATTTAAACAAAACAGTTACCCTAAGTTTTGCTCAAACAGCATCAAATTAGACAAGGAATCATAATACCCACGCTTTTTGCTCTATTTCTTTGCAGAAATGGAGAATTTGCCTTCTCACCATACAAAAAGTCAGCTAATTACTACAAAATCTAGTACTTCATCGAACGTGCCCCATTCAACCCGAGCAGGATCGAATAACAGATATCATACCAAGACAAGGTATTGGTCGATTAGTCTGGTATTAAAAAAAGCTTATTAGCAAATCTATTCAGATCCCACCATGTTATCTAAATGGAATTCGCTGCTTTGAACATCAATAGAAAAACTAGAGAAAAGGGATAAAGTTGGTTTACGAGAAAAAAAGCAGAGTTAAGAGTTTATTGGGCGTCTACGGTGTGTTTAAAGGTTAAAAGCTTTAGAGAAAGTATCCGAGAACTCCATGGAGTTTACCCGAGCAGAGGAAAATATCAAAATAATAACAACGGAATCACAAAACCTGTTTTTATTTCTCGGTTTGTTATTATTAACTTATTAAGTCATCACCGTTCCATAACATGTTCTGTTGGGCAAGCTTATTTTGTTATGATCGTGCTCTTGGTATATTTTCTTTAAATTACATTTCAATAACTTGTTTTGTTGTAGCACAAGTTCAGTTATTATTGTGTCATTGAGACTGTACAAATATTTGATCATTAATATTACAACATAACTAGCTTTGCAATCAAAACTACACCATTCGAGATTTTCGTTGTTCACAGCATTCCGTGAGGAACTGTAAGGGAAAATATTATTTTGTCATCAGTTCATCTTCTTACTGACATTACGTTACAGAGCCAACTTATCAGCCTTTTGTTTTATAAGCACTTTGAAAAGTATACCTGTTTTTTTTTGTCCCAGTTTTAGTTAGGTATGAATACGAAAATAGAGAGTGCAACACATTTTCGACAAAAATGTAAAAAAAAATAAGTCATCAAGAACTCCATTGATTATTTTTAGACATTTTATTTTTATTGACTGCATCGAGCCCACTTAGATTAACTAGGATAAATGTGTCAATCAATGAGGTAATAATATAAATTAATCTTATAAACAATAAACCACCTAATAAAGGGTTTCCAAACGACGGTAGTTTTTCATCGTAAGCTGTTTGGAAAATAAACGAGAACTATAGTTTCTCTCTGTTTTCGATAAGAAATCGCTTGCGACAAAAAAAGCGTCCCAATTATGAATGAAACATTTAACAATAGATCCTATTATTGCGTATCCCATTGAATGCATATGGAACTTTGGAGGAGTTCCTATCCACAACAGAAAAAAAGCAAATTTTGTTTTCAGATTGTTATCAATAACGTATTCATATCAAAATTTGTTATTAAAATATTTTCAAAATTCGCTGTTATTAAGTTGTTATTGAAACTAACAGAACATGTTATTAAACAGGTCTTCCAGGAACATTGTTTTGTTATAATATTTGTTATTTTGCCGCTTATGACAGACAAGTTTATAACAGGATATGTTATGTAAATAACATGAAAATAACTCTTTCCGCTACTCAGTTATTTTTCCAAAATAACACATTTTATTATGTTGTTGCTATTTCCGTCTGCTCGGGTAGGCCATCTGATCTAGCTTTATGAATAAAATTCATGCTTAAACAGTGAGTTTATTTTCTGCTTGAGGAGCTCCAAGAACTCCAAGAAGAGTATAGATCTTCAGATCTATTGTATCTATTACAATTATGAATAAAGTTCATATTCACACAGCCGCTGACATCTATTGAGTCTTAAGTTCTATGATTATAGTGTAATATCCGAGAACCCTCTGAAGTGTAGGCCATCTAATGTACAGATGTGTTGTCAAGTGGTGAGTTCATTGTCAGTTTCAGGATCATCTTTCGGATCTACTAACGTAGTAGGTTGTGTCTAAGATCTTTATGAATAGAATATTATTCATCTATGTTACCAGCTTAAAAACATACACCAACATGCAGAATTCATCATCTTCTGTCCAACCTTTCGTCAAATAATTTTTGGCAGCTGACCCAAACAATGTTTTCCTACACAGTCCACATAGCTTCTTCAGCCTCAATGCAGGCTAAGTTCAGCTTTTGTTCTTGATCATTCAGACACAACAAGTAATGCTCTCGTTTTTGAGGATATATATGTATACAGATGTGTGCGGTGTAAGTGCTAAGGTAGGTGACTATAAATCAGGAGGTCCCAGTTCAATTCCTAGTTCCCTTAATTTATACTTTCCTAAACACCTATTCTGTGAACAGAAGGCCGCAGATAGTACCACTTTTTAAAGGTTTTTTTTTACCATAAAAATCAATTTGATTAGTTACTCATTAAGCGCATATTCAGCTTCAAGTCGGCCTTTCAGTGAACCTCAAATCAGCCAATTGTTGAAGAAAACCACAAAAATTAGATGTTCTGGAGCTAAACAAATGATTTTTCATCTTGTGCTCAACTTTTGTTTAAATTGAGGCTGTTTTAAAATAATTGGAAAAACGCTTGTACAGTTTAAAATTGTTACCTGGGTCTTTGGTGTATAGGTCATTGGATCTACAAGCGTAATCAGTGATCTAAATATTGGAGCATTTTGAATTAAATTAAAGCTTACACAGCCTCAACTATGTGTTGATATTGATGGAATAACGACCGTTTGGATGGTAATTAGCAATTACAGGCGTGTTTTCGGGTTGCTTATAAAATAACGGATTTAGTTATAGCCGACGTTTCGAGCGTTTATTCACTCATCTTAAGGACAAACTACAATTTACATTCAAAGTTTGAGTTGTCAAGTCATTTGTTACATAAAACATAAAATTACACACATTAAAGGTTGTTTTTAGGTCAAGTGGGTTTGAACATGGACAATTTGAACGGCTGACAACATTACACTGGAATTATAATCACATGTGCTGTCAAGTGGAGGGTTCATTGTCTGCTTATGGATCTCGCTCTGAAACCCACTGAAATGCTTCTGGAATCCCTATGAAATTTCCGTGAAATTCACATGCAAGCCTGTGAAGCCCATCAACGAAACCTCCTGAAACGCATTGAAATGTATTAAAACGCCTTGAAACGCTTTGAAACGCTCCTAAATCTCCCATGGCACCTTAGCTAAATTCATCTGAAGCCTCTGAAGCACAAAAACCCCTGAAACCTACTGAAACGCCCTGAAACGCATAAAAACGCCTTGAAACGCTTTGGAATGCCTCGGAAATGTGGAGCGGATCTGGTTGGATGGTTACAACACTTGACTATCACGCTGAGGACCTGGGATCGAATCCCACTCCCGAAAAACGCACAAAATGTGAGTTCTTCCTTCGGAAGGGAAGTAAAACGTGGGTCCCGAGATGAACTAGCCCAGGGCTAAACATCTCGTTAATACAGAAAAAAATGCCTCGGAAATCCCATGAAACCTCCGTGAAATTCATCTGCGAGCCAATTAAGCCCCCTACCTACCTGAAACACTTTGAAATGCCCTGATACGCCCAGAAACGCCTTGAAACGCCTTGAAATGTTTTGAAACGATTCTAAGACCTCCTGAAATTCTCTGAAACGCATTGAAACGCCTTGAAATGTTTTGAAACGCCTCTGAAACCCAACGAAACCAATTAAGCCAATTAAGCCCCTACCTACCTGAAACACTTTCAAATGCCCTGATACGCCCTGAAACGCCTTGAAACGTCTTGAAATGCTTTGAAACGATTCTAAGACCTCCTGAAATTCCCTGAAACGCATTGAAACACCTTGAAATGTTTTGAAACGCCTCTGAAACCCAACGAAACCTCCATGAAAGTCATCTGCGAGCCTCTGAAACCCCATTAGGCCCCCCTGAAACCTCATGAAACGCCATGAAACGCATTTAAATGTTTCGAAACGCCTTGAAACACCCTGAAATACCTCTGAAACCTGCATGAAACATCCGTGATATTCACCCACGAGCCTCTGAAGCCCCCTTAATCCCCCCCCCCCCCCCCTCTGAAGCCTTATGAAACTCCCTGAAACGAATTGAAATACTTAGAAACGCTTTGAAACGTCTCTCAAACTCCCATGAAATGGTGTCCGGCCATTTTGCCGAATTCCGTTTGGCCGAATGTCGTTTAGCCGAACGCCATTTGGTCGAATGCCGTTTGACCAAAAGGGTCGTTTGACTGAATTTCGTGTGGCCGAATTATTATCCAAAGAATTTTGAGGCGTGGACAAACTCTGAATAACATTCTAGCTGCAAATATGATCATCAAAAATATTCGATTCTTTTAATCATAGGCTATTCTTTCTAGTTTTACCTTTAAAGAATTAGTTGGCGTTGAAACTGAGATTATTTTGTCAAAAAATTTTCCTTCTTTGAATAATAAGCTGTTTATTCGAGTTACACTGATATACGAAACAGCGGCATGACAGAATTCGGCCAAATGACCCTTTCGGCCAAATGGCGTTCGGCCAAATGACCCGGACCCATGAAATTTTCATGAAATTCATCTGAAGACATTTACTGCCGTGAATCGCAAGCCAGTCCCATCTGCAAAAAGTAGGCATTGAGAAAATGGACTCTGAAGTTTTCAAATTCGATTTCTATGTGAAATTTAAAAAAATCGCCATGAATTGAAAACTTCTGCGATCATCATGAAACTTTCACACATTGTTTCAAACGTGAGAACGTAACAGTTAAAAATATAAAACTGGCTTAAACAGTATTAAGTTTTGTACTGGAGGGTACACAAGTTCGTAATGGGACTGACATGCGATTACATTTCATTATGGGACAATCTGACTTGGTGTTGTTTTTTAATTTTACTGAACAAACTATATATTTTTATTCACGCAGCTGAAAGATCGTCCCAGGAAAGGTCGAAAACGGCCATTAATTCATTTTTGACCAAAATGCAGATGGGACTGACTTGTGATTCACGATAGTTTAGCTAAAAAACACCTCTGAAAATTCTTGAAACGGCCTGAAACGCATTGAAACACTTTAAAACACTTTCAAACGCTTTGGAACCCCTCTAAAGTTCTTATTAAACCTCCGTGAAATTAACGTCGTTCACCTGAGAGTCTCTGAAGCTCCTTAAATCCCCTCTGAAGCGCCCTGAAACGCATTGAAGCGCTTTGGAACTCTTTGAAACTATACCCCAATATGTACTTTGAAGCGCCTCTGGAACCCCTATAGGGCTCTGCACGAAATTTTCTCCCTCTCTTTCGCTCTTATTGAGATTTTGTAAACAACAAGGCCAAGAAACTTCAAAATCCCATACAAAATCAAAACAGTGCAGTGCCCTATATCATAGTTTCCCAAACTGTGGGTCGCGACCCCCCTGGGGAGTCACCGGCCTTTACCCAGAGGGTCGCGTGGGACAGTCAAATATTTTACTGTAACAGACAACAAATGAGAGAATTTCTATGGTTCGCGAAAAGTATGTCTGTTGGTGAAAGAAGGTCGCGCACCTGAAAGTTTGGGAACCTATGCCCTACATAACATCCATGAAATTCACCTGAGAGCCTCTAAAGCTCCATGAAACCCCCTGAATCCTCAAGCGGCACACATGTTGCAAAAGAGTTACGCAGCGCAGTTTTTTGGAAGCACATGAGTCAAGGTCAAGTAATTCTAACATGGGGTTAGAATAACATAACTGGAGCTCATGTGCAACCAAAAAACTACGCTGTGTGACATTTCCTTGACATGTGAGCTGCTTGGATTCCCCGGGAATGTCCTGAAATACATTGAAATGCTTTGAAATACCTTGAAATACCTTGAAATGCCTTGAAACGCTTTGGCACACCTCTAAAGCTTCTTGAAACCTCCGTGAAACTCACCTGAGAGCCTCTGAAGCCCCCTAGAATACCTCTTAATCGTCCTGAAACGCCAGAAAACGTATTGGGGGGGCATCAGTGTACGCAAAATATGGCACTGCATGCGAAAAATAGGCAACAAAGAAGGCACCGCAACAACGCTTTGTTTTTTCGTTAGCAGATAATGACAAAAACGTTCCCGAGTTTGTTCACAACAAAAACGGTAGGAATATTTGTCTCGTTCTATGCACATCGTGATTTTCGCATTGTTTTACAACTGAAACTCGACTCTGAGGTTTTCAAGTGGCTTAATTCGTCCAAATGCTTATGAATTCGATGATGTTGGTCGAAAATTTCAGCAGAAAAGCCGGAATGTCGGCACACGCACGTCAAGCGATGTTTGTTTTATTGCTCTCATCACCTGACATGCGTTTGTTGCGGAGCGCCTTTGTTACCAACATGCACCGCTTAGGACAAAGCGTTTGTTTTATGGCGTGATCCGTTTTTCGTACCCTGGGGGGGCATCCATTAAGTACGTCACGCTTAAAATGAGAATTTTCTACCATCGCCCCCACCTCCCTTCACCCTTCTTACGGATATTTCCTATACTTATTGCATTTCTTGTCGCACTTTTCAGAACCCCCCTCCCCTCTCTAAGCGTGACGTACTTTATGGATGCTCCCTTGAAACACTTTGAAAACGACACTCAATTCATCGTGAAATTAACCTGAGAGCCCATAAAGCCCCTGAAACACCTCTCAAACCTCCTGAGACTCCTGGAAACGCCGCTGACTCCCCTCCTTCTTAAAACTCCCTTGAAAACCCTTAGACCTTCCCTCCTTTACATCTTAAAGCCTTGACTCCCCTCCACTTTTCATCAGCTAGTCGCTTGCTCTTCTCAAACTTCTTTGCAACCTTAAAATCCATTTAGGTAGTTCATTACCTATTTAGATATTGAACCTTAAATATTTAGGTAATTAATCCATTTTGGTAAAACTTCTATTTCTATTTCGATTCATTACCTAAATTCGGAACCTTAATTTGTGTAATAAAAAGATATAGGAGTTCGAAAGAAGGACTAAACATCAAAGGAGGAGGAAGGAATCGAAACAAGATCTGAACCCAGAACTTTCTACATACAAATTGATTAAGTTTTCAAAAGTATATGTCAATAAAGTATTCAAGTTGCATCTCAAGTTGTTACAAAGACTTTTGTAATATTGAAATATGTGCCGTTAGTAGTTAAAATTAAAAAAATAACAAAACATCCTCCAAACAACATAAAAGTATAACAAATGATGATATTAAAGACTGAACACGAAAAAAAATGAGACACACAAAATAATGTATATTATGTCTGGTTAATTTCATGAAAATTCCATCAAAATTGATTTAGTATTGGCGGAGATATTGTCGATACAATAAAATGTGATTTTGGAAACTTTGGGCATCCATTTTTAAAAAAAATACTGTTTAGACTATAACTTTTTTGTTAGCTCATCAAAGCGTCTGAAAATTTGACTTAAAGTTCTCTAAGTAAGGCATAATTAGTAGGAAAAATTTCATCGGTTCTGTACTGTTTTTTTTAAACATTTCAATTGAAAACTTTTTTTAATTTTGGGCACTTTTAACATTTTAAAATCAATGTGCACTGTTTTGACTGTAGAATTGGCAACACTGTCCCGATCTTTAAATTAAACTTTGACAGTGTAAAATTGTTGTGTTGAACTTTTTTCAGTGGAAATTTCAGCCATTTTGATTGAATACTTGAAGAGTTTGAATTTCACTATACATATGTACCAAAAAACCACATCTGCGTTTTGTGACATAGTGCTACATACATGGCTATAACTTATTAACAGTTATATCAAATTAATTGAAATTTTAACACAATACTTCTACATAAATACTTTACGTACGGAAAAATTTTCATTGGAATCGGTATTTTTCACTCCACAGCTTTCGGAAAGTGATATACTGCCCATAATCGCATAGTTGGCGTAAGCGCCACTGTAGTTTTCAGCGCACTTTTGATATTTTAACAATGATTAATGAAAAGTTTATGATTTTTTTCACGTTGATATCTAGCTAGAGATTAGATCTTGTGCTCTATAGAATAAAACTGGCCACAATTATGCACATTTGATAGATATTAGTTTGTGAGTGCTGACATTGTCAATGGTGGTTACGTCAACTATGCGATTATGGGCAGTATATAAAGTATTTGTTTGACCAAGGTTCTCAAACGGTGAGTCTTAGTTTCGACGATATCTCCACCAACACTTAACCGATTTATATGGTACTAGCTGTCCCGGCAAACTTTGTCTTGCCAAGATGTAGTGGTTTGACAACTGTTGAGGTCATTCCTGCACCGCACTCTAGATTGGTTTCATTTCAATCGTGTTGATTTTCTTCCCAGCTCATACAAAATCAATACTTTATCAATTTTCACCCTTTTCTAGTTGATTTTCGTAACTTTCTATACATATAAACACAGCCACCATGAATACAAATCGAACCGTGCAAGAGTCATGCTGATCGGTTCACCCGTTCGTTAGTTTTGTTGCCTCAAAGGGATTTCAAACTCATTTTTATATATATAGATTAGCTACACATAATGTATTTTTCCTGTAAATTCTGTAATGATTCTGTTATTAAAATAATAGCTCATTTTATAAAAAACTAGCTGTCCCGGCAGACGTTGTGCTGCCCAGTACTGCCATTTTGGTGTGATAGTTTGACAACTGATGTGGGGTCATTGCAGCACCGCACTCTTAGATTGGTTTTAGTGCGTTCGAATCGAATGTCTCCCCCGCTCATAACAATTTAAGTAATTTTACAATTGTTCTTGTTTTAAGTTGATTTTCGTAACTTTTTCTACATATAAACACGGCCACTATGAATACGAATAGAACCGGGCAAGGGTCATGCTGATTGGTTCACCCGTTCGTGAGTTTTGTTGCCTCAAAGGGACTTCAAACTCATTTTTATATATATAGATTAGGTATAAATATTTACATTAAAAAATCATGAAAACAAAATTATATCAACTTCTTTTATTTTCCAACAAAACTTGTTACAATTTGTTATAATCTTGATATTAATTATAGTAATAACCTTATGTTCATTTCATTTATTGTTCCTTTACTTTTAAAATAAACTTGTACAATCCAACATCAATATAATATCAATCATTGCTTGATTAGCAAACCAACGGGATTGGCCACCCTGGCTTTGATATCGATCAAATGCATCAGGCATGTGGCCTTCAGTGTGTTGTGTTCATATATAAAGTGTAGTGACGGTACGATGCACTTCCTTACCCAAATCCATTATGTTGATGCCTTGCAAGATGTAGAATTCGTTCATGTGTGCGGTGAGAGTTGTGGTTGGTCTAGGAGCGGGGGCAACTGAGTGCAACCGAAACAGTTTGATCGCATTTCATTCATGAATGGCAGGGCACAAGCGGTTGCTCATTTGTGTCGGACCTGATGATGATTGGTACGGGCGACCGACGACGGCGACGGCTGCGACTGATGGTCCGAATCACGAGAACGACGATGACGACGACGGTCGGTCAGTGAGCTCTGCTGCCTTATATGCTCTCATCCGTCCGTCGTCGTCTATCAGCACAAACGGTGTGGGATGAGGAGTCGGTAATATACGGGGACGTAATGTGTCGAGTGATGTGAGAGTACACTGGCAGCCGAGAGATTGCGGATTATTATTCAAGCAAGCTATTTATGGGCGAAAGGAAAACAGGAAAATTGATTGCACATGTGTGCCGTCGTCGGATGTCGACTGGGACGGGGCATTCGCATTCTCACAGAAGTGTCAGATGAGCCATTCCACTACGACTGACTGCATGGCAAATTTCAAAACTTCAAATCCAGTCTTTCCAACAAAGTGTGATACGGAATCACACGCTGCAAAGCAAAATATCCTTAATGGGATTACCGTTCCGTGCCAGGGATGTTCTGGTGGAGAAGGACGGCGAGCTACTACTACACACCATAAAGATAACAATCGAAATCAGTGCTTCACTCCAAATCCAATCATCTACCAAGTCGTTTCCACCTACTGTTCGAAACGATTCTGCCCCACCAGACACGATTATTGAAGGTATGGCTCCCAGCTCAGTGCAATGCCATCAGCTTGGTCTCTGACTGACTGGTGGTGGAAACGGCTGCTTGCTAATGTTCATCGCAAAATTCAAATTTTATATCAAGATAAAACTGCTGCTCGTATCATAGAGACTGTGCATTCAAATTTTTGGAAAACATCCACCTCAATTGACTGCAGTTTATGGAACAAATTACTATGCTCACTATTGTACACAAGTGCCCACTAGCTATTCCCTACCCCGACGAGAAGAACAACTCAGGATTATTGCAATTTGAGATTCGCATTTCATGAAATTTTCTGTATTTGTATAACAAGACTCTAATAATGTGTAATACAAGTAGTAGCAAACTCTAGTAACCAGAAATTAAGATAAGAGAATACGTTAGCTCATAACGTAGCAGTTAGCAGCTGCGTATTTTCAGTAGTCATTGAATTGCGTACTTGAACGACCGAGAATTGAACCCAGCATAGTCTTTCCAAAAATCCGCGCGCTAACTGCCTCAGCAACATAGGCCTGTATGTAGCTTATGAGTTTATGTTTACTTTACCATCAAAACCGGATACAGTTATGATCAATTGTGTTTTATCTCCCCAATCGGGTATCCATGAATGCAGCCAGATCAAGCCCTCTGGTATCAAATACTTTCAGGGAAAAAACCTGCGAAGCAATCGTAACTGGACCGAGGCCCATTTTTCGAAAGTGATATCCATTTCCCTAAAACGTACCTGCTGGTGGTGGACTACCACGACCGGGCCATATGCTCGCTCCCAAAAATTATAATTTTGACTGCAATGCAGCTGTGCAATGCATAGACGACACCCGGGACCCACAGGGCGTCACACATCGTACCCACCTAAGCTACCTTTACGAATCCGTAGGTTCGATAGGTACAATGGGCCTGCTGGAGAGCCCTCAAAACCGCAAGCACTCAGTTTGACCAACAACCGTGCACAATATGCGCCGAGCCGACCAACGAACCAGATGCGAACGAGTGTGTGTGGATGTGTGCGGCGACGACGGTGCTGTTCGGTTTGCAATTGAATTGGATTAATTTCTAATTTATAATAACTTTGGTTTGGCGCTGTCGAGAGGTACCTCTCGGGGTCGGTGAAGGTAACGGTCGGTCGGTGTCGGTGGTCAAAGCACAACGATGCGGAACCAGCATCAACATAGCAGGGTGCATTGCGATGGCGATGACCAAAACGGTGTGTGCTGGTCAGGTGAAATTGAGCTGGTGTTTGGATGAAGCAACCGTTTGAGCTGGTGTGGTATTTAGGTTCAGGGATTTGTGTACCAAGTGTTATTCCAGAGATCATCATAAAGTTTGATTCGGATGAGGATAGGATAACCATAAATATGGGGGGGCTTTGCTTGCCTACTTTTGGGAGCTTGAAAGTGTTGTTATCAGGTAGATGAGCCGCTTAATTTGAACTAATCTTCTGAAAGTCAGTCCCTAGCCAATCTTTTCAAGTGTTCTGCAATAAACAATTCTGCAGGGGTCTTAGTTTGACACATCCGGGTAAAGCCTTTTCTTTTTTTTTGTGCCATACTAATTTTGTGATTTTGGCCGTGGCAGTCTTCAAACATTTGAAAAAACGATTACCGTAATCTGGGGGGAAGTTGATACCTATGAGATCGACGTGCTTCAAGCGTTGAGGAAACTTTTACCGTGATTCAATTACGTGAATATTATGTGAAGTGTTATGGTGATTTGCATGCCAATGATGTTCAATTTTACATAGAAATACACTAAACTCTTTTTAAACATGTTATTTTAATGCACCTTTTTTGTGCCCTGCATAAAAAGAGAGAAAGCTACTCAGGACCAATATTGCATTTGATAATAACATAGTTTTCGTCAATGGCGGCCAGAGTGTGTTTTAAGGGAAGGTTGCAGGGGTGTTTCAGGGAGTCTCGAGGGGTTTTAGTGGGGTACTAGTAGCATTGCAGAGCATTTCAAAGGATTTTCGACTGGTTTTGGAGGCGTTACAAGGGTACGTTTTCGGGGGGTTTCCGAAGGTCGTACGTACGTTACATGGGGTTCGAGTAGGTCTTAAGGAGATATCGAAGGCATTTCAGAAAGTCTCAGAACATTTTAGGCCGGTTTCAGAGGCATTGCGGAGGCGTTTTTGGGAGTTTCGGAGGGTCTCAGGTGCGTAACATAGGGTTCGAGGGGGCTTTAGAGGGGATCTTTGAGGCATTTCAGGAAGTTTCAGAGCATTTTCGGTTGGATTCAGAGGCGTGACGAAAACAGAGAAGTTTTCGAGGGTTTCGGTGCGTCTCATGTATGTTACATGGGGTCCGAGGGGGCTTAAGAGGATGCTTTGAAGCATTTCAGGAAGTTTCAGAGCATTTTCAGTGAGGTTCATAGGTGTTACGTAGGCGTTTTCGGGAGTTTTGGATGGTCTAAGGTGCGATATATGGGGATCGAGAGGGCTTTACAGAGAAAATCTTTGAGGCATTTCAGGAAGATTCAGAGCAAATTTCGGCGGGGTTCAGGGACGTTACGCAGGCGTTCGGTGGTTCAAAGGATCTCAGGTGCGTTACAAAGGGTCCGAGGATTTCGGAGTCTTTTCAGCGGCGTTACGGAGGGGTTATTGGTGGTTTCAGAGTGTCTGAGCTGCGTTACATGGAGTTCATGTGAGTTCATGTAGGGAATTTGGAAACATTTCAGGAAGTTTCAAAAGATTTTCAGAGACCCTATCACAATATCTTTTAAAACGACTTAGAAATGGCCTTTGATTGAGGGGGCTCTTCAAACCCCCTGATACGATCCTAACCCGAAATACCTCGAAACGCCACTGAAATCCCATTGAAACGCCCTTGAAATTATCAAACATAATCAATTTGAAATGCCTCTGAAACCCCTTTGGACACCTTTAACAGGCTCCAGCAGAAACCGCCTGAAACGCACCTGAAAAACCCTCCAAACGCTCCTGAAATGCTATCAAACGCTCCTAAAACCTTGAATTGTTCCTGAAACCTCCTGCTGAAACTATCTGATATGTCTCTGAAATTCTTTGAAACACCCCAAACCCCTTGTAACGCCCTTTAAAGGCAGCATTGCCTTTAAAGCCCCTTGAAACGTCCCTGAAACCCCCTACTTTATACTTTTGAAATGCTCTCGAATTCCCCTTAATCCCATTAAAATGCCAACAAAACCTGACAGCACGCCCTTACCCGAGCAGGAACGAATAACTGAAACATAACTGGAGCATACCAAAGGCAGGTATCATACCAAACCAGGTATTGGTCGGTTGTCCAGGTATTGAAAATAACTTATTTAGGTATTTTGTAGGTATTGATAGAATACCTCAACGAGTTATTATTTTGGTTTTGAGGACTGATTGAGGTATTATTCAATTATGGAAAAATCACTATTTGTATGGAAAAATCACCGATTATTATTTAGGTATTACCATACCTGAAGTCATTATTCGCGTGTTATGCACAGGAAACACATCAGTTATTATTTTAGGTATTTTACCTCTTATGCAGGGCTTCTTAATACCTCATTCAGGTTCAGGTATTCAGTTTTCCATACCTGAGTTTGTTATTCTTCAGCTATTTTCTCCTGCTCGGGTAAAAGGCACCTGAAAACTCGTGAAACGCCCCTTCCAAGAAACAAAACTAGCTGATTAACAGTTTCTTAATCCAAAGTATGCTTAAAAGTGGTTTGTTACAAAGATGTTTTCGATCACATGGCAATCATTTGACTCATTTGTCTATAACTCAGTTCAGAAGCTTAATATTACAATGTGGTGTTCGGCAAACTTGTAGATTAGTGTTTTTTTCCTACAATCATCGCCAAGGACGTCATATTTTAACTCTGATATTTACGGCGTAAAAGTGTTAGTACCACCTACTCATACTAAACGATCTGATTTTTCGATCGTTTAGTATAAGTAGATGGTACTAGTGCTCTCACACCGTAAATATTAGAGTTCAGATATGACGTCCTTGGTGATAATTGTAGGAAAAATATTAATCTACAAGTTTGCGGAACACCACATTGTAATATTGGACTTCTGAACTTAGTTATAGACAAATGAGTCAAATGATTGCCAGGTGATCGAAAACATCCTTGGTTTGTTACACACTTGTACAGCAAAAGTGTTTGTTGAGCTGAAGCCTCTTGGAACCAGGGTGCAAAATGTTCACAGTCATTGGCTGTGCTGAAAACAGCACGAATTTGAATGATTCTGCGCTGATTATTCAAAACAAACAAAGTCATTTTCGCTCTTCCTCTTCACACAGTCCGTCAATTCGTAGTCCTTGAATATGATGCCGATCGAGAAGCATTTTCATAATTACCTAGGTTTATGGCTACGATTCCCACCGTAAACACTCCAAAACAATCAAATGAGAAAAGATCTGTGTACAGCATCATTAAATGTAATCGAATCTTTCAATTACCACTTGTAATCTTTCTCATCCATTTGTCAGTTATCCTCTCAAGGTGGAAAATCCCTGAAAAAAATTCTGAAGATATCCCGGGAGCAATCCATGACATAATCTCGTAAGGAATCCCCAAGAGCATCCTTGAAAAAATTCTCAGGAGGAATCTCTGAGAATCTTGTAGGAAATCCAAAAGGACAAACAAAAGGAATCCTGAATGAATCCCCTTAAGGATTACCGATATAAATTCCTAAAGGAAACCCGGGAAGATTTAATGAAGAAATTTCTGTTATTTCTACAATTGATCTACTTGATCTACACCTAAAAGGAGTCCCGGGAGAAACAAATGAAGGAACCTCGGGGGGAATCCATGAAGAACTGCCGGGAAAAAAATAGAAAAGTCAACGAATGAGTCTCTGGAGAAATCTGTAAATGAAACTTGGTAAAAATCAATAAAGAAATCCCGTGACGAATCGATAAGGGAATCCGTAGAGGAATTCCTGAATGAACCCCTGATAAATGCCCGAGAGAAGTCACTAAAGCTCAGGAGAAAATTTGGGAAAAATCCAGGAGCAATTTTGGGAATAATCCGCAAAAGAATCCCGAATAGAATTCCATAAGAAACCCCGGAAGGAATCCAGAGAGGAATTATTGACACAATCCCGAGTTGAATCCCTAATGGAATGTCAAGAAATATCCCTAAAGAAATCCCAGGAAAAAACAATGAAGGAGTACAGGAAAAAATCCCGAAGGGTATCCCGGGGGAAATCACTGAAGCAATCCCGGTAAAAATGTCAGAAGATATGCATAAATTAATCTCAAGTAATCAATATGGGAATCTCGGAAAAAATCTCTGCATGAGTTCTAAAGGAATCCCAGGAAAACTCCCTGAATAAATCTCGGAACAAAATTAATGAAAGAATGGCAGAGAGAATCTTGGGAGAAAATTCTGAAGGAATCACGGGAGACTTCTTGATAAAAAAAAAACTGATTTAGTCTTGTACCCAAAGCCCAAAGGATACCCGGGAAAATCGATAAAGAAATCCCGGGAAGTATCCATGAAGTAATCTTGGTGAAAATCCTGAAAGAAAACAAAGAAAGAAATCCCGCAAAAAAACCTAGGAAGAATCCTTCAGTAATCCCTGATGGAGTCTTGGAAATAATCAGTGAAAGAACAAGGAGAGTATCCTGGGAAATATCTTGAAAAGAATTATGGAAGGAATAATAAATGAATTCTAGGAGGAATCAGTGATATTGGATTCTGGCGGAATGCTTGGCAGAATTCTGAAGGAATACAAGATAAATCCTCAAAGGAAAGCCAGGAAAATAATACCGCAACAAATTTCTTGAATAATTTTTAAGAAAATTCTGAGGCATTCCTAGATGAATCCCTGGAAGAATATTTGAAGGTATCACTGCAAGAATCCTGGGTTTTGAAAGCAATAGAAATTCCAGGTGAAATCCTGGGACGATTTTCCAAAGGATTCTCTCTTCATGAAGTCCATAGAGAGTTACCGGGAAAAACTGCTAAATATTTAGCTTAGCTTGCTTTAGCTTAGAGTTAAACTGACTGTACATGTCAATGGTCCATTCTACATGGGGTCTCCAGTTAGTCTAGTGGTGAAGGCAAACATTTTCTCGACTCTCTGGGCATTGTGTATCATTGTACGTGCCGCACAACATACAAATTCATACAATGGCAGGTAAAGAAAGACCTTTAATTAATAACTATGGAAGTGCTCTAATAACATTAAGTTGAAACGATGCAGGCGAAGTCCCAGTGGGGACGTAGATCCATAAAGAAGAAGAACCATTCTACATGTATAAAGCTTTTGAACCGACCAGGAATCGAACCCATCAATCTCAGCATGGCCTTGCTGATAACCCGCGTGTTTACAAATACGGCTATATGGCCCCAACATATTAAGTTTCATACATACAAGCTGCTGTACCCACGCATTTCAATTCTTCAGAAGCAATACAACAGATACAACCAGAAGACCCTTCTGTATTCAGGTCTCAAGGGGTCCTAAAACCACCACCGCAGCCGGTCGGTGGCTCTTATTAATATTTAAATTAATGATGACCCCGTCTACCCGGTTGTTGTTCACACACAGACTTGGTTTGATACCTACCGGGAAACACGAGCCAACCAACCGAAGACGACACCATGTGTTGTGTATTCTCTCACTTTTTATTTGTTTGTGGGTTAGAGTTTGCTCTCCTGCTGTGTCCTTTTCGTGACAACTGCTGGGTCCAGTCAAACGCTGTACTAACTGAATGCCACTTCAAAGAGGTTCGGGGGTCGTCTAACCGAGCTTCCGTGGGTACACATTGTTGTTCCATTCTTTGGGTTTGTACTCATTGTCCGAGTTGGGCACGGTCGGTCGTCGGTGGTAGGCTGAGTGTGGTGTGAAATGGAATGCGGCTTTCAACCACGCGATGGAAGAAAAATACGAGGAAAAACTTTTCAAATGACTGGCACCGATGATAAGGATAATGAGGGAAGACTCGACTAAACAAAACAAAAGAGCAGCGAGCAGTAGCCACGAGAATGAAGGAATCTTACTAACCCCGGTTAAAAATAAGTGATAGATCAAGAACAGAATTTTGTTCCGATAATATAACGTTAGTCATGAATAACGTTATCAACGATTAGAAAAACATTTAGGTGTAGCAAAATTTGATTTGACTTTTTACTATTTAAATACTTACCCGATTTTGTAGCAAAATTCACAAAGCCGAAAGCGTTATAGCTGAAGCTTCCAAGATCTTTGTAGTACATAATAACTAATTTGGCAATGGTTTATTTTTAATCACTTTGTTTCTTCTTCAACAAGCATAAGCTATTTCGATTTTTCTTGAGAAAATGCACTTTTTTGACTGCTCAATAACCCACTTTCTTTTTTCAAATGCGCTCTAACAAGACTTGGTAATCATTTTGAAGTCAGAACCCTGACCTTCGTTTTCAATTTTCCTAACCGGGACAACATCCGACAAAATAAGTTCGGACCCAGACGAAACTGGGTGAGGCATATTTGCTTCAAAACTTGCGGTTAGCGGCGGCGGCAGCAGAATGAAGCTTATTATTTCTCGTTCTGTGGGAACAGCACATCTGGTTGCGCGGTAGACACTTAAAGACGACTCAGCCCAGATGGCGGACAGACGCTTTAATGCTTGAAAAATTGCACTTGCTTCTTGAGAAAAGGGTCCGTGGTGGGTGAACTTTGAGGTTTGATGAAAGATTGATGCGCGATTGAGAGGCTCAAGAGATGGATTGATTTCCTTTCCTATGAGCACTCTGACGGATATCTGCATCCGACATGTGGACCAGATTGACAAATTACACTTGTTAACTTGGTCCATTAATGGATAGATGAGACGTTATGTACAAAACGACCAATGCAAATCCCATTTTCTCCGAACACCCATCACAATCAACCGTATCGAATTTCGTCGTTTTTCTTCGTTGATCGCTTCGCCTCCTCAAGTGAGTCCCCGTTCGGGTGGGAGTAAATAACCGAAGCAAATGGAATTGTCTTTAGCCGAAAAGTCGTGTATATTAACGGCTCGACGGCGTGGCATCGTTGACCACGCCGGGTTGGCACTTGCTGGCGTCGTCACGGGCCCGATAAATCGACAGTTTGTCGCATTTACTTTCGCTTTGTTCGGTGCCAGCGACAGAACAGAACTTTACCATGCTGCTCGCTCCTCCATTCATCCGCGTTTTGTGCGTCCGTCGTCAGTTGTTGTTGGTGGTATAATGGATGCTGTACGTCATCAAGAATCCATCAATCAAAAGACATTCAATCACTTGTCTCGTCACCGCGTTGCTGGCTGGCGCTGGGTGTGCTCTACTAGTCGAGGTCGACGACGTTGTTATCGTCTTAGCTTTGCGTGTTTCCAAAGAGCACGGTCCATCGCATGGCCTTATGGGCGCAGAAAGTCGAATCAAACATGAGGGGAAGTTTACTTTAAGATTATCCTCGGGGAATAGTCACGCAAGATGTTGGGTATTTTGAGGGATTATGATGACGAATTGTTAACCCTTATGTGGCCAACAGGGTACCCGGGTACCCAGCGCCCATTCAAAAAGCATGGTGTAGAAAAAAGCAAAAAGTTTGTCGGACACATAACGGTTAACGATTCAATAAACTAAACAACTTGAAGTCAATCGAAACATTAAGTGACGAGTGATGTTGTTTGCTTTCCTTTGGCATTAGATACCTATTGGAAAAGATTCTCCTTCTAAACTCTGAGCTTAGTCATATTTAGTCTCTTTCAGCATGGCTTTGCATACGCAGACGTTACTACAAGGCCTTGAGAAACACCAGAAGTATAACTTTCTTTTCTCGGAAGACCAATGCGTGTGGATAGTTAACTCAGCGTACAACTTACCTCACCGGTCAGACTAAGGCCTGAGTGTCCTCTGCTGTACGTACGAGTCGTCTCCATTCTATTCGGTCCATGGCTGTGTGTCTCCAGTTCCGCACTCTGCAAAGTTCCGCAAATCTTCCTCCTTTTGATCGACCCACCCAGCTCACAGCGCTCCACGTCTTCTTGTACCCTCGAGACCATTTAAGTCGGGTTGCTATCCCACATCCTGATGACGTGACCCGCCCACCGTAGCCTAACGATTTTCGCGGTATGGACGATGGTTGGTTCTTTCAGCAGCTGATGCAGCTCGTGGTTCATTCGCCTTCTCCAAGTGCCGTCTTCCATCTGCACTCCGCCGTAGATGGTACGCAACACCTTCCGTTCGAAAACTCCAAGGGCGCGTTGGTCCTCTGCACGTAGGGTCCATGTTTCGTACCCATAGAGGACTACCGGTCTAATCAGCGTTTTGTAGATAGCTAAGTTTGTGTGACGGCGAACTTTGTTCGATCGTAGAGTTCTGCGGAGTGGCCCAAGTACACGAGTTCTTTAACCGCCTCGATTTCATCGCCTTCGATTGAAATTCGGAGTGGCGGGTTCGGTGATTCCTCCATGGAGCCCTTTGTCATCATGTACTTTGTCTTCGACACATTAATGACTAATCCGATCCGCCTGGCTTCATCCTACAGTCGGATGTACGTTTCCGCCATCGTCTCAAATTTGTGAGCTATATCATATCATCAGCGAAACCAAGCTGAATGGGCAAAATTCGTTCCACTCGTGTTTATCCTCGCTCTCCTTATTACACCCTCTAAAGCAGCAAGCACGAAAGACCATCACCTTGTCGTAACCCTCTGCGAGATTCGAAGGGACTCGAGAGTGTCCTTGATACTCGAATAACGCACATCACTCGATCTATCTTTGCCTTGATCAATCGTATCAGTTTATCCGGAAATCCATATTCGTGCATAATCTGCCATTGCTGGTCTCGATCGATTGAATCGATGAACAAGTGATGTGTGGGCACTAGGGCAGTTCAGACTTCAAACATGTCAAAAATTCAAAGCTCCCATATGGTCATTACAATCCTTGGTGCGAAACTAGAGTCCTGTCAAATTTTCAGCCATTTCGGTGGTGATTTAATGGTGGCCCAAAAGCAAAATAGGTTTATATGGGAATTACTATGGAGAATTTTCGAAAAAGGTTCTCCTCGTTGTAGAGCATTACCACATGGATGAAGTAAAAGGGTCAAAGCCGAATTGAATTCTTCAGATTTTAATGATGAATGTTGCCGAAGACCGGAACTCATTTCGACAATCGGGTAAAAAGTTATTAAACAAATTCTCACTCGCATGCGCATTTTCATACACGTTTCCCTTCAAGGTGTGCAAGAAGGTAACACGCATACTATGATTGCGTGTCAAGCATGTCGATCGAGCTGTGGTCTTCTGTTCATGCATGCATGGATGAATATCGATTAATAACTTCTGTCTCGTGAGTCGAAACGAGTTGCGGTCTTCGGCAACATTCATCATTGAGGTCTGAAGAATTCAATTCGGCTTTGACTCATGACTTCATCCATATGATGAAGCTCTACAACGAGGAGAACCTTTTTCGAAAATTCTCCATAGTAATTCCCATATAAACCTATTTTGCTTTTGGGCCACCATTAAATCACCACCGAAATGGCTGAAAATTTGTCAGGACTCTAGTTTTGCACCAAGGATTGTAATGAACATATGGGAGCTTTGATTTTTTGACATGTTTAAAGTTTGAACTGCCCTAGTGGGCACGTTACATTCGAGGCATTTCTGCAACACCTGGCGGATGGTGAACAACCTGATATTGCCCCACAAACTCTCTTGCAATCGGTGATAGACGGCGGCATAAAATTTGAGAGAGTATCTTGTAGGCAGCGCTCAGTAGTGTGATCGCGCGGTAGTTCCCGCAATCCAACTTGTCGCCCTTTTTGTAGATGGGGCACACGATACCTTCCATCCATTCCTCCGGTAATACTTCCTCCTCCCAAATCTTGGTAATGACCCAGTGTAGTGCTCTCACCAGTGCTTCTCCACCGTATTTTAGAAGCTCGCTTGGTAGTTGATCTGCTCCAGCGGCGTTGTTGTTTTTCAACCGGCCAACCTCCTCCTCAATCTCTTGGAGGTCAGGGGCCGGAAGTCTTTCGTCCTGTGCACATACTCCTAGATCTGTTACCACGCCACCTTCGGTACTTGCAACGTCGCCATTGAGGTGCTCATCGTAATGCTGCCGCCATCTCTCGACCACCTCACGCTCGCTCGTGAGAATATTTCCGTGATTATCTCGGCACATGTCGGCTTGTGACACGAAGCCTCTGCGCGAGCGATTCAGCTTCTCGTAGAACTTTCGTTTGTCCTTAGCGCGGTACAGCTCTTCCATCGTTTCGTGATCTCGTTCTTCCTGCTGGCGCTTCTTCATCCGGAAGACTGAGTTCTGCCTGTTCCGCGCCTGTTTGTAACGTGCCTCATTCGCTCTCGTACGGTGTTGCAGCATTCTCGCCCATGCTGCATTCTTCTCGTTTTTCAACTGTTCACATTCGCCGTCGTACCCGTCGTTTCTGTGATTAGCCGACCTATGGCGGATCGGATGTCCCTCCAGCCATCTTCAAGTGTAGCTGCACCAAGCTGCTCTTCCGTTGGTAAGGCCACTGCTAACTGCTGCGCGTAGTCTTGAGCCACTTCTACGTTACGCAGCTGCTCGATGTTGAGCCGCGGTGTTCGACTTCGACGCGTGGTGATAACTGTCGAAAATTTTGAGCGTATGCATACAGCGAATAAGTAGTGATCCGAATCTGTATTCGCACTGCGGTATGTTCGGACATTGGTTATATCCGCGAAGAATTTACCGTCGATTAGAACGTGGTCGATTTGATTTTCTGTTTGATGGTCCGGTGATCTCCAGGTGACTTTGTAGATATCTTTGCGGGGGAAGAAGGTGCTTCAGACTGCCATACCACAGGAGGCTGCAAAGTTTACGCATCGCTGGCCGTTATCATTCGATACGTCGTGCAGGCTGTTTAGCATGATTACCGGTCGGACCTGTGGCGGACGTTCAAAAGTTCGTTGAAGCAGGGACGATAAAGGTGAGCTGGCGCGTATGTCCTTTGGCATTCCACGAGCCACCAGAGGTTTGTTTTAGGTGTCTGGAACCAGGACACAAGTCGTGGGACTGCAAAGGCCCTGACAGGCGCAAACTGTGAAGGCAATGCGGTGCTGAAGGCCCAAAGCTGCACGAGTCCACCCATCTGCATTATCTGTACCGGGAAAGCCGCGAACAACAGACATCCGACGGGTGGACCAAGGTGCCCGGCCTTCAATAAAGCCGCAGTGAACAAATTACAGTGCAGGTAACGCAGCTGAACCTGAACCATTGTGATGCGGCTCAGCAAATGCTTTGTCAGGCGGTTTCTGAGTGATGCAGCGAGCACGATCAGAGGAAGAGCGGAACGAACGGCAAGTGGTATTCGCCACTGCAAAGGCGCGCTTAAGACCGAGATAAGAGCAAGCAAAAAAGCCTGCTTTGATGGTCTCTGTCAGAGTACCAATGCGAACCCGTGGGGTGACGCCTACAGGATCGTTATGGCCAAGACGAGAGGTGTGATGGCTCATACAGAGCAATCTCCAGAGATGTTGGAGGGGATCATCGAGGGGCTTTTTCCGCGTCATGATTGTAGTCCTTGGCCTCCTTTCGTAGGACAGTCGGGGACTGCGGCTGGCGATGAGGGCAGGGTCACCGATGAACTTGCGGGAATAGTTAAGTCCCTTAGCGTAGGTAAGGCCCCAGGTCCGGACGGAATTCCGAACCTGGCCTTAAAAGTAGCTATTGTAGAGGCTCCCGAGATGTTCAGATCTGCTATGCAGAAATGCCTGGACGAGGGAGTTTTCCCAGAAGCTTGGAAGAGTCAGAGCCTGGTACTATTGTCAAAGGCGGGGAAACCCCCCGGAGACCCGTCGGCATATGGACCAATATGCTTGATTGACAGGGCGGGGAAGGTGCTCGAAAATGGGGCGAAGGCGTAAATGGTCTTTCGAGCAACCAGTAAGGCTTCCGGAAGGGAAGGTCCACCGTAGACGCTATCTTGTCGGTTACAGAAACCGCCGAGAAAGCACTCGAGCCTAAGAGGAGGGGAATTCGCTTTTGCGCAGTAGTGACTCTGGATGTAAGGAATGCGTTTAATAGCGCCAGCTGGTCTGCTATTGCCGATGCGCTCTTGCGTCTGGGGATACCGGAGTACCTGTACAAGATTCTCGTTACTTTCAGAGTCGTGTACTAGTCTACGACACGGAGGTGGGTCGGAAGTGCTTTCACATAATCTCAGGAGTCCCTCAAGGTTTCATCCTGGGTCCGGTGTTATGGAACGTCATGTACGACGAGGTGTTGAAGTTAGAGTACCCACACACTTAGCTAAAATCACCGACTTCGGTAATATTTTACCGAAATCTCAACCGTTAAGTTTTTTACCGGAGAAATTCGGTGACGTTTACCGAACTTCGTTAAAATTTGACAGATAAACGATAACATTTTACCGAAATTTGGTAATTTTTACAGAATTTCGGTAAAAAACCATTACCGAACGTTCAGCTGTTGAGATTTCGGTAAAAATTACCGAACGCGACTAGCTGTGCAGTAGGAGTGGAGATTGTCGGATTTGCCGACGACATTACGTTTGAAGTCTACGGTGAAACGATCGAGGAGGTGAAGTTGACTACCGACCACTCGATCAAGGTTGTGCAGGCGTGGATGCAGTCCAGGAAACTGGAGCTGGCTCACCACAAGACATAGGTGACGGTTGTTAACAACCGGAAGTCAGAGCAGCAGGCGGAGATTAGTGTAGGTGCGGTGTACGCCAGTAAGCGCAAGCCTCTGGCTAGTGTTGCTACGTCCATACTTAGGTATGGCGACCCAGCGTGGGGTACCGCGCTAAGTACTGAATGCTATCGACGGAAGCTGGAAAGTACTTACAGGCTTATGTGCCTGAGAATTTCGAGCGCGTACCGCACCGTGTCACACGACGCTCTCTGCGTCATTACTGATATGGTGCCTATCGGCATCCTTATCAGTGAGGACATGGAGCGCTTCGAAATGCGCGGCACATGAGGCATACACAGGACTGCAAGGATGGCATCTACGGTCAAATGGCAGCGCGCGTGGGACAGTTACACCAAAGGAAGGTGGACCCATAGATTGATACCGAGGGTATATAGTTGAATTAATAGGCGCCATGGGGAAGTTACATTCCACCTGACACAGGTCCTTTCAGGTCATGGTTGCTTCCGACAGTAACTGCGAACAACTTAGTCCAGAGGATGTGTAAGGATGAGGTTAGCTGGAACGCCGTTTCATCGGCTATCATCCATATCGTCTGGGAGCTACAGAGGAGGTGGCGCGTGGACTCGAAGAATGGCTAGTTCAGATGAGGTACAAGAGGTGGTCTAGGGGTTCGGAGTCGACTCCGTAGGTCATACCGGTACCCTGCGGTCGAGATCGACTCTTACAGTGATTAAGTGGCCGCGGAGACGAAGTCCCAGTAGCGTTGCAGTTGTGGCGTCGGTCTACTGGGTTGGATCCGAGCCCGCGGTTGGAAAGAGGTCACCGGCAAGGGTCGGGATAGGTGAGACCCTGCTGTCTGCAACCTTCGGGTGCATCTGATAGGGCCTGAAGGGTAGTGATACCCTTCCTTTGCGGGCAGGTCAGATCGGGTTGCACGTGGGCATCAGTTCTTGATGTCTGTCAAGCAGTTGGGCGCGGGTGGAATTGACCCTGCCCGCCTTCCGAGGACAAAGGGAGTGGTGAGGACCACTCGGGAAACTGGCTAAGCACCAGCATGCTAACGTGATGGACTCTCCAAAGCGAGTCATCGATGTTCGTTGCTGCAGGCTACGCAGCTAACCTTGAGGGTGCGATGTGCACTAGCCCCTCTCTGAAATTGTGTTTTAGAGGGTCGATATAGCCGAGGCGGTAAACGCACGGGTATTCAGCATGACCATGCTGAGGGTGACGGGTTCGATTCCCGGTCGGTCCAGGATCTTTTCGTAAAGGAAATTTCCTTGACTCCCTTGGGCATAGAGAATCTTCGTGCCTGCCACACGATATAAGCATGCAAATTGGTCATTGGCAGAGGATGCTCTCAGTTAATAACTGTGGAAGTGCTCATAGAACACTAAGCTGAGAAGCAGGCTTTGTCCCAATGAGGACGTTACGCCAAGAAGAGAGAGAGAGGGTCGAGGAGAGATTAGTCCTGGCTTTTACTATTGTTGTAGAAGACGGCCTTAACCCCACACTACCCTAACCTTCCTGTTAGGGTGTCTGTTGAGCAGATTTTTCCCCTTATGGTTTAGAAGGAGAAAAAATAGACTAAAATATCCATGCAAATACAGCAAGAACTCATGCACATAACGGAAATGTTCGTTCACATTTACATGAGATGTCAAGTAAAATCACGCTATGATCGTGAACATTTTCGCTAATAGTCGCGTAACCGATTGGAGTTCATGATGGAATACAAATAGTCTCTTGTCCCAAAATACTTTTGCATGAATTTCCGAAATGCTTCGCGGAATATTGGAAAGGCATCAATGTATCGCTTTGTGATGATTGATGGATTCTCACAGCACAAACTTTTGGTTGCCGTAACATTAATATTGAACCACTGCTAGTCTAATAATGAACGATTTTTTTTTGAAATTTTCTCAAGCAATTGATCATTTGTATTTCTTTTATTATTGCTTTCGAGATCTTCCACCATGCTGTCGTGCTCGTCATGATACCCAGGTCTACGATATGATTGGCTCGCGAGGTTCGCTCACATTTCTTCCACTTCCCAAACAAGTTCAGGCTCCTACCGGTTTTTCGGCAATCGCGATTCGTCCATTCTACGCTTCGCTCTCTCTACGTTTTTGGCGGCGCGGCGTGTCTATGCCTGCCTACACTTTTGTCGCTCTTCGTTTCATTGTTGCGTCGCTTTCTGATTGGTCAAGTCGGATGTTGGCAACACCCAGTTTGAAGGCGAATCGTGCTGCGTCAAGTCATCCGATGGCGGCGCATGGTGGATTATAGCTAGCTATATGCTGAAATGTTTTGCCAACGAGGCGTTAAATCCTATAAAATCAATTAATATATCATGTCTCCTCTCGAACAACCAACAACCCGGCCAAACCACACGTTCCTATGAACTCACTCTCGTCTGAACCTCACCGTCACTCAGCATCTAAACAGCTTTATTAATAACATTAATATTTAGTCGCGATAATGGAACGCTCCGATTGGTCCATTTAAAATTTAAAATTTTCGTCAGCCACTTCCTCCACTATCATCGCTTGGTTTGAGCGGAGATTTTCAGAGCAACTGGCTGCGACCTGTGGGAAGACCATCGCGCCATCATCATCATCGTCATCGATTCGGTCGTCGTGTGGGGATGTGAGGATGAAATTGCTTGCCTGCTTAGCGCTTTTATAACATACATATGCTGATGTAGCATCACCAACGACGACGAAAAACGATTGACTGTGATGCTTACACTCGCTGACTGCGCTGGCGATACGGGACCGTATACCCGCGAGTATGGATGTTATTTTCCACCAGAATAATAACTATAATCACCACGATAATCGCCAGATAATAGCCGCGCACTCGCGACAGACTATGCCATCATTCTGCTGCAGCGCGGCGGTAGTGCACTGACTGACTGGCGTGGTTTATGTCGTTTTGTTCCCAGCGTCATTTAGGGACGACGACGACCAGCAGCAGTAGCAATGCAATCAAGAGATTTAGCAGTATGGAAGATATCTTGACTATGAAATGCCTGGGATATGGGGTACCAACATGCGTTGCGAGTAATATTCAGCTTGGCAATAAAAATGGTTCTTCACGCAACACATAAGTTATAATAAACGACCGACGCAAATGCTGCTTATTCTTCGTGGCGTAACGACCTCACTGGAACAAATCCAGCTTCTCAGCTCTCAGCCTCTCCACTGTAAATAACTGAGAGCCGCCGCTAACAATGGTCATTATGCATGTGTATATCGTATGGAAGACACGAAGATACTCTATGTCCAAGGAAGTCAAGGAAGTTTCCGCTTCGAAAGGTTCCTGGACCGACCAGGAATCAAGCCGTGTACTGGATACACGTGCGTTTACAGCTGCGGCTATCTGGGGCCTTACTGTGGGCACACCGCAAATTATTTATATTTGATAGAGTACGTATGAAAATACATACTAATCTTAAAAACTGACTAAAAGCGATCATCCCGTTTATTTCAAGCAGCAGTATTGAAAAGTACATCTATACCTGTTCAAAACTCATCATTTCTGTTGTTTGACCTTCTGACCACTTTTTTTGTCAAATATGTATACTTCAGGCTTTCCAGTGATACATTTCACTCAAAAGTGTGAAATTAATTCAGTGGGAATTTGAAAACTTTTCGCAAACACAAACACCAGGTTAGCTCATCGGAACAAATTGGCACTGGAGAGGTAGTGAACCCAATTGCCTCCAATAACCTTTCACAGAAACACCTCGCCCGGTATCGATTTCCGCCAGCCATCGCGACCCACGGCTGTGGTGTAGCGAAACATCAATAAAATCACTCATAGGGAAACTCCGGCTTAATCGGCTGAAGCAAAGCACAAAACTTCCATCGTATTCTACGTGATTTCCTCCCACCACCCACCATCACCACCACCACCAAAGACCCCACCATCAACTTCCTTTACTTTGCCGACGTTACTTGGAACAGGATTCGCTACTTCGTTGCCATAGGTCCCCACACCCCACCACCTTCGACCCAGATTTGACCGCGAAATCGAGAGCCGTTCGTCCGCGCCCCGTCTTGAAAAGGAGCCGGAGGTGGGTGGGGACCAAGCTTCGAGAAAGGAAACGTTTTAGCCCGGAACAACAGCGGCACAAAATTGCAACTCCTCGCTGCCCGAATGATACTGCACAGCAAAAAGTGTTTCCGATAATACACAATATATATTTACTGAAAAGGTTTTGGGATTGGCTTCCGGAAATGGCCGCAGCAATGGTTCGATTGTTCGATTTGCGGTGGCTGACCTGGAAGGAGCAACGGGCGCAGTAGTGATTGGTGGTTCTGGTGGTAGGAATCGATTTTAGCCTTGTTCCTTCCAATAGACAACAACAGTGGGGCAACCTTTCGGCACGACTTACATCGCTCAAAGTGAGTGACAAATAGTCATCTTCGCATTCTGGCTGGGTTGTTTCCCATTCACTCTATTGACTCGCCTTCGGCTGTTTCACATGACTGCAAGAGGACGTCGAATCAAGACGGTGACAATATCGATGTTGATATAGACCAGTAGTTGCCAAACCGCGACCCACAGTTGCTCCGAGAAGGTGTGGTGGAGCTTGTGAACTATTTTTAAATTTTGGAACAGTTGGCTTCTTTAGCGATGTTTAAATAGTTCCATAATCTGAATGTGTATGTCAAATAGAGCAGAATTCAAAATATTCATTAATTTCGGTGCCCGGGAACAAATTTCAAAATTAATTTGAAGTTCGTATGGGAGCGATTTGATGAATCACCCCTCGTCAAATTGTGTACTGGGCGGAGCTGTCAAGCAGTTGCTCAGATGTCAAAAGGTGTTTTAGAAAAATCTCTTTGAAATTGATTTAAGGTATCAAAATAAAGTTCTAAAAATCTGAAAAAAATCATACACCATACCAATTCAATCGGCACTTTTAAAAACTAATTGTGTATTCCAAAAAAAATGGATAATGTCGATGCATTTTTTCACAATTCTTGGAAGAATTAGAAACAGTGTTAAACTGTCTTTTGTTGCAAACGTTCTGGAGAAAGTCTTGAATGAATCGTGATGTTTAAGAATAAATTGCTTCTGAAAAACCCTTTAAACTTCAAGTAAACATTTTGATGCCATTCCAGGAGGCAGTTCAGACAACATTTCTAATAGTCTCCATGAAGAACTTTCTTAACATACTCAAGGTGGCCTCAATGGGGCATTTATTTGTCTGACAGTTTTTTTAGTGGAACTTTGAAAAGAAAACTGTGAAAAAGTGTATCAATCAATCAATCAACCGTGGGTGTTCGGCCATTTGGCCGAACGCCGTATGGCTGAATGCCATTTGGCCGAATTTTTATCCAAAGGATTTGGAAGCGTGGAATAACATTCTAGCTGCCAATATGATCATCATAAAAATGTTCTTCTTTCAATCACAGGCTATTCTTTCTAGTTTTACCGTCAAGAGATTAGTTGCCGTTGAAACTTAGAATATTTTTGTCAGATATTTTTCCTTCTCTGAATCAAAGGCTATTCTTTCGAGTTATACTGATATAGAAAACAGTGGCATGACCACTTAAGGACAAACTTCTTAACATCCCGCTTTAACAGTGCATCAAAACTTCAAACGCACAAATCTCAAGAAGCAAGCTTCACACAACAAAGTATTCTATTATTCTGTTCTTGCTCACTTGTAATAAATCTAAAATAAGAAGATCAGGTGCGCTGGTTTTGTTTACGAAGAGATTGGTGCCCTCGAAATCGTGAGTAGGTGCCAAAGTCGGCCATTGTGGCGGCCATGTTGGGATTCTAACAAGTCTGACCTTAAGTTTATCATACCTTTTTCGGCCAAACGTCGTTCGGCCAAATGACTCTTTCGCCAGATGATGGTATTCGGCCAAACGGCATTCGGCCAAATGGCGTTCGGCCAAATGACCCGGAACCAATAGTGGAACTCGTAAGGCTCACCTAAAGAACATTTCTTTAGAAGTTTTCGTCGCAGCAGTTAACTAAGTTTCACACAAGTTACATGACAGAATTTTGATATAAAATGCTGAATGAAATAGTTTAGATATTTCCATCGGAGTTTTAAATTTTGTAATTTATGACATTCCATGACATCCCCATGGAATGTCATAAATTACAAAATTTCTAAATTAAAACTGCGATGGAAATATCTATCGGAGTTTTTTTTTGGAAATATCGCAATACATACCATCGATTTCATTTCATTTAAAGACTCCATGGTTTCTTTTTATTTATTTGTTTTATTTCTGGAAGATGTTTGGCACTTTCAGCCTTCTAAGCGGTAAGTGATTATTGCATGGACATTCTGACGTTTCGACGTATATTTTATTTTGTTCAAAGATTTCTATGGTGTGTAAAAAATGTTTAAGATTTATATTAACTTTTACAAGTTTTAACATTTTGCTTGCTTACAGTTTTCGCTCGCGCTTTTTCTATAAAAAAAAGCTCGCCAGAAAATGCAAAAATCAGTGAAGGCCGCACCTATTGCTACACAAATAATACAAAAATTGTAACAATCACCAAACCCAATTTTGTCACACATAAACCATAGTGGGACGCCATACGAAAATCATAGACAGTTGAAAGTCAAGCAAGACACACAAAAAACCAAACGGAGCCTCCGTAAGCTACACTACACTAATCAACACAACTTCAAAAATTGTTACAATTAATTAAATTTAAATTATTATTTTTTTTTTTTTTTATTCTTAATCACTTAACCTAATTTACAGCTCTTTTGTCCACTAGGGTACTACGTGAGCGATTCCAATTGGACGCTGCACTTCCACTTTGTACAATGCCTAAATGTATTCTATTTTATTCAACTTTATTGAACTGGTTTTAGCCTTTGTGCTTCTTTCACTCTTCTACCCTGTCCATGGTAGAATGATGAGCACGATGATGCTGATGTGTGGCTGCTGTTCCTTTTTCAGTCCGATTGGGGGTCAATTATGAGTTGCGGTTCGCCGATATCCAAATTCCGGGTCCGTTAGAGCATATGCTCCGAAGAGGGTCAGGTGCCAGCTGCTCTCGAGGGGAAGAGCAACTGACGAAAAATTGCAAGTGCCGGGGCTGGGTTCGAACCCATGACCATCCGCTTAGGAAGCGAACGTGTGGACCACTGCGCCACGGGCCCCGACAAATTATTAATTTGTATATACATATATAGAAATCCTTGAAGAAGACGACATATTCGTCGAAACATCGGAATGTCGATAGAATAACCTTTTTTACTGCTTAGAAGACTGAAAACGCCGCAAACCTTCCAAATATCAGCAATCAGTCGAAATCATCATTTTTTTTTTTTTTTGAAAATCAAATTCTGCTATTTCATTAACAATTTGCCATTTCTTTCAGAATTAAGCCCAGATATCATATCTGTGTGTTTCATGTACGTTGGATTTCAACAGGACCACTTGCGTTGTTATTATAATTATTTTTTTTTTTACATTTTCAAGAGCTTTTTCTGGAACTCCTTAGACGCTTTCTGATCATTAAATTGGGAAAATGTTAGGCGCGAGCGGGCCGTTAGGCCGAAAGCCGTTAGGCTGAAAGCCGTTAAGTCGAAATCCTGGTTAGGCATGCTTATTTATAGGATCTACGCAGGATTCCTTGGAGAAATATTAAGAGCATTTTTCAACATAATTTCAGATTAAGTCTTGACATAAGTGCTTGGAGTTTTTCCACAAAAGATTCAGATAGCCGCCGGAGAGGAGAATATCAAATTCATAACAACAGAATTACAATGCCTGTTTTTTTTATCATAATTTGTTATTATTAACTTACCAAAGGATTACTTTTTTCATAACATGTTTTGTTGTTCACAAGACGCGACGCAAGGCAAGACACTACACTTATCGTTCTTACAATCGTGTTTAGTTGGGCAATCTTATTTTGTTTCAGTCAAGTTATTAAGATTCATCCACTTATAACATAACACTAGTTTACAGCATTTTTGAACTCGATAAACTGATGATCGTTTTTGGTGTAGAATCATGCCCTGAGTTCGAAAACGCGAAGGAAAAAAATTATAGTAGAGTGGAAATTTTTTCGACTTTCCATACAAGGTTGATGATTTGAAATCGACTTTTGTTCTATTTTTAAGCAACGTCGCTCACTTCACACGTCTCTTTCTCCGTAAATAATGCTCCGATTGAGCTTATTGAGAAAGAATTTTTAGATTGTTTTTTTTTTTTTATTGAAAAAAATACATTTCTTCATATATTTTAGGAAATTTGGCTAAAATTTAAGGAGATCGTCCCTAAAACTCGTTAATATCTTGAATTTCATCAATCTGACGCAAAACCTGCATTCAGATGATCGAATGGTATTGTATTCAGCTTTTAATTTATGGAAAAAGATTTTGAAATTGGTTGAACAAAACGCAAGATATTTGAATTTTAGTAAAATACATATTTTTAAAAGTTGTAAAATTCGATATTTAGCTAAAACTCAAAAACTGGTCTACTTAAAATTTTTTGAAGCACGGTTTCAAAATCAGTGCTAAATTGTACTTCAAAAATTTTGGTCGTTGACAGAAGTTCACGACTTTCGTTTTATTTTTATTTACTTATCGGATTTTGTTACGAAATTTTCACCACGACTCTAATTTCACTTTAAAATGTTCAAATTTCTTAAATAAATTATTTGTGTTCCCCCTCAAAATGTCGCCAAAAAAATATTCCGATGGGGGGGGGGGGGAGGAGTGACATAAGAAAAATCGAAATTTGGGTCAGCCTAAATTTTTCAAAATTAAAAACAAAGTTATCTAATAGCGTGAATTTTCTCAAGAAATGTTATCATAATATTCTGGAGAAAAATCCAAAGAAAATACCCTTAGGGTTTGACTAGAAGCTGGAAGTTTTAAAAAGCTATCAGAGCTCTTGTTACCAATTCCCCTAGAAATTCTGTTGAAAAATATCAACAGAGATTACCATAAAAATTACCGAGCAGCGTATGAAGGCTTAATGATGTTTCTTTTATATAAATGTCTTTCATTCATTGACTTGTTTTTCATTTGAAAATGGTTGGATATAGATATACTTTGTTACATAAATGTTGATTTCAGTTGAAATGCCACAAACAGCGTGGTGTCCAATTTCTGGAGGATTGAAGATTTTTCTTTACAGTGGATGACTTATTGGAGAATTTCCTGGTTCCTGTATGTATTCTATCAAAATTATCTTAAAGAATTCTAATGCAAATTATTGGAGGAATTCCTCTAGAAATCCTCGATATAATTGAAAAAAATCTTCTGTTAATTCTGGAGAAATTCTTGGATGCATCCCTGGTAAAGATGATGGAAGAAACTCCGAAATATCTGAAGGAGCTCCTGAATAAATTATTAAAGAGATCGTGAGAGGAATCCCTGGAGAAATCCCTGGATGAATCTCTGGAAGAATTTCAGGAAGATATCCTGGAGGAATGCCTGGATGCACTTTTGGACAAATTCCTGCAGGAATTCATAGCGGAAACCTGGAAGTATGCCTGGAGGAATTCCTGGAAAAAAATCTTGAACAATCCCCTGGTTGAATTCCTGGAGAAATTTCCCTGTAAAATATCATGGAGGAATCCATGCAGCAATACCTGCAGGAAATTCTGAAGGAACTTCTGGGCAAATTTTTTGCTGAATCCCTGGAGAAATTCGTGGCGTAAACCCTGGAAGAATACCTGGAGAAATATCTAGAGGGATTCTTGGAGGAATCTCTGGAGGAATCCTAAGAGAAATTCTGGAACGAACCCCTGGAGATATTTCTGTAATTTCTGAAGAAATCTCTGAAAGAACCCCTAGAGGAATTCCTGGAGGATTTCCTAGAGGAATTGCTAGAGGAATCTCTAGAGGATTTCCTAGAGATTTTTTTTTATTTTATTTTAATCTCCGTGTATTTAACTACTGGTAATTCTACACTATGTCCCTGGAGGAATCCCTGGCGAAATCATTAGAGGAATCCCTGGAGAAATTCCTAGATATATTTCTGGAAGAATTCCTGGAAAAATCCTGGAGGAATTACTTGAGAAATTTCTGGAGGAATTTCTGAAGGAATCCCTGGAGTTTTTCTGGAGAAATAAGGAATAGAAATAGGAATTTCGGAAGGAATTCCTGGAGGAATCATTGCAGGAATTCTTGGAGGAATTCCTTGGAGAATCAGTGGAGCAACTCCATGAGGAATTCCTGGATGAATCCCTCGAGGTGTGGAGCGGACCTGGTGTGATGGTTAGAACACTTGACTATCACGCCGAGGACCTGGGATCGAATCCCACTCCCGAAAAACTCGCAAAATGTGAGTTCTTCCTTCGGAAGGGAAGTAAAGCGTGGGTCCCGAGATGAACTAGCCTAGGGCTAAAAATCTCGTTAATACAGATAAAAAAAATCCCTGGAGGAATTCCCGAAGGAATGTCTGTAGAAATTTCTACAGGAACTCCTGAAGAAATCTTTAAAAGAATTCCTGAAAGAAACTTTGGAGGAATTCCTAGAGGTATCTCTAGATTGATTCTTGGAGGAATCCCTGAAGGAACTCTCGAAGGTATCCTTGGAGGAATGCTTGTGAGAATCTCTGGAAGAATTCTTGAAGGAATTCCTGGAGGAATCCCTTGAGAAATTCCTGGAGGAGTCTGTAGAAAATTCTACAGGAACTCCTGAAGGAATTTCAAGAGAAATTCCTTAAAGAAACTCTGGAGGAGTTCCTAGAGGTATCTCCAGAGAAATTTCCTGGACGAATCCCTGAAGGAATTCTCGGAGGTATTCTCGGAGGGATGCTTGCAGGAATCCCAAGAAAAATTTATGAAGAACTCCAAGGAGGAATACCTGAGGAATCAGGGTCTCCAGTTAGCCTTGTCGAAAAGGCTTTGAATCGTCAATCCGGTGACGGCGGGTTCGATTCCCGTTCTGGTCGGGAGCTTTTCTAGTCCTCCCTGGGCATAGTATGGCATTGTCCTTGCCCTACAATATACAAATTCATGTAGTGGCAGACAAAGAAAGCCCTTCAACTAATAACTGCGGAAGTGCTCAAAGAGCACTGAGTTGAGAATAAGGCAGGCCAAATTCCAGTGGAAACGTAGGGCATTGAAGAGGAAGAAAAAGATGACCAGATGGAATCCCAGGAGTTTCTGAGGAAATCCCTGGAAAAAATATTGCAAAAATCGCAATAAGAATTCTTGAAAAAATTCTTCGAAAGACTTCGTGAAGGAACTCCTGGAGTAATCCCGGAAGCAATCCCATAAAGAATTCCTAAGGGAATCCCTAAACAATTCCTTGAAGAATTCTGGATTTATTCCTGGAGGAGTTTTAAAACTATTCAGGAGGAATTCCTGAAGGAATCCCATGAAGAGTTCCTACCTTGGAGGAATACCTGGAAGAATTCCTGAAGAAACCCTATGAGAAGTTCCGGAAGCAATCCCATGAGGAATTATTTAGCAAATTTCAGGTGAGCTTTCTCAGGAGTTATAGCTCATTACTATCTGCAGTTTGGGTTTTCGGTCTAAAAAAATCTAACAACGGAACATTCAGGTTCGGCGTTTGGACCTTTTGCAGAGCCTGATTGCTTCCATGTTCTGAGAGAATCTAGGATTTTCATGCCAGGTTAATTTGTAGTTACATTACGTTGAGGACTACTGATGTATATCGACTATCTAGCTGGGTATGCCTTGCCAGGAGGGTTGGCGGAAAATCTTGATTTCCACTTGCTCGAAACTTACATAATTTGTGACGATGTGTTTCAACCAGAAATCAAAACCTAAACGTTTGGTCTACATCGTACACCGTTAGTGTTTGTTTTAATCGGTCCATTATCATTTCAAACAAGAAGATTACAATTTTCCGATTGCTTGCTTGTAGTTCACTATTAATCATGCCGCCTGCCAACTATACTCCTCAACACATTCACCACAATTGAAGAAGGTGATTGGCTGTTTGATGAACTTGGTTCTGTCTCTGACTCTGAAACTCACCCCTTTCATCAACAGCGATAGGCACATATAGGATTGCCAACTTAATATTGCTTGCTTTGCTTGCTACACAGCAAACACATAAGTGCCCATCCGAGGATGGTCTGTTTATTGTGCCCGGGATAAGTGGTTGGAAAATGGAAATTAGCTTTGCTTTATTAGTTGTGATAAGCCGTCATTATCGACTTGACGGTGGCCGGCCGCGGCCGGCGTTGCACAACGCCGTCGCTCGGACCGTCCGTCGTCAGTTTGCTACAATTGCAATTGCAAATTTTGCAGAAAGCCTCTGAAGATCAGCTGTGTACACTAGTAGACACACAGTTTGATTGCGTTGGGTTAGTTAGTGTTGGCCTCGGTTATGCTGCGAGATGCGGCGCGCGGTACGACGGGAAACCCATTTGCATCCAATGTAGTGAGCCGCCTCCTGCCAAGTTCGCTGCCAATTACAGAACGATAAATCGATTGCTATTTTTGAATTGCATCTGATATAGAGCGGATATATCCGCTTAGCAGTGAGTGGTGGAGGGAAGCTCAAAGATAAACAGATAAAATCCTTGAATCCATGATTAACATACTACATTTTATTCTTAAAAAAATGTAACTTTTTTTAATGAAAATATACATAATTAAAGAAATATTTTACCAAAAAAATTTCGGAATTTACCAAAGCAGGATTAAATGAAAAGCGCCTGGAAGTGATAAGCGAGAAAATTTCTATCGGAATGTTTGTAATTTATTTGGAACGAAAATTGAGGATCGGAACAATATGCGGAAGTTTCCTGCATCGATCGATGGTGCGCTGAACAAGATTGCCCCAGTTGAAGTCAGGAAGGCATTTCTTTAGGTTTGTGAAATTTGGTTTGTTCCCGCGGTTACTATCGAAAGATCGTTCATAGGATCCTCAATTTTAGCCTGATATCAAAACTTTTCTTTACTCCTCAAGGTGTATATCGGAATCAGCACAAAAATAGACTCGGCCAACTCGGTTACCGACATCGAACAGGCAAACACGGTTTGAACCTATCCGCGCCGTCCACGGTAATCGTCAACCGCGTGTAGTTCAATGTTCAAACAGCATACACACTCTGCTCTCTGCATGATTAAAAATACATTTTAGAGTTCATCACTCAATCGGCACTTTGGGGACGCACCGCACGTTTTGGCAAGTGCCCCCGAAAAGCGCGATTCACTTACTTATGTGCGAACGGCGGAAAACGAGCGAGACAAGTGAGGCAATTTGTGGAGCAACAGCGCAGCAGCAGTAAACAATGCCATCGTCAACCCCCTCATCCTTTGAGCCGACTCCCTCCCGGACTTTGTCCAATTGGCGTCTCAACAACAACAACAACACGTTCAGAGATAAAATCGTTCAATGAAGAGTACCGCGCTGCACCGATTTCCGGCCGGGTCTCGATTTATATGAAGAACCATGCAACTTTGTGTCATGTGGCTTTACTGAAACTCTTTTGACTTCTTATAGAAATAATGAAGATTTTTTCGGATGTTGTGTGTAGTTAGAATAAAAATAATTATCACACGTCATCCCGACTAGAAAACTATATCAAGTGTGTATCATATTGTGTTATGATGTTACATTATTTTTCTCTAACTTATTATGTTATAAATTAACTGCAGGATGATGTTAAAATAACTAAAACTTTAACGAAAAGTACACTGATCAAATCAAAATTCTATCCTACTTTGTTATAATCATATCAATATTATAACAAAATGTGATATGAATTTAAGCCTCTGGATTACTGGTTTGTATCATAATTTGATATAATTTTGTTACAATTTTGTTTTGTCCAAGATTCAAAACTGAATTATAATACAGTGAGTTATGAAACAACATTTATAACATTATGTGATATAATTGGTCGGCGTTAAGTCAGAGAGGACCATGTGTCTTTTACCTAATTTCGAGAAAAACGACTTTAAAGTTTGCAACTCTATAAGTTTTGAGATTTTCAACAAATGTTCTTGATTTTTTGCAATAAATCTTAATAACTATTCATCAAAGCATCGCTCTGTATTGATCGCGAAAAAAACGTAAAATAAATTTTGAAACCGAGAAATTCCTAAGTAATTGATTGTACTTAGTCCACTCTGACTGAACGATTTTTGGAAAATCTACAACCAACTGCAGTTCACACTCAAGTTTTTACATATTTGATGAAAAATTAATGCACAAGTAGGACAACAGTTAATAGGAATGGTGTATAACGTGAGCAGGAAGATTGAAATTTTATATATCTGTTATTACACTGTTGATTCCCATTTTCAATTTTTATGTTCAGTCTGAGTGGACCAAGTACAACAGTTCAATATCACATGAAGAGTAGTCAATTAATGAGCTATTTAAGAATTCTTAACTTGAACATTTAATAGCTAACAACTTTTGAGCGTATTTTAATAGTTCAGAACTTTTTTGAAATATTGTAGTTACACATTTCGTAATAATTTATTCAGAGGACTGGCGTTTTTCAAAAAATCGTTCAGACAGAGTGAACCAAGTACACATTTCTTAAATAACCGGTAAAATCAATTTCTTCATGAAACGGGTTTTGGTGCATTTCAATATGATGCCTAACAGCTACTAAACGAACATATTTTGATTTGGAAAGGGTTACGAAAAATAAGGTAAATTCAACTATTTTTCTTAGAGACACATGGTCCACTCTGTCTGCACGCGAAATTCCACAATATGCTTCAACACAATTTTGTGGAAAATGGGATATTGACCAAAATAAAATAGATTTGCACGTGCTTTCTTGATCAATAATCATCAGAAAATGCGTCAGGGAGTCATAAGTTTTGGAAACGTATTATATTTTGATGATAAACTATTTTTAATATTGGATTTTACCCAATACATATTTTTCAAATCTCCTCACATCAAGCATATGGTCCACTCTGACTGCACACTATTATCAATTTTCGCAGTTCAATCAAAAGAAAATTGTGCTATAACTCTCGTTAATTGCATCATTAAGAAAATCGGATGAATGTTCCAAGTAGCTAAAGCAATTCTTAATCAAATGCCCTAAAAATCCCATTTTCGTCAAATTTGTTACTTGGTCCCCTCTGACTTAACGCCGACCAATTGAGTTATAGTATTTTGAAAACACCAAGCATGTTGAACATCTATATATATAAAAATGAGTTTGAAGTTCCTTTGAGGCAACAAAACTCAAGAACGGGTGGACCGATCATCATGAGCCTTGCATGGTTCGATTCGTATTCGTGGTGGCTGTGTGTATATGTACAAAAAGCTACGAATATCGACTAGAAAGGTAAACAAACTGATAAAGTATTGATTTTGCATAAGCTGGGAAGAAAATCAACACGATCGAAAAAAACCAATCTAGAGTGCGGTGCCATTTTGAGCTCAACAGTTGTCAAACCACCACAGCTTGGCAAGACAAAGTTTGCCGGGACAGCTAGTGATTATATAACAATGAGTTATATATATCATGATTTGTTAGGATTATGTTATATTTTTGTTATAATTTTCTAGTCGGGATGGAAACCTTGTGTAATCTAGATTACACATAGTTAAATAGGATACAAATTTACGTGACATATGATATGTAATCTGAATATCACAAAATTCAGAACAAACATCAAAATTTCTGAAACAGGTGTTGCATTTAATTAGAAAGTGTGATTTCACAGGAACGCTCTAAATAAATACATTAGGGGTACTCACTAAACAGATTAAATTGCTGCGTAAGCCATGATTTTCTGCTTATTTGAAATGTTTCATGATGTTGCTAATGAAATAATCAAAGATTGCCTTGGTGACCACGACGTTTAATCAGTTTACGCTGTTAAGTGAATCCCCCTATTAAGTTTATTTACATCATGTATCGTAAGATCCAGCATGAGTCAGTGAGAGCAAAGAATCATTGAAGGCGAAACTGGAAGCATTTTCTCATTTTTTCGGTTTCTGATTTTTTATTAAATAACGAAGCAATATTTTCAACATCGGTTTTCGTGCACACGTAGAGTATGGATCAAGGTATCTTCTGATTTTTTTTGAGGTGGAAAATGTTTTCCATTTTTGCAGAAACCATTTTTTGTGAAATTTTGTTCAAAAATAGTTTCTGCAAAAACGAAAAACATTTTCCATTACAAAAAAAAAATCAGAAGATACCTTGATCCATACTCTACATGTGCACGAAAACCGATTTTGAAAATATTACTTCGTTATTTAATAAAAAATCAAAAACCAAAAAGTGAGGAAATGCTTCCAGTTTCGCCTTAATTATTCAGTTTAAATCGATTGTGAGCATCTCATCATACAATATCGTATACCACGGCAACTTCAATATTGTCATGTAATCATGTATTTATCATGTAGATTTAAATTGAAATCAAACATAGGAGATGAACCAGCCTAGGGCTGAAAATCTCTTTAATAAAGACAAAAAAAAATCAAACATGTAAATTTGTGTTAGTATTCTAGTAATCTCGCTAGTTAGAGTTGGATTACATCACAAATATTGAAATTCTGAAACTTTCTGATTTGATATTATAAGGTTCTGTCAAATTGTGTTGAACTTTTCATTTGAGGCATATCATAATTCGTATGGCAACCATATTTTTTAGTTCACTTTTGTAATCTTAGCTTGGAAGTGTAAGGAAGTTGATTTGCATCGGTAATCACACAAAACAAATTTGCATTCCCGAAACAAAAAAGAAGAAAAACTTCAATTGTGCACTTCGGATCTTGCTGCTGGCTGGTACGTCACAAGAATGATGCGTTTCAATTGAGGAATTCGAGAACACTTGCATGCGCAATGTAAAACAATTCTTCTTTGAGGCAGAGCTACAGACTGACATTCATGCATTGCATATAGCCAGACTTTTCAATGTCGTGATTTGCTGCGGGTCATTTTACCGGGGTTAGCAATGGGAATGCGGCGAGCGCGTGCGGCTCGATGCGATTATGCGGGGCATTTATTTTAGGGATGCGATGCGTCGAACGTAGTCTTGGTCGTCGTGGTATTGAAGTGCGTTTCAGTTTGGTGGCATGGTTCGTTATTGGTGTCGTCGAGACTCGTAGGGGTTTGGGTTTCATTAGTTGGATCACTTGTTTATTGGATTGCGCTTGTGGAATTGGTGAATTGAGATTGATAGCGTGTTTTGATTGGAATAACTGTGTGTTGAGTGAATCGATTCGAATCGAAGTGTTATCCATTGACAATCCACATGAAATTGATTCTTTGAAAGCATTTCGAATTGCTTCTACGAAAGCAATTGATATCGATATGCTTTCATCCTCTCAGGTTACAGGTTTTAAACACATAATAATTCTAAATCGAAATACATAAGTGACCCGATTTTTTCACCCCCTTTCCAGAACACATTTTTTGCCTCATTTAAACAGATATTCATACTTTTTATCCCTCTATGTTCTACCTTTCAGCAGTAGTTTGATGATGATCTTAAATGAATTGGTCAATATTTGACCGTTAGATAATGAGAGCAAAAAGTTCGTCGCAAAATCAAGGTTCGTACTGTATACATATCCTTAAAAATAGTTTAGCAAATATAGTTAGCGCCATTTTTTTCTGAATTCCAGGAATTCGTTCCGAGATCCCTACGAGAATTGCACTGAGATTCCCTCAGAATTTCTGCTTGGGATTTCTCCAAAAATTCCTTCCGTGATCTCTCTAGAAACTAATTCAGGATTGCTGAAGTTCTTTCTGGGATACCTAAAGGAGTTCCCTGAGAGATTTTCCAAGGAGTTTATTTAGGGTTTGTTCAGAACTTCCATCTGGGGTTCTTCCAAGAGTTCTTTCTATATTTCACGAGTTTCTTTTAAGATTTCTTTAGTACCTTTTGGAATGTCTTCAGATTTTTTTTCTGGAAAGAAACTATTGAAAGAATTTCAGCAATCGTTCGTGTTGAAATTCTTTTAAAAACTGCTGGAGATATTCCTTAAGAAATTGTTGGGTGAATTTCATAAGGGACTCAAGAACAAGTTTTAAAATACTTCCAGAAAGAATTTAAAAAAAAATCTAGTGTATTTCCATGAACAAATTTTAAGAAACTTCCCGAATGAATTACAGAATATATTAAATGTAAAAATTCCAGCAAAAAATACTGCAGGAATTTCGGAAGAAGTTCTTGGAGGAACCCCGGTAGGATATCTTGGATGAATTATTGGACAAATCTTAGAAGGAACTCCGGAAGAAACTTGACTTATTTTCCTGGAGTGTGCAAGTGCTGAAAATTTTCCGGAAAGAACTTTTGAAAAATTCCCGGAAAATACCCAGGGTGCAATTTTTGAAGTGGCTCCTGATGCCCCTCCTGTTGTAATCTTAGAAGAAAATCATGGAGAAATACCAAAAGAATCTATGACAAGAAACCATAAAGTTACTCCTAGAGGAGTTCCTGGAGGAATCCCGGAAGAAATTGTTTGAGGAAGGATTTTCCAGATAAATCCAATAAACAATTCCTGGAGAAATCCCAAACGGAATTCCTTTAGGATTCACATAAGAATCGCCCAGAGAAACCCTAGAGCAATCCCAAAAAGTTCTACCTTAGAAAGAACTCCTGGAGGAATCACTGGAGGAACTCCAACGAATCTTAGAATAAATTCCTGTACAAATCATAGAAGGAACCTTTGAAATGATCCCGGAAGGAATTCCGGCGGGAAACTCCGGATAAATATCTGAGTGAGCCCCGGAAAAAAGAATACTTAAGAAATCCCGGTTGGAGGATGATTAGAAAAAAAAACTCCTGGTACAATCTTAGGAAATACCCCTGCCCCTGGAGAAAACCAGGAAGAAACTCCTAGATGATTATATGCTATTGAACACTGGAAAAATCATTAGAAGGAACTTACGGAGGATTTTTTTGTAGAACTTCTAATGAAAATCTCAGAGACATTTTTTCGGTGGAATACCTGGAAGAATTTCAAGAGGACTTTCTGCGAAACCCTAAAGAAAACTTTCGTACGGAATGCCAACAAATGCAACACAAAGAATCCTTCGTGGATCTTTAAAAAATTCCCATTAGATTCCCCGTGAAGCTTTGTACCCCGCATTTCTTCTAGAACTCCACAAGGTAACCGTCAGAGTACCAGCAGAATTCCTTCCATCGTAGTGCAAACCCCCATATTGCAGAATTTATGATTAGTATCCAATCATAGTTTCCCACACGCACGTACGAAAAAGAACATTTCAATTTCAATCACACTTCCTGAGGAAACGAGCTATAATTCTGTAAGTCCAAATCGTAAACAACATAGCCACGAAACGTCAAGAATTAGAGCAATTTATCTAGCAACCGTCGTATTCAGTGCTTTATTCTTCACATCCTTCTTGGGAACAGGAAATTTACCTTAAGACCGGTGGTTCTCTATGGACACGAGACCTGGACTATGCTCAAGAAGGACATGCACACACTCGAGGTTTTCAAGCGTTGTGTGCTTAGGACCATCTTTGGCGGTGTGCAGGAGAACGGTATGTGGCAGCGAGGGATGAACCACGAGTTCGTTGCCCTCTACGGCGAGCCTAGCATCCGCAAGGTGGCAAAAGCTAGAAAGATACGATGGACAAGATATTTCATGGATTCTCACCATCCTATTGATGCTCCAAGTAATGTAGATGATGCCGTTGATACTACAACGACCTTCATCGTGGACCCAGCTAACACAAAGTCATATATGATGTTGAATAGGATGCTAAAGTAGAGGCCATATGTGTACATGCTTCCATTTAACCGCGTGTAAAGTATGCGTATATCGCCTCCACTTTTGCATCCTATTCAACATCATATACGATCGTGTGTTGACTGGGGAAGCTTTTGAAGAAGCTTGCCCTCTACGGTCTGTGAAGACTACAAGAGAAACCCCTTGGTGGATCTGGTGAAGCTCAGGAAACAATGTAGAAACATTTGGAACAGATGACGTTCGGATAGATCGGAGACTTTCAGGTCGGCATGTAAAGCTCTCCGGTCTGCTGAACCATCTGGCTGGAAAAACTTTTGTACAAATGTTTATAGTTTGAGTGAAGTCAGTTGGTTGAACAAAATACTTGCAAAATCTAAGGATTTCCGAGTGAACGGACTTCGTTTGCCAAATGGCAATTCCACTTTCTCTGATGAGAAAGTTCTGGAATGCTTATTCAGCACACACTTCTCGGGATGTGTGGATACTGCATCTTCGGATAAACCTGATGTCTTTTCTTGTTGGACTGGGACCGTTTGGGCAGAGGGACCTATTTTGGGCCCTTGCTGCTATAACTCAGTCAATTTTAATAACTACTTGTATGCAGTTTTGCTACAGCGTATATTGCCAAATCTTGGCGAGATATTACTATACGCATATTGCCAAATCTTGGCGAGATATTACTGTAAAGTTCATTCTGAAAGTGGGTCGTGCGCCGTATGAAGAAGCTAGAAAAAGAGTTTCGTCTATCATTTTGACCACTTTTCTTCTGAAATTCTTAGAACGCATTGTCGATCATCACATCCGTGATGTTCATCTGGCCTACGTGCCTCTTCATGTGAACCAACATGCCTACCAATCTGGTAAATCCACTGTGACTTTTTTACACAAGGTTGTTTACGATATCGAAAAAGCATTCGCTCAAAAGCAATCATGCTTGGGTGTTTTCTTAGATATCGATGGTGCCCTTGACAACGTGGCTTTCGATGCCATATTGGAAGTCGCACGGGGTATATATCCAATGATTTCCAATTGGAATCACCAAATGCTCAAAATCTGACATTTCTTCTCCAAATTGCGTCTAGCAGCGATTAGGAAATTGAGTGTTTGTGGATGCCCCCGAGGGGGAGTCTTGTCACCGCTTTTGTGGAATCTCGTATCAGATACACTATTTAGGCAACTCAATAATAGCGATTTCCTTACTTATGCTTTTGCCGACGACTACCTAACATTGTTAGTTGGTATGTGCATAAGCACTCTTCCCAACCTGATCCAAATGTGCCCTTCAGGTAGTTGAGGATTGGTGTCGCCAATATGGCCTTTCGGGTAATCCGAGTAAAACATCTATTCAAGCCTAACTTTACCAAACACCGTATCTAACAAAATCCACGAACGTACAAAAACGAAGGGGAAGTTCGCTGTTCCCATAACAACTCATACATTGAGCATTTCAGAAACGTGAAAAATCCGGGTATTTTTTCACAAATCATCCCCAAAGGTGAGTGATACAAGGAGTCCTTAACGAGATTCAACGCCTCATGTGAAGAACTCTTTTTTGTTTACATTTGTTACATACGGTGTTTGGTAAAGTTAGGCTTGTATTGTTCTTTACACAAGAAGGCTTCGGACAATGCCGGCAAACCTTTGCAAAGCTTTGGTTAAATTTGGGGTCTAAAACCCTTGATTTACACGAAATTTGAGCACGATCGGTTACGTCTACACTTTGCGCATTGCAATTGAAATTTGTATGGGATTTTGTATGGGAAAACATACTTTTTTGTATTTTTGTCATAAGTTGATAAAGTTTGTCTGAAACTTTTCAACCGATACTGTAAAATGATAGCTTAGGATGTTCTGAAAAACTTTGTTGAAGACCGCAAAGCGATCCGATGCTTGTGAAAATAGTTATAACCAACGAACCGCATGTATGTGTTTATGTTTTAACATGTAAAGGAATAACAATAGCAACAAAATCATGCTGTTTCGCCGAACAATGCCAACCCTATAACTTTTCTCATGAGCATCAGATCACTTCGCGGTCTTCGACAAAGTTTTTCAGGAAACCCTAAGCTATGTTTTCCTTTTATCGATTACATGGTTTTAGAAAAATTCGAGCTTGTTATGAGAGAAATGCAAAAAAGTGTGTTTTCCCATGTAAAACTCCATACAAACTTCAAACGCGATGTGCAAAACGTAGACACAACCGATCGTGCCCAAATTTTGCACACTTATTTAAGTCCTGAAATGGGATCAAAAAAGCTTTGATCTGATGGGATACCATTGAATTTTTGATTTTTCCATATAAACGATGACCCACTCTAATACACACCCCATTGTTTCTACTTTTGGTTAATTGGAACAAAGTTCTCCTTTCTCCAAGTGATCTTAAACTTCCGTAACTCGCGTGGTTGACCACCATCGCCAGCACCACGCTAATGCTGAGTATAAAAAGCGAATTTTTTTCGACGTGTTGTACAAAATACAACAGCGCGATAGCTCGAGGGTTAAAATTGCTTTTAATTTTCTATATAGGACATTTTCCACGAAATTCTCTTCTAGGGAAGAGTGGAATTCTGGTTATATGGAGAGAAATATTTCAAGCAGCATCGTATGTTACACTGATGGTTCCCTTCTCAATGAGTGATCATTGAAGTACTTTTTTCATGTTTACCAGCATATATTTTTGTTTACTCCTACCGACGAAGTGTTCAGTCGGCAAAAGAGACTCAACCCGTGGTATCGAATTTCACATTAACAAACTTTTTGTGAACCTCTTGTCCAACACCAGAAACAACACATCCCCATCCCGACGACAGCTTTGCGTTTTTAGATTGTACCTCACTATGTACCTGCACCATCTTCGCTGTTTCTCTCATGCCATCTCACAGAATTATGACGCATTTCCCCTTTCACGCCAGACACGAAACGCTCAATTGGCAAGTTACAACTAATTTAACACGATCGCACCACCAACAACCTCAAAAACAACCGTCGTCGTCGTCGTCATCATCATCCGCAGTGCATCCCATCCCGGCGCGGCGCTGACGATGCTGCTCACTCAGCTCAACGGTTGCTCGGTATCAATTTTCCCCAATGATAATAATTTATAATATCTTGCCTCGGCACGCAAACCCTGCAATGCTGGCGCGACCGACCATCAGCAGCGATTGCCTGTCTGCTTGGGCTGGGTCTAGAGGTGCTGCACCTTACAATAGTACCTCCTAGTGCTAGTGCAATCCGACTAGAAGAGACATAAATCACAAATCATTGGTTTCTGGTCGCACTCGAAATTGCTTATTTCCAGTGCGCTGCCGCGCGTGCACGCTACCGACCAACCACCAACTGCATCAAGGAGCCCCAGCGGACTGCCAATTGAAATAGGGTGGTTTTTCATTGGCGCAATCTTGGCTACAGCAGGTTGATCCTTCGGTACCGATTGAAGAGTGGTTGAGATAGAAACCACCGTGAATTGTTGCGGTTGGAAATATGTCAGCATTGGTTGAAGATACGAACAGCCACCCTAAGGTGAGGGTAGCAATCGAGAGCATTTCATTCTCGTCGGCAGGCGGGATTTTGTATGTGTCGTCGCGATGCACTCTTCTAGGCTGGATTGTAACCTTTAGGGAAGTGTAATCGTCAGCAATTTCCAATCTTTGCGTCTAGTGGGTGCCTATATGCAATTCTATTGGTGGGCAAATACAATAGCGTGTGTCTGTTGGCAGGAACAGTAATCCTGGAAGTTATGTGGCATTTATTTTTCAATCCCCGCTACACCATCTGTACTACTGTTTTGCTGTAATATTTTTTAGTTGTTATGTACGGCTTGTGTTAGACGATTGTTTGAGACAAGATAGTGACAATATCTTTATTGATCATCACTTCGAAACAACAGCCCATGTTTTGATTATTTAGCTCATTTAAGCCCTGTAGTGCGGTCCTGGGTTCATGATTAATCCGAAATTTCACTCCAAGGAAAGGGGATCGAATCCCATCCCGGCAAACTCACAGAAATGTGAGTTCTTCCTGCAAAAGGAGGGTAAAGCTCCTCCTACTTTGTATCTTTCTATTTACTTTCTACTCTACGTAAGACAGGCTTGCTGGGATACTGTTTCTGATTCGTATGCAGATGGTCCTGGTTTCAATCCCAGACCCGTCCGTTTCCTTCTACTTTGTATCTTTCTATGTAGTTCCTCCCTCCTCTTCACATATACAATTCATACGTTCGTTCATAGCCATCGCTAGAATCAAAAACGGGTAAATAAACCGTTCCCTTTCCTTGCAACTGCACAGCACAGTGTCAATCTTGTCAGATAACGCCTACGAGTTATGCAATCAAGCGAACTGTGCCGTATCATCTTCAGAAAAATAAACACGCAACTCTATCACCTTACGCCTGGTCGCCTTGCGCCGAATTCAGAGGTATATTCAGTGGATACAAACGATAGCAATCATCAATTTCTTCTATTTGACCCCACATTGACCAGTAACTTAACGTGACAGCGTGACAGGCACCACTGTCACTCAATAACAAAAGATCACCAACATACACATACTGAAGATGGCTGTTAGTCCCCGGCAGATATCTCATTGATTCCTTGTGTAAATATTGTTAGTCTGGCGATTCTGCGTGCTTCTCATATATTAGTTGTAAGGAAGACATAAATAGCTCATGTTCATTTCATTATGAAATGAAACATTTCTTTCCTTACATCGTCATCTTTAATCACAAGAGAAAAACGCATCATATACTTTAATAGTTTTTCATGTATCAGTACAGTTTGCCATATAACCACAAAAATTTTCAGGTCATATACAATACATAAGAGGCTGTCCGAATTTATTGTTTGTGTCTATGACTTACAGTCGGCAATACTTGAAACGGATCTGAAGAAAATTTTATTGGGATAATGTGAGACAATCAGACAGACATAAAACGCGTAAAGCACTTACAGCAAACGCACATACTAAAATCGTTTTTATTGCTAGGGCAACCTGCGACGCTATTAATCATCTTCCAACGGGCAAATCACGCCTCTTTTCGTTTTCCTGGTCGGACTCGATTATCCGGAGTCGGGTTCTGGTGCTTTTCAAAAAAATATCTCGCAAATGGAATGCTGTAAGAAGCTGAAATTTTGACTGATCATTAATCAAAGCTGGCTTGACAAAATGTCAAAATTTTAACTTTATAGAGCGTTCCGTTCCCCAGATATATGATTGAGAAGCATGGGAACCCGACTCCGGATAATCGAGTCCGACCTGTATAAACGTCTTCCCCATTTTGATTCGCTGAACTACCACAATAAGGAATTCTTCCGTGGCGTAGTGGTCACCATTCAGAGGATACCTAATGCAGCTATTCTGGAGACAACGGGATTCGAATTTCGGCAGCATAAACATCATATCATTCTAACTTTCTTGGCCAAGATTTCAAAAATGAATGAAAACTCTAAGAAATAACCACAGAAGTTTTGTAAGATATGTATATGAACATCAGCACATTTGTCCAAATTGGCATAAAATACCAAAAAGAAGCGGAAAATGAAGAAAATCGCATCGCCCAAAGCGAATCTTCCGAGCATCTCCTCAAGTGTACGCTTGAAGCAGCAGTGGCGATGGCGCGTAATTCCGCTTTCTACTACGAACACGAAGCCGGCAACAACGCAACCCGCGATCACTATCGAGTGGGCGAGTCACCTCCCACTCGGCCGCGAACCGCCAACGGACCACCATGTCAACGAATGAATGAAATAATTCCACCACTATAATGAACCGGCCCCCACTTCTTCTCTAATCTCACTTGGATCGTAGTAAAAGTATAGATTGCCGACCGCATAATAAAAATAAACTCAAAATGATGCATTCAGACTCTGAACAAAAAAAACTGAACCTGAGAAACCGGTTCACAAAAAATAAGTCAAACACGCACGCGGTTCTGGCTTTGTTTTGATTACTCATTTTCTCCTCCCATCTAATTATTTTCGTAGACAGCAGCACAATTTTTCCCTCACCTGAACTTTTGAGGCATCATCAAACGGCGCACACTGACTGGGGAATTTAGCAATGTGCATGTGTCCGATCGTGAGAGAGCTCCGGCCGGAAAGCGAAAAATCACTCACCGTGGACTCACTCAACTGTGAAGAGCAGTGAGTGACTGGGTTTCACTGACGACAACAAGCGTCGAGGCGCAACTCGCTCAACCAAATATCTACAGACTACTTTTCAAAATGATATGAACAATTTGTGTTGTCCCAAAAAGTTTAAACGATGATTGTACAGCTAATTTCAGCAGCCATGTCGCCCCAAGAATGCGCAGAATACCACAGTCCCCTTCTGAGATCCATCCCGGAATCCCTCCAAGAGTTCCTTCCAGGATTCTTTCAGGAATTTGTTCTGAGATTCCCTAGGGATTCTTCCTGGGTTCCCTTGCAGGATTTCTCTAGAAATTGCTTCCGAGATTTCTCCAGAAATTCCTTCTGAAAGTTCATCAGGAATCAATTCCTTTAGATATACCTCCCATGTTATCTCCAGAAATTTATTTCAGGATTTCACCAAAAGTTCCTTCTAGAATTCCTCAGAGATCTCCTTCAACAATTTTTCCAGGAGTTTTTTCGAGGATTCCTCCAGGAACTCTTTATGTGAATCCTCAAGAGATTTCTACTATGATTTTTTCTAGGAATTCCTTCTGGGATTCCTCTAGGAGGTTCGGAATCCTCCATCTCCCCGAAATTACTGTAGAAATTCATTCCGATACTCCCTACAGGAATTCCCACTGAGATTCCTTCATAAATGCTTTCTGTGATTCCAGTTGCTTTTGGAATGTCTTCATATTTTTACTGGGATTCCCAGAAGTAATTCATGTAGGGGGGGGGGGGGTGGGGGTAAGACGGACCGGGTGGATAAGACGGACCACTGACTAGTTCTGTCACTTAAGAGCTGAAATTTGACTTTCTTTTACGATTAACTCTAGCTTTTTATCGGTTGATGATTATTGAACCACTCCATGAGAGAATACATATGTCAAAAGTGCCAAAAATAATCAATCATTTACCAGGCTACACGCTTTTGTGCTGGGATCTAATTTTGAGGCGGCAATAAATAAGCTTTTTAGCATTAAATTGTTAAGTATTTGCATTTTATTTTGAGTTTCCTAGTAGTTTTAAACTGTTCCGTCCTATACACAACGAAATTCAGGTAAATTTTATGGATTATGAATAACGGTGGTGGAATGAATATTTTGCGTTGTGTGGGGGTAAGACGGTCCGCCTTGAGGGTGGGTAAGACGGTCAGTGTTGAGGTTACTTTGATAGTACCATGAGAAACACATTAAAACCCACACATTGTTCACAGATTGAAATCTATGGAGTACAAAAATGATTGTGGAAGTCGTATAAAGCATTTCATATTGATTTGTTGTTGAAAAATTCATTATATAAGAATTTTTGTTGTTGGAACAGTTTGAACTTTGTAAAATTACCAGAGCATTGCATACTGTAAGGCGTTTACCAGTCTATGGAGGTTTCCAATTTACAAAATAGATTTTAATTTGCAAAAACACGTTTCGCTAAGAGTTTTTAGGCCAAATTTAGATTCTACTATGATTGATCTACCGAATACAAACGGCCACAATCATCATTAAACACAATTGGAGGCGTATTAGCTAAATTTCCAAACGTGTCCATCTTACCCACCCTACTGGTCCGTCTTACCCACACTGTTGAAAAACATACATTTGGAGATCACTTTTTAATTATCCCAAAAGTCATGGAAAATCAAAATTTATTGCAAAATCGGCTTGCAGACTGTAAAGTACCTTAGTTGAAGTATATATTATGGAGATAAAATTTTAATTATCGCACTGTTTACACTGTCAAAATAGAGTGTCTCCTAAACATGTCCGTCTTACCCCCACCCCCCCTACAAATGTAATCCCAGAAAGAACTATTGGATTAAACCCAGAAGAAACCGGAGGAATTACTTAAAAAACTACTGGAGGAATTGTTATTGTAATTTTAATTGCTCGATCCACACCCTGTCCGACAATTGCTGGCCCATCTGCTAGCAGGCCAGATGTGGACCTACTAAGCCTCGCCCATTAACATGTCCTAAATCAAATTAGCACAGTTCTTCTTCTTCTTCTTCTTCTTCTTCTTCTTCTTATTCTTCTTCTTCTTCTTTGTGGCTCTACGTCCCCACTGGGACTTGGCCTGCCTCGCTTCAACTGAGTGTTCTTTGAGCACTTCCACAGTTATTAATTGAAGGGCTTTCTTTGCCTGCCATTGCCTGACTTTGTATATTGTGAGGCAAGTACAATGATACACTATGCCCAGGGAGTCGAGAAAATTTTCCCGACCAGAACGGGAATCGAACCCGCCGTCTCCGGATTGGCGATCCATAGCCTTAACCACTAGGCTAACTGGAAACCCCCAAAAAAAATAGCGCACCGGGGCTTGCAAAACTGCTGGACGAAGTCTTTATCCTCAAGAGAGTCTTGTAGGAATTTTATAATGAACTTATAGATGAACTCAAAACGAAACTGCCGGCAGGTGTAATTCCATAAAGAATTTCATTATAAACTCATGAATGAGTTTCGTGATAAACTCCTACAGGATTAAACCCTGTATCCGCAATAATCGGGACACAGAGGTACAGCTGTACCTAAAGTAAATGAGTTCGTGGGAAGTTACCAAGACGGTTTCATCGAAGGCCGGTCGACAACGGACCAGATCTTCACCGTACGGCAAATCCTCCAGAAATGCCGTGAATACCAGGTCCCAACGCATCACCTGTTCATCGACTTCAAAGCGGCATACGACAGTATCGACCGCACAGAGCTATGGAAAATTATGGACGAGAACAGCTTTCCCGGGAAGCTGACTAGACTGATAAGAGCAACGATGGACGGTGTGCAGAACAGCGTAAGGATTTCGGGTGAACTATCCAGTTCATTTGAATCTCGACGGGGACTACGACAAGGTGATGGACTTTCCTGCCTACTATTCAACATCGCCCTGGAAGGTGTTATGCGACGAGCTGGGCTCAACAGCCGGGGTACGATCTTCACGAAATCCAGCCAATTTGTATGTTTTGCGGATGACATGGATATTATTGCTAGGACATTTGGAACGGTGGCAGAACAGTACACCCGCCTGAAACGTGAAGCAGCAAAGGTCGGACTGGTGGTGAATGCGGCTAAGACAAAGTACATGCTGGTAGGTGGGACTGAGCGAGACAGGACAAGCCTTGGCAGCAATGTTACGATAGACGGGGATACTTTCGAGGTGGTAGAAGAATTCGTCTACCTCGGTTCCTTGCTAACGGCTGACAATAACGTGAGCCGTGAAATACGAAGGCGCATCATCAGTGGAAGTCGTGCCTATTATGGGCTCCAGAAGAAACTGCGGTCAAAAAAGATTCACCCCCGCACCAAATGTACCATGTACAAGACGTTAATAAGACCGGTGGTTCTCTACGGGCACGAGACGTGGACGATGCTCGAGGAGGACATGCAAGCACTCGGAGTTTTCGAGCGACGGGTGCTAAGGACGATCTTCGGCGGCGTGCAGAAGAACGGTGTGTGGCGGAGAAGGATGAACCACGAGCTCGCTGCACTTTATGGCGAACCCAGCATCCAGAAGGTAGCCAAAGCCGGAAGGATACGGTGGGCAGGGCATGTTGCAAGAATGCCGGACAACAACCCTGCAAAGTTGGTGTTTGCTAACCATCCGGTTGGTACAAGAAGGCGTGGAGCGCAGAGAGCACGATGGGCGGACCAGGTGGAGCGTGATCTGGCGAGTGTTGGGCGTGACCGACGTTGGAGAACTGCAGCTGCAAATCGAGTATTATGGCGGCAAATTGTTGATTCAGTATTATCATGAATTTGATGTTAACTAAATAAATGAGGTACAGCTGTAAGTCTGTAATGAATCGGTGAAATTTGCAAAAAAATAACTGAGAACTCCTTGGTGTATGTTTAGTATTTGTGCCAAATTTCAAAAAAATTGATGCGTTACTTTTAACTGTGGATGAAAAACAAACAAACGTGGTTTTAAGCATTTTGTACAATCATGACCAATTTTCATTCGCATAAAAGTTGTTTTTTTTTTCGCTACAATTCAAAGTTCTGTGAGGAAATTATGAAATTTCGTAAGTAGTTGTGATGCTTATAGAGACACTTTTTTGCTAAATTTCATCAATTTTGATCAATTGGTTTGAAAGTTACAGGTGTTGTTAGTGAATATGGTTCGTGTTTTCATGTGCGATCTTTGCCGTTTCATAACTTTCGAATGTCTCTGCCAATTTTCATGAAATTTTCACAAAAGGTTGTTGATTATGTGTACATTATGCCTGCGAAATTTGATGCCTATTAAATGCTGAATAATGTCTGTCTGAGGGGCTAAAATCACGGTCAGTCCCAATACATGTGTCGACTCACTATAACATTGTTAATAGTCATCGATTTGTTTGAAATTTTGCCCATGCAAAACATATAGTATGAATGGTTTGTGATCAAAATTTCAGCCGTTTCCTTTGCCAAATTCAAAAGTTACAGCGCTGAGAAGCTAAATTAGAGGTTGTACAAAATTCAATTGCACGTGTTCTACTGTTTCATCGCTACAACAAAAAATACAGCACCGATTCACATGAAATTTCACAGGTGAAATGAACACACCTTAAGATGTCATCAGGCCAAATTTGAGCTATTTTAATGAATCTATTGCAGAGTTACAGTCGTATTTCTGTGTTCCTTTTTTGCGGATACAGGCTTTACCATAAGGATCAAATGAGAGAATTCCAGCATAAACTGTACGAAGGATCTGCAGGGATTCCAAAAAAATCTAGAAGAGTCCCGAAAGGGATTTTCTTTTAAGATTCCCTTCTTTAAGAGTTCTTTCTTCTGTAATTCCACTTAGAACTGCAAAGTTCCTTTCGTGATTTTAACTAGATTTTTTTTCTGCGATTCATTCAAAAAATATTTCCGAAATTCTTCTTCCAGGATTTGTCCTGTTTTTGTGGTACGTCATGGAGCTCTCCCAAGAATTCCTCCAAGAGATCTTTCACGGTTTCATTCTGGGATTCCTTCGTTTTTTTTGGATTCCTAAAGTAGTTTCTCTGGCAGTTCTCTAGAAATTCTTCCAGATAACAATTTGGAAATCCATCCGGGATTCTCCAAGAGCTTTCTGTGGAATTCTTCCAAGAACTTCTTGCGGGAATCTTCCAGAAACTTATTTAGGAATTCCTCCAGGAATTCCTTTCAGGATTCCTCCAGGGACTTCTTCTGGGATTCCTCCAGGTTCATCTTCCGGAGTTTCTCCAGTAGCTCCTTCTAGAATACCTACAGAAACTCCTTCCGGAATTTCTCGAGCAACTCCCTTCGGAATTTTCTCCAGGACTTTTTTCCAGAATTCCCGAAGATCCTTCTGGAAGTTTATTCTGTAATTCTTTCAGGTGGAACTTTTAGAGGAATCCTAGATGGAGCTTATCCAGGAATCACAAATAAAATTGCTGGTGAAATCTCGGTAAAAAATCCTGGAGGAATCCGAATACCCCATGCGTAATCCTGGATGGGAATTGAAATCTCTGATGGAATCCCAGAAGGAGTTCCTGGAAAACCCAAATTTTCACAAACTGGCGAAATTTTCAAATCGTAAAGAACAAACCCACGAATCGCCAAAGACTTTTCAAACGTTGAGGAAAATGTTACCTTAGGAACCATGGTGTGCAGTGTCTTATAGTGTTTTAGTTGCCTGACGATGACCAAATTTAGCCTTCGGACTTTACTCTCCTACTAACAACATCCATATTCGCGTGGCATTTAGGCCAGAGAGGTCGCAGAGCTTTTAAAATATTTCTAACGTGTCCAACTAACCACCCATACAGTGTTTCATTTGACCGATTTCAACGCTTCAACCGTTGATTTTTGCGGTATAGTTACTTCGGAGAAGTTTCTACATAAGACAATGCGCATCTTTTGACATAAGCAGTTGAATGATTAATCCACCAATTGAGATGAAAAAAAAAATTTTTTTTTTTTTTCAAATAATGCAGATAGACGTTTGATGCCTTCGGGAAAGTTGTGCAAAATGCAGTTTTAAACAACTTTGTCAAAGACGCCATAATGCTAAATCTCATACTTTACAAGATACATATATAACGTTGTATGTGCATGATCCCTAGAAATCATATATTTCATCATAACTTTTTAATGGTATTTTTTACATTTTTGCGTCTTCTACAAAGTTGTTTGGAGTGTAAAAATACATGTACCGCTAGCTTTTGAAATAACAAAGTTTTTTACAAATTTCTGATTTTTATAGGGTAACTTTGAACTCGTCTTACTTCTTTCGGTGCAAAATGGCGCAGAGAACCGTTTCGAATAATGAAACAACTATATTTCTACTATATGAAAATGGCTTAAACTTTTGTATACAAGTGTATCCTCTATGTGTCATGGTAAATACAGTTATCAAATTTTGAAATTATTAAATAACTTCTTAATTTTACGAGAAAGAATGTCTCAATTTTCAGAAAAATTGCGTATTTTTGTATGCTCAATAACTTTTTAAAATATAAAAACATGTTGAAAATCTTGGTAAAAAGCTACGATTATTTTACGAGTTATAAAAAAATGAACTTATTAAAAAATCACTCAGAAATTTATATTTATTATAACTTTTAATCCAGAATTTTTACATTATTTGCATGTTCTGCAAAATTGTTGATCATGTGAAAAAAAAACACAATTTTGCTGAACATTACGACATTTTATCTCATTAAATGACGAAGCTATTAAATAATTTCAATATTTGATAATTGTTTGTTTTTCTACCATAACCCATAAAGAATACACTTGTATACAAAAGTTTAGGCCATATTAATAAAGTAGAAATATAGTTGTTCCATTATTTGAAACGGTTCTCTGCGCCATTTTGCGCCGAAAGCAGTTGGAAGAATTCAAAGTTACCCTATAAAAATCAGAAATTTGTAAATAACTTTGTTATTTTAAAAGCTAGCGTTTTTCGATGTTCAGAAAAAACATGTATTTTTACATTCTAAACAACTATGTAGAAGACGCAAAAAATGTAAAAAAAATCCCGTTAAAAAGTTATGATGAAATATATTATTTCTAGGGGTCTTGCACATACAACGCTATATATCTTCTAAAGTATTAGATTTAGCATTATAACATCTTTGATAAAATTGCATTTTGCACAACTTTGCCGAAGACATCAAACGTTTATCTACGATTGAGCCCCAAATAAATGAACTAGATAAAAAAAAGTCTATCTGCATTTTTAGAAAAAATATTTTTTTCATCGCACTTGTAGGTGGATTAATCATTCAACTCTTTTTGTCAAAAGATGCGCTTTGTCTTATGTAGAAACTTCTCCGAAGAAACTATATCGCAAAAATCAACGGTTGAAGCGTTATTAAAAAAGCGCACGAAATCGGCAAAATAAAACACTGTACCATGTCACCATTAGCTCTATATTCCGCCTTTTTCAGCTCACAGGGCTATCAGGCGGCCAATATAGAGCGTGCTCCTTATTAGCATTATATTAGTCCCGAGGTGAATTATTGTGTCTCGGCGTTACTTGAGCATCTTTTTCAATAGTTCTGCAGTCGTAAGGACATGGCCAAGATAGCTCTCGATCGTTGGAGGGGTATGTAAGAATATGAGTTAAGTCCCAAATCCGTGTGCTTTAGAAACAAACGGGGAGGAGGCAATACTAAGAAATGCGGTCTAAGACTGTGCCACTTACAAATGTGTGCGATTCACTTAAACTTCCTAATGCATCACGTTGGCACCAGCTCGCTGGCGTAATGCGCGGTTGGTGTCAAAAATGAATCTATTGCACAAAGAAGGTTGATGCTAGGGGTTTCAGGAGTTTTCAATGAGTTATTAGGGGTTTCGTTTATGGAGATTTGAGAGGGGTTCCCGATAGGTTTGGGGCAGTCTTAAGGAATTTCAGTGACATACTCAAGGGATTTTTAGGGGACTCCAGGAGTGTTTCAGTGCATTAGTGTCACAGGGGTTTTAGGAGCGCGTCTGGGTCTCTCAAGATGGTCTCATTGAATTTCAGGGTCGTTTTGGAAATGTGTTAGAGCAAATAGGGGATTTCTGGGGGTTTTCAGTGGCGATTGAGGGTTGTTAGATGGGTCTTAGGATGTCTCTGGGGGCTTAAGAACCCATAGGGTTGAACAAAGAACTCATGAAGACTTCCGGAAGAGTTCCAATGGTGTTTCAAGAGTTTTTCAAAGGATCTAAAAAAACAGAGGATCTTGGGGGGGCGTTCATGAGTATTGAGATGTTTTCAGAGGCCATTGAGGGCTCTCACTGTAAATCCTGGCAATGTAACAGTGAACATTTTAACTTAATTAGAGCATTGGCTACGGAGTTGTATGAAGTGTGGAGCTTTGCTTTAAAATCGAACAAAATTGACTTAAAATGATCAGCCTTTTCTGGAAAATCGTAAAAATCTTTACTCTGCTTTTTTCCTTCGCGTTTTCGAACTTTAAATCTCAAAATACTGTAAAATAATGTATTCGGTATTCACCGTTCATGAATCGGCTTTGTAAATATGTAAATAATACTAACCTTAGTCGTAATATGATATCAATTGAACTTAAACTAACCTTTATAAAACTCTGAACTAGCCTAATGTACGATAATCTCTCTGAAAGACTTGAAGAGAGCAAATGATCTCAGTCATGATCACCAAGCTAACCACTGTGCGCAGTGTAGCTAAAGAATTGATAGAAGCTAGTTCGAAATATATCCCCAAAGAATTAACAACAGTGCGGTCGATCGTTCGTCCATTGGATGTTCGTTCCTATCATTCGGTATCGCGAAATAAAATGGTAAAATAAAACCGGCGAAAGGCGGGTTATTGATCAATAGCGAGCTCGTTCTGCCTTCGGTGGAGAAGGAAAAGACTCGGTGACCGTGAATAGTGCCAATTTGAATCCAGTGGTTCCTGTTCGCCGTTTGTAGCTCGAGCGGGAAGCAATCCCTTCAATCCCGTCAAATTACAAGTCCCGGCTCGATAATGTATTTACTTAAAACAGCGCGATCACTCGTAAACAGGTGCCAAAGTCGGCCATTTTGGGATTCTAAAAAGTCTGTCCTTAAAAGTTTCATATTTTAGTTTTTCTTTTGCAAAAGTGAAGTAATAGTGTTTTTTTAAGTTAGTTTTAACAAGTGAAAATTAAGACGGCTTCTTGTATCACTTTAAGTGGTCATACCATTTTGACAAGTAGTATAGGTAGGCCTTCAATACCATCGGACGCTCGATATCCACACACTGTACGTCACGCGTGAGCACCACACGCGCGCGCAGCTTGCTCTCTCCCGTGCTCTTCTCTGGCTCGTAGCCAGCGTCAAACACGGCGTCGGTGATCCACGCAGCAGACTAACGACGACGACGCTGCTGCTGCTGATGCTTGGGAATTAGCTGCGTCGCGGTGAGTCTTATGTTTGGCGTGTTTTTGAAGCCGCCGCGTTGGTTACGTAAAACGATGAAAAAAATCTAAAACCCCGCTATAGCGTTGTTTCCAGAATTTCGTGTTGTGAGCACTTCAGAAACCAAAAAACTGACCTACCCCCATGCGGATGCAATTCTAGATAGGACAATACGAAATTATTCAACATCAACGCGCGATAACTCTTCCTGGGTGCTGCGATGCGCTGCTGCTGGTGCAATCCAGTAAGCCGACAACGACGACAATGCAAATGGACTAACCTTTCAGGCTGCAGCTCACCATTTATCTCTCTATCTGCCACACAGGAAGGAAGCTTTTCCTCCTCAAGTCAGTGGCCGACCCAGTCAGATAATGAACGATTCGTCAAGGTGGGCAAGAGAGAATATACCTTAGCCTAGGAGAGGTGATAATTTGTTTGTTTGGTTTGCTTTGGGTCGTAAATCAAATAGAGCTCGCTCGCGCGACTGGAACCACTGAACTCACTGACTGTCGCGTCGGTGAGGAAATGTGAGGTTCGTATTTTATTTTTGGGCAATGTGATAACAGGGAATTAATTGTTATGATTCCGTTTCTCAACAGAATGGGAGGAAGACCGCTGGGTGATTTATACGAAAATAGTTATCTCGTGAGGGAAGAACGGTGAAGATTGTGTGAATGAATTTATTTTATTGTGATTTGTACGGTATTGCTCTTTGCGATCGGAGTATGACAGGTGAATGAACAATGTAAAATGTAAAATGTATACGATATGATGGAAAACCAGGGTGATTATAGCACATTGGATAAATGCCATGTTGACGGTGTGTGATTTCGATTCCTAGTCGGTCAAAAATTTTTCCGTAATGGAAATATTGTTGACTACCTTGGTCGTAGTGTATCATAGCACCAGACACACAATATACGAATGCAAAATGGACACTTGTCCAAGACAGCTTTCAGTTATTAACCGTGGAAGTGCTCACTAAGCAGAAGAGTAGGGTCTGTCTCAGCTGGATTATTAGGGCAAACAGAAAAAAAAATGATAAAATAAAAACAGAGCCTGTCCACGTTAAACTTCAGAACATGATATCATTGGTATTGATATTCTTCTTCTTCTTCTTCTTCTTCTTCTGTATGGCTCTACGTCCGCATTGGGACTTGGCCTGCCTCGCTTCAACTTAGTGTTCTTTGAGCACTTCCACAGTTATTAATTGAAGGGCTTTCTTTGCCTGCCATTCCTTGCATTTGTATATTGTGAGGCAAGTACAATGATACTCTATGCCCAGGGAGTCGAGAATGTTTTCCCGACCGGAACGGGGAATGAACAAGCCGTCTCCGGATTGGCGATCCATACCCTTAACCACTAGGCTAACTGGAGACCCCTTGGTATTGATGTATTGGTAATAATTCAGCGGAAAAATAACCAAATGTTGCTGTTTTCCTTTCAATATAGACCTTACCCTTCATGATAAACTTTAGTTCATTCTAACCTGTTCATGCTCGACAAAGTTAACCGTTATGTGTCCGACAAACTTTTTGCTTTTTTCTACACCGTGCTTTTTAAATGGGAGTGGGTACCCGGGTAACCTGTCGGCCACATAAGGAAAAAACGTGGTTCAAATGAATACACTAGATGTTTTTTTTGCACGGGTCGTTTTTTCAATTTTCATACACTGATAGTACTAACCGTGTCTCCCTGTGTACACATTTACATGTGAATTTATTCAAAATCGACTAAGACAAAAAACGTGGTTCAAATGAATACACTAGATGTTTTTTTTTGCACGGGTCGTTTTTTCAATTTTCATACACTGATAGTACTAACCGTGTCTCCCTGTGTACACATTTACATGTGAATTTATTCAAAATCGACTAAGACAAAACACAACCAGTGCAGAAAATTATCAGGTGCATTGTAAAAATCTGTCAAAAATGTAAAAAAGTATAGTCCCCGAGCATCAAAAATATGCTGTATTGTTTCACCAAATATACTTGATGTGGATTTATTTTGGCATACTATTTTTTAAGACTAAAGATAAAAGCTGTTTGCTTTTGAAACCACCAGCTGGACTCATATTTTTTAAACAAAAACAATTTCTCGTATACCGCTGTATCTTGAGGGCTTCCTAAAAAGAAACATGTTCATTTTGATATAATATCTTAGTGAATCGTCAAAAACCTATCGAATCACGTATATCTACACTCTTAAAAAATTAGGAATTTACAAGTGACGTAAACCATCATCGTACGTAAACATTTCATGACTGAATGACAAATTTGACTCAATTTTACATCCATCATGTAAGTTCGAGTTGGTTGCACAAGATGTCAGCAAACCTATCTTTCACAACTCGATGATACAACCGAGAGGTATAGTACGTGTCTCTCAATCAGAGGACCAGAGTTCGAATCCAGTTCATTATTTTACTTACATGTGTTTTATCTCTCACTTCGGCTCTAGCGATTGCAAGCTCGACTTTATTTGTGATAGAAGACGTAAATTTGTGTCAAACGGGCCGCTCCTTTAATGTGCATCCAAGTGAACTTAAATTTACATGATTTTTTCTAAGAGTGTATACTATTTTGAGCGAGCAAGTTCAAATTTCATAAATGTAGAATTAAGTATGTATAACTCAACTAAAGTTGATAATTGTGGACAACCTTAGATTGGGACCAAAATTATGTGAAAAACATGACCGAAAACATAGCATAGCTAGTAAATATGGAAAATATAACCTTAAAGTTTTTGATTGTCTGTACTGATGTTTCTGTGAATGTCTCTCCTGATGCCATGAACTAGTTGTATATGTAATGTATATTTTCATTTTTCTACGGCTTCAACGTCATGTTTGATTGGTATTTCATTTGAGATTCTGCAGTTTTAGATGTCTGAGATTAAACGTGGAAGGCTTTACTACCGGGATCAGAATATAACACAAAAATATTTGAAGAATTTGAAAACCCACTCTGCTAAAGATCTCTCTGTTTCATAATTATTTTTGTTGCCTAAAATGTTGTGAACAAACCGTACCTTTAGAAAATCGTTTCGACATGGATGAAATATCAAAAGTTGAACAGTTTTTACACGTATTGTCGTTGGGGGTGAGAATGGGTCCCGAGCAAAAACGAATAACTAACACATAAGTGCAGCATACCAAAGTCAGGTATGATACCAAGATAAGATATTGGACGGTTACCCAGGTATTGGGAATAAGTTATTCTGGTATTTTGTAAGTATTGATAAAATACCTCAGCGTGTTATTGGTTTGATGTTCAGGACTGCTTGAGGTATTATTCAATTATGGAAAAATCACTATTTGTATGGAAAAAAAGGCCGATTGTTATTTAGGTATTTCCATACCTGATGTCATTATTTCGTGTTATGCACAGAATACACACCAGTTATTATTTTAGGTATTTTACCTCTTATGCAGGGCTTTCTAATACCTCATTCAGGTTGTAGGTATTCGGTTTTCCATACCTGAGTTTGGTATTCCTCAGCTATTTTGTCTTGCACGGGTTTCACAATTAAAACTTATTTTATTTTTGATGAGGTATTTTGTATTTATTTTATTTCAAATAGAATATTCATGAAGAGCAAATCTAGAATTATTGTTTTGTTGGGAATAAGAGCTAAAAACAAAAAAATAATAACTCGTTATTTCCAGAAAAAAGTAAATAATAACTAATTTTGTTATTATAAGATCAAACCAAGGACAAAGCATTTCTAAACTACAACAAAAGTTTTTTTTTCCATTCATAACAACAAAATTTACAATTATGATGATATCATTTGAAATAACTTATTTTTTACTAACTTTGTTCTCAATACCTCTATAATAACTGACTTAGTTATTTTCCATTTTGAAATATTTTGTCCTTGATTTGTTCTTATAAGGATAACAACAGATATTATTGAATTATTCCCGTTAAAAGTCAGTTATTATTTTTATTCTTTTAGCCCTTATTCCCGACAAACCAATAACAAATTTGACATTCAGCTATTCATTTTTAATGACAAAATTTGATCTCCGTTAATTATTTTCTTCTAACCGGGTTATGACCAAAAACAGGTTACCATTTCGAATTCCAATGCATTTCGTGGCAAATAACGTTTGAATTTTTGCCGGGACCCGTGGCGTAGTGGCTACACGTTTGCTTCATAAGAAGATGGTCATGGGTTCGATCCCAGCCCCGGCACTCTCGTCAGTTGCTCTTTCCCCCTGAGAGCAGCTGACACTGACCCTCTTCTGAGCCGGTGGCTCAAATGGACCAGGATACTTGGACATCGGCAAACGGCAACTCATAATGGACCCCCAATCGGACTGGAAAACAGGAACAACCAACAGCCACACATAAGCTTCCTCGTGCTCATCATTCTACCATGATAGGGTAGAGAGTGAAAGCAGCGCAACGGCAACCAGTTGAATATAGTAGAATTAGAATAGAATATAATGTAAAAACAGATAGTTCCCATGGTCTCAAAACATAAAACATCTGATATAATTGCATATTTATTGCAGCTCAACTCACTTGCGCTCTTTGAAGGAATCTTCCTAAAAACTACAAATCAATAGATACCTATCAATCGAGAAAAAAAAGATATTTTGAAAAGTTTAAGGTATGATAAATTTTGAATTATTGAACAGCCATATCTTCAAAATAGCCAGTATCATGATTTTCTATGGTATGGCTGAGTTTATATGCTTGCTTGGAAGAATATAGTAATTGCATGAAGATTCGGTATCAACATTTCAAAAGGGCGTAACATTTTTTTTAGATATATTAGCTCCTTTCAAAGTTGTGGATCGTATTGCATATTTCTCGCGTAATTCACAAACATTACTGGACAGAGACTCCTCTTTCCGATAGTGGTGAATTGCGTGTGTGCAATGAAATGCGTTCTACAAAAGTGAAAGAGTTTTTGTTTCAAAATGTAGTTACACCCTTTTTAAATGTAGTTGCCGATATTTCGTTATAAAACTGAATAACGGGAATGAGCTGATGAAAAACTTTCTAAAATACTTTACTGAGATAGCTCCAGGAGTTTTTTTTATCAAATGTTCCTGCGAGAATTTGTTCAGATTTATTCCTCGAAAATATTTCAAAGACTTTCTTGGCATTTATTAAAGAACAGACATTACTCAAGGAACTATCTCAAACAAATCAAAGTAGTTTTCAATATTTTTTATAAAAAGTATCCATGGAAAAACTACCTCCAGTTTATGAATTCCTCATCTATGAATTTAAAATACTTGCTGTGGCTTATTGGAGGAAATCCTGCAATGTTTTTCTCAAAGATTACAAAATTCTTACAGATGTTTTTTAGGAATTGCTCTATTACTCCTATAGTGATTCTAGTGATTCTTTCCAGTTCCAGAAGTTTCTCCAGATATTTCATTTACATAAATTAAAATAAAAACTGTTTTTGTTTCTCGCTCTGGTTAAAGATCTGGTTTATGGATTATCATAATTCTGATGATAGACCCGACTTTGTCAGCAGTATTGCCTTCGTACTGGACTTTGAATCACTCGTGTAAAAGAATAATTGTGAAAATCAACGTAAATGTTTCTGAAACTGTGAATTCCTATACGGGCTACTCTAGTAAGAAAAATCCTCTAAAAAACTTAGTCATATTCTACCGGAAGTTTTTCCAGTTATTCACCTTTTTTTAGAATTTCAATAAAAACTTCTATGGGGACTCAAACAGAAGCCTTTACAAATCTTTTGAGGAAATTCCTATGACATCTTAAAATAATTAGAGAAATCCAAGATATCTTCCATCAATTTCAATATCAGATGGCCGGCTCCAGAGACACGTTATCCTCCATTTGGGACAATTGTGCCATCAAATGGTTTCTGTAAGAAAACTCAAAACATTTTTAAGCAGTTCATCGCAAGATTCTTTCAAATGTTCTTTGTGTTGTTAGGAATTAGTCTTGGAGTGTATTTGAGAACTCTTTCAGAAGATCCTCCAGGGCTGATTTTATTTGAAATTGAAAAAAACTTCTATGTTACTTAAAAATATAACTTTAAATCTTCATTTCTATCTTAAGGTAATACTGAAAGACAGCTTTGGTTTGCTAGGAACTCTTCCAGAGTGTATCCTTTAACCCTAAAAGCGATACCTTCATGGCCTCAGTTTCGTCACCTCGCTGAGTGTGTTCCATCAAAGACGAGCTCTGAAAGGCGCTTGGGGTCCAATGGACCCCAGGTATCCCTTTTAGGGTTAAGACAGGCTTTGCTATTTATTTTCTTTAAAATGCCGCAAAAAAATCAGATATTCGAGAAAAAGTATATCTAAGCATTCCTCCGGCAAGGAGTACTACGGAAACGGGTTAGCTCATGGCTCTCATTTAAATTTTCCCAAACATGAACAGAAGAAATCAACTAGAATTATTTCAAGGCAATTTCTCAGAATTCAAAAATCAAATAAATAAACAGCAGGTTCTCCTTTAATTATTTTGAAATTCTTTTTAACACTGCACACATTTTTCTTAAATTTCGGGGTGAAACTTTAACGCTGTACGAAAAATATTTTTTTAAACATTCTGTTGAAGTTTGTGTTAGGCAACATTTCGTTTGGGGTTTCTTTTTTGTTGAATTGTTCTGCACAAATCAGTCATAACTTTTCACAGAAATTCCAGAGAACGTTCTCATGATCTGCTGAAAAAATGTTTATTAAATAAAGGCATGAATTTTCACAATAATATTTTCAGGAAGTTTTCCGGGAATTCTTCCTGGAACCTGGAAATTTCACCTCTAAAACAACCAAAGATAAGTCAGATTTTTTTTCAAAATCTTCAACAAGAAGTCACTAAAAACATTTTTTTTCGATAAAATTTGGAAGAAATTATTCCAAAACTGAAGTCGTGATCCATCTCTCGAAATTTGTATAACAAATCATTGTCATTCTGAAGAACTATAAAACCGTTACAGATAATAGATGTTAAAATGATGTCTTCAACTGAAGTTCCTTAGGGGTTGTTCATAAACCAAGTATGACTTTTGGAAGTCCGGCCAAAGTCCACGTTACATACACAATTTTGTTTGGGCTTTGTCTACTAGAAGGAGGGAAGCTGGTGTCTGAAATGTTCAAATTTTGGTCAACAGATTCTTGCTATTAACAATTGCCTGATAGTCTACGGAATTGAGTTTCCGAAGTTTTTCTGCCTATTCAAATGCAAAGTATTTTCATACCTTGAACACGAAACTGGGCGTAAGCAATCACGGCTATTTCAAATGTTTATTGAAATTGGAAATGAAATAATCAAAGGTTGTCTTTGTTATCGCGATGTTTACACAGTATAATATTTAATCAGCGGTTCACGCTAGGGAAGTGGAACCATCTCGGCAGGGGTCCTATTTTGGGCACTTTTCTGCTATAACTCAGCCAATTCTGAACCAATTGACACAATTTTTGGAACGCGATGAGATACGTATAGTATCTAGCCGTGTACAAAATTTCAAGTCAATTGGTTTGGAATTAACTGAATTATAGCGAAGAGTGACCAAAATACCGGCCGCTGCCCAAGTGGTTCGTTACCCCATTTAGTGAATTCTCTTAATGTTATGTCAGTTTTTATTTAAAAAAATAACAATTTTCTCCTAGGTATTCTTTTACCGAGCCGCATGGCGTGAACTGCCCGCACGACCTCGCACAAGAAACATTTCTGAACCGGCAAGCCACAATCTTGCACAGCACATTTTTGAAAACTACGTCGACCGGCCGGCCGGCAGCCGTTCGATCACCGATCGAACCACGCTGACTTCAACGAACAAATCAGCAGCTACCGGATGAACAACGCACTCTCTGTCGTCAAGGGATCGCCTTGGCCTGGTCGGCCATCCTCCGATAGACCAAAAAAAAACAAATCTAGAACACTTCACAGTCTACACAGTCAGTCGTTCTTCTTGGTAGCGCGTCTCGTCGGCGTCACGCGTCATCCCGCCGATATGATGATGGACACATGCCGATGACATGTCTCACACTGGTTCTTTTGACAAATTTTCACCATCACCAACCGCCGCCGCATTATCTATCTGCTACTAAGGCTGTTCTGCTGTTTCCGCGCGCGCGGGATGGAACTAATTGATGGATTTATTTTTAGTGCTTTTTCTTCGGTGGATTTCACTTACCCTGGGTCGTTTGGCACTTCGGCCTGATTGCCGGCTTGGTGCGCTCCGAGATCCTGGCTCTGGTGCTCCATCTTCCACAGCTTGATTGCTTGTTCCAACAACGGGGCGTAAATGCTTCTGACTTTTGCTTTTTTTTCTCAAACACGCGGACGCTTCTTCGGGCTGGCGTTATCACACAACTTTTCTCTTAGAGAAGGGAAATAACACGACACAGTGGAATACTTTTCTTTTTCCTGCTTGGCTAGGGGAATACGCTAGATTGCTTCCTTTTCTCGTAATTTGGAAGGACAGATCACAGCACTCGGCACTTGATTGCTCAACTTGAGAATTGAACTCTACTGGATTTCAACCGATCACATCGATCACAGACACGATGCGCTGCAACTCTGCTTTGCTTCTCTAACAATACGATACGAACCACGTGGTTGTCGGTTGATTTCTTCGGATGGAATTGTTGTCTCTTCTCTTCCAAGCGTAGACACACTTAATCGATGAATACTTTATGTTGATGCTCGTAAAGTGCCGGTAGATTGCTCGAACTCGAACAGATTACGTATGGTGAACTCGGAGTTTGCTGATGCTGATTTTCTAGACAAGATTTCCTTATCAGTAGATACTACTTTGCGGTGTTTCCAAGATGCTGAACACGGTACTATAACACGTAGAACAACTCGTAGATTATACACACGTAATTCGCTACAAAACACACTGAACTCTACACAATAAACTGCGGCTAAGTGGCTAACTTGGTGGCTAATGTTCTAAATATTTCTCGAAAGAACTGGCCTTTGGCTACTGTATGCTGAGGGATGGCGGTACTATGTGGTAAATCCGATCAAACCCCGTTCAAACTATCAATTAACTACTAATGGTTTATTTATACTTGATTTGAATAGATATTAATAGAATACAGAATCCACTGCCGGCGAGTGATAGCGTTTCAATTTTAAATGAACTTCCGTCGATTGGATTCGATTATAGATAGCTCGGCACACACTTGAGCTTGCGTCGGCCGGTGTCTGGCTGGCGTGGTCCAAAAAAATCGTTGCTGGTTCTGCTGGATTTGCACTCTCTTGCTGGCTGACTGGGGCGCCGCGGTGATGGGAGGAGGTTATCTCAACTCCGCCGGTTCGATTGGTTTCAGAAAACGCAGTACGATAGCTCTCGACAGCGACGGCGACCTCGATTCGCGCGAAATATGTGTCTGAGTTCTGAGGGGGAATCTGTATTGCAAGAGGGATGGATGATCTGTTTCTGGCTGGCGGGTGTCTGTATGGTTGTTTGAAAAGTGTCAAAATGTTGTCGTTTCTTGGGTGCAGATGCAACTACCAAACTACAGGACTAAGCTGGTGTCGGTGGCCGATTCAACAATTCACACGCACTTCCGAGAGACTGAGACGCGGGCACGGTCAGCAGCTTCAACGTGGAGTTGTATTCTACCGGCTTCGGTTCTACTCTAAACTCGAACTCGATTCGGAATCCGACGGAAATTACGACGTTCCGGAACTTAGGGCCGAACCGGAAGGTTGTTGACACACTGAACGAACACTCTCGACACAAATCGATCACGAAAAACCGACCACTAAGCGGGATTCGCTACTACTCTCGGGACTATTTCCGGCGAAGGATACACCGACGTTCCTAGAACGACTTCCGACGAGCTGGGCTTCGAGATGATACTGAGATTTGTGGAGTGTGCTAGAGCTTCTGCTATTTGCTATATTGAGAGCTGCTGAGCTGCTTCCTGCGGCTGATGCTTCTGGCTGCTACGGCTACTAACTAACTGGTCCTGCTCGGTCGCAATCCGGCTCGTCGATGCAGACACACGGTATCGGTTCCACTCACCGCAGGGCTCTCATTCTCCCACCGGAGACGCGCACACCACACCGATGATGCAAATTCGAGAGAGCGCCGCCGCCGCCGACGACGACGACGAGATAACGCGACACGCGACGACAGTCACGCGTCGCGTCGTAGTAGTTGTAGGCGGCAAACGCTTCTGGCGATCACGTGTGTCTGCCGCTCACCGAAGCGCAAAAAATCTCTCTCCTACACAGCATCGGTCGGAATCAACCAAAACACAACATCACCACACATTGAAATGCTCTCCCGCTCAACGGTGGCGGTGGAAATTCTACACCCCGAACATGTGGTGGTGGTGCACTTTTAGCTGCATTTCCACCGCACTAACCACCCACTTCGGTGTGCTGCTGACTGCCGGGACGAGGGGGCGTGGCACTCACTCTCAAACTACCCTTCCGGCGACGAAGGCGACGTCGGCGTCGACGTCGCCAGTGTCGTCGCTGCAATTGAGCTGGAATTAAAACCAGTGCGGGTGGCACTCATAAAAGTATTGGATTGCCAAGCATGCCGGGTGATCCCTATCCCTATTGCTAAGCTACATAATGAAGCGATGTCGATGGAGAATGAGTGACCGCGTGCGACTAGCACAACAACAGGGAAAATTCCGATGCAGAAAAACGGGACTCTCGCTGTGAGGGTGGTGCGAAAAGCGATTGGGAAATTAGTTGAACGAAGAAAGGTTGATAGCTTTGGGGGAAAGAGGGGCAAAAAGCCTCGTGTATCTAAATGCTGATTGGTGTTTTTACACTGGAGAATAATGGATTCCTTTGACATTTTGCGATTTGGACTTGGAATAAAATGTTTACCAAGGACTCTATCGAATTATTCACACTACACTAGCAATTTTAGAAGGAGGCGCATGGTAGTTAACAGGTTGACGCCATGTATATGATCAGCCAAGAGGCAGTAGCTCAAAGTTCAATCATCGTAATCCGGAGTAACATTGATCAATTTTTTGATCTTTTTCCAGCGGTTCGCGCAGTTTGAATCAACAAACGCGTTTGTTGATCTACATATAGAAGTTTAGGTAAGTGTACCAATTATGGCTATAGTACCAATTATTCGCCATAGTTAATTTATACCCAGTTAATTATACACATTTTCCTCAAATCATGGTAGAAATAAATCATTTTCCTTAAAATTTCGGCTTCCTTGCACCCTTTTTCGCCATAGTGTACCAGTTATGGCTAACCCCATAAGGAATGCATGCAAATAGTGCGAAAAGGAACCGAAGCTAAAACATGTAACCATAACTGGTACAGGGTTCTTATCATTGGCACACGCTGTAATAAATACTAAAAGTAGTTTTGGCTCCGTTTCTATATTTTTCCTGTAAAGCATGGAAACTAAAAATAAAAGAAAATCGGGTTAAGTACGGTTCCTTTGAATTCCACTAAGAATTTGCATCCTTTGACAGATACGTATTTCGACCTCAACTGTAAGGTCGTCTTCAGTGTCTTGTACTTGACTCGACTGAAGAGATCCATCGCATTCTACACGTCTCATACATCATAGGTAAAAATAATAGGTAGCTTAATCTAGGTAGTTTTTTTTTCGGAAAAAAAAACTACCTAGATTAAGCTACCTATTATTTTTACCTATGATGTATGAGACGTGTAGAATGCGATGGATCTCTTCAGTCGAGTCAAGTACAAGACACCGAAGACGACCTTACAGTTGAGGTCGAAATACGTATCTGTCAAAGGATGCAAACCCGATTTTCTTTTATTTACAGATATTCCCCTAACAAGTCCAGGTTAATCATCATCATGGAAACTAAGCTGTCTTTTAGCTTATTGATGACATTCGTTGGTCTTCTCGTTATTTTTGAATAAATAGCTTTTCTTAGGTAATGCAATAATTGGTTCACGTATCCTAGTTGTTTCAAATTGTAGTTTTGATGTTTTAAATCAACGTTTTCAGTTTGAAACAAAGTAGTTAATTAGTTGTCTCTACCAAAATATGTAAATGTTAGTGATACGAACAAATTCCATTTTTCATCTCAGCCCAGCCGCAAGATGGGATCATCATGGTTGACTTCAATGCACAGTGTATCGAACAATGAATTAAATGCTTTGGCTGTTTTCCTACTCTCCGCATTGACCCATGTGGCGCTAGCTTCTATGCGCGAAAAATCGCTAAAAGTAAATCGCAAAAATATTGTGTGACGAATAGCATCTAAAGGCGTATTTCTCGAAGTGTAACACATTATTCGAAAAAATATTTGGTAGCGGTTGTGCACAATGGTAACCACTATTAAGCCTACCAAATATTTTTTCGGGAAAAGCTTTGTATTTCAAGTAATTCAAGTTTAGATGCATTTCGCCATACAAAATTAAATTCATTTACTCCTGCTGATCAACTGTGGCTGCGCGCAAAGCGGGTAGTCCATTGTCGTACAGGATTTTTTTTTTTTCGTCAAAATAATATTTTATTCAAATGTTCATAACATTTTTATACGTCAATCAAAAACGCTGAAATATTGACCAATCATTAACAATATATTAAAACTCCATTGGTAGAAATTTGAGCGAAATCGAATAAGTTTTCTGAAAGTTAAAGAACTTTTAGTTAAACTTATGAGATTTTTGAACGACTTTTTAAAACATTTTATCTTAATATGTACTTCATGTTTTCATGTTTTGTTGAGTCACAGCTTAAGTCCAAGACTCTAAGGCGTTCATATGCAGCTTTGTTTGAGGATTCATATTCACTTCAAAAAAATATGAAAAATCTTTATACCAAAACCTCCATTTATGCATGTTATTTTTATGCACTTTTAATGGATCATTGAAGCCAACTTTTCCGCTACTCACCGCTGTAACACAGTGACAGCAGTTGAGTTACGTCAAACACACAAGAAAGCACTCGAGCCTAAGAGGAGGGGAATTCGCTTTTGCGCAGTAGTGACTCTGGATGTTAGGAATGCGTTTAATAGCGCCAGCTGGTCTGCTATTGCCGATGCGCTCTTGCGTCTGGGGATACCGGAGTACCTGTACAAGATTCTCGGAAGTTACTTTCAGAATCGTGTACTAGTCTACGACACGGAGGTGGGTCGGAAGTGCTTTCACATAACCTCAGGAGTCCCGCAAGGTTCCATCCTGGGCCCGGTGTTATGGAATGTCATGTACGACGTGGTGTTGATGTTAGAGTACCCAGTGGGAGTGGTGATTGTCGGATTTGCCGACGACATTACGCTCGAAGTCTACGGTGAAACGATCGAGGAGGTAAAGTTGACTACCAACCACTCGATCAAGGTTGTGGAGGCGTGGATGCGGTCCAGGAAACTGAAGCTGGCTCATCACAAGACAGAGGTGACGGTTGTTAACAACCTGAAGTCGGAGAAGCAGACGGAGATCAGTGTAGGAGAGTGCACTATCCTGTCAAAGCGCTCCGTCAAACACTTGGGCGTGATGATCGACGATAAGCTTACCTTCGGTAGCCACGTCGATTATGCCTGTAAAAGAGCCTCCACAGCTATTGCGGCACTGTCCCGGATGATGTCCAATAGCTCTGCGGTGTACGCCAGTAAGCGCAAGCTTCTGGCTAGTGTTGCTACGTCCATACTTAGGTATGGCGGCCCGGCGTGGGGCACCGCGCTAAGTACTAAATCCTACCGACGGAGGCTGGAAAGTACTTACAGGCTTATGTGCCTGAGGGTTGCGAGCGCGTACCGTACCGTGTCACACGACGCTCTCTGCGTCATTACTGGTATGGTGTCTATCAGCATTCTTATCAGTGAGGACATGGAGTGCTTCGAAATGCGCGGCACAAGAGGCATACGCAGGACTGTCAGGATGGCCTCTATGGTCAAATGGCAGCGCGCGTGGGACAGTTCCACCAAAGGAAGGTGGACCCATAGGTTGATACCGAGGGTAGATAGTTGGATTAATAGGCGCTATGGGGAAGTTACATTCCACCTGACACAGGTCCTTACAGGTCATGGTTGCTTCCGACAGTATCTACACCGTTTCGGGCATGCGGATTCTCCCGAATGCCCAGTGTGCAATGGTTTAGAGGAAACGGCGGAACACGTTTTGTTCGTGTGCCCGCGTTTTCGCACAATGCGTGACCGCATGCTTGCCACATGCGGGGAGGACACAAACCCGGACAACTTGGTCCAGAGGATGTGTAGGGATGAGTTTGGCTGGAACGCCGTTTCAACGGCTATCACCCATATCGTCTGGGAGCTACAGAGGAGGTGGCGCGTGGATTCGGAGAGTGGCTAGTCCAGATGCAGTACAAGAGGTGGTCCAGGGGTTCGGAGTCGGCTTCGTAGGTCATACCGGTGCCCTGCGGTCGAGATCGACCCTTACAGCGAATATGTGGCCGCGGAGAGGAAGTCCCGGTAGCGGTGCTGTCGTGGCGTCAGTCTACTGGGTTGGATCTGAGCCCGCGGTTGGAAAGGGGTCCCCGGCAAGGGTCGGGGTAGGTGAGACCCTGCTGTCTGCAACCTACGGATGCATCTGATAGGGCCTGAAGGGTAGTGATACCCTTCCTTTGCGGGCAGGTCAGATCGGGTTGCATGTGGGCATCAGTTCTTGATGTCCGCTCAGCAGTAGGGCGCGGGCGGGGTTGACCCTGCCCGCCTTCCGAGGAAAAAGGGAGTGGCGAGGACCACTCGGGAAACTGGCTAAGTGCCAGCATGCTACCGTGATGGACTCTCCAAAGCGAGTCATCGATGTTCGTTGCTGCAGGCTACGCAGCTAACCTTGTGGGTGCGATGTGCACTAGCCCCTCTCTGAAGCAATATCTTCTTGGTGGTTCCGGAGAGACGTAGGGTTTGGCGACCATAGGAATGGTTTAGTGGGTACGAGGAGAGAGTAGGAGAGAAATGCCCCTGAATTTCCAGTTCTCCCATTAAAACGCAAACAAAACCTGACAGAACGCACTTAAAAGGCTTTTCAAATCCCACGAAACAACCCCCGGAAACGCCCCTGAAGCCCCTTGAAACCCCTATTTTTAGGCTATCTGGGAACTTTCTGGAAACCCCATTAGGCCCACCTTGAATACCCAGGAGCAAGACCTGTTCTCGCGAACTACCTTCCGTCATAAAAGTTCAAACTTAATTTATTTAATTTAATTTTATTTAATTAATTTCTTTTTATGCATATATTAATTTATGCATCCCCAGTCATGTGCATAAATTTAGGTTCCAGTGTATGCTTAAACCTTCCTAAATGTAATATTTGTATACAGGACCTACTAAACTACATAGAGTAGGTCCTATGCATTTTTCGTTCAATTCATGCACTTCTATTAGTGAATAGCGATTGGCAGATTTTACGTGTAAAATATGGTACATACATTTATAAACATCGGCTACTACATAAGTAGATTTTTCACATTTTGCATATTAAATGTTCATGTGTTAGTGTTCCCTCAAAAAAGTATGAAAATATTTCATCCAATATTCTTTAAGGCGCCCTCCACAAATTACGTAACGCTCTAGGGGGAAGGGGGGAGTACGACCGAGCGTTACGGGCAATACAAAAAATTTCGGGTTTTCATACAAAAAAACGTTACGGAGGGGGAGGGGGGTCGAAAAATCTTGATTTTAGCGTTACGTAATAAATGGCCGCTGCCTAAGATAGGGTTTGGGTACTAGTAGTGGACACCCTAAGACATCGAAATTTACTTCTGCGGCTTTTTAGCTATGCTACGTCAGTCCTGAAAGGGATTTCTGAGAGCAACTGTCCAGAACACAGGAAACAGAATTCTACTGTAATTCTCGTTAAATGCTGAGAAGGATTTCTTCCAAACCCTAAGAGGAATCACAAAATCTATATGAGAGATGCTCCAAAATACAAATTTCTCTAGAGAATTCTGTCCAGAATCTCATGAGAGATACTTCAAGAAATAATAACACTGAAAAAAGTGCCCTAAAATCTTAAAAATATAGCCTCAGAATCCCAAGGATTTCCCCAGAATCATGAGACATATTCTCAGAAACTTGAGAGAAATTGTCCCAGAATCCGGACAGGGATTACTCCAGTAAGCCGAATACTTAGTGATATTCCCCCAGAATCTTAGCAAGATCTTACGCAGAATCCTGAGAAAGGTACCACTAGAATCTTGTGTGGGATTCCCCCAGAATCCTGAGAAATATTCCTCCGCAATTCTGGAAGGAATTTCGCCACAATTCTCAGAATGCTGAGTATGATTCTCCAAGAAGTCTGAGAAGAGTTTCTGAGAATGCTGAGAAAGATTTCCTCAGAATTCTGAGTGGGATCCTGAATGAGGGTCTTCCAGAATCCTTAGAGGAATCAACCCAGATCATCCAGAGAATTCTTATAATTCTGAAAAGGACTGGTAGGGAATACCCAAAAATCCTGCAATGATTTTCCTTAGAATCTAGAGATTCTCTTGAATTTTAATAGGTATTCCCCATATAATGCTGCTGAGAAAAATTCCTCCAGAATTTTTAAAGGAGCTTCTCCATAAGTCTGAGAATTCTGTGAGAGATTCCTTCAAATTGCTGAAAATTATCACACCAGCATCCTGAGAGACCATATCCGAAAAAAGCGAAAAGACTCTTACAATAGGAATTCTCCCTGAATTATATTAGGGATTTGCCTAGGATCCTGCAAAAGATTGCTCTAATTCTCTGAGATGGATTTTCTCAGAATATTTAGAGGAATTCTTCCAGAAACCTGAGGGACTTCCTCAGATTCCCGAGAAAGATTCTCCCTAAATCTTGTAATGGATTGCCTCAGAATCATGAGAGAAGTTTTTCCTTGGGATTTTCCCAGAATGCTTAGACGGCCAGAATTCCCTGGCGGATTCTTCCAGAATACAGAGAAAAATTCTCCTGCAGTATTGAAAAACATCCCATTAGAATCTTGAAATATGCCTCAGAACCTTGAAAGGGATCCTGAGAGGGGATCTTCTTGCAGAATATTGCAGAATATCCATTAAAAGAATCCATGGTAATTTTTTTTTTGAAGAAATCCATGAAGGAATTTAGGGAAGAACTCCTTTAATGAAATTCTTGAGGGAATTCCTGTAAAGTTTAGTGGAGAATTTCTGGGAGGAATTCTTGGGGGGATTTCTCTGGTAGAATATGTTCTTAGGAGAATTTTCGAGGTGATTCTGAAGCAATACCTATTATTTTTTTATTTACACCTTGGGGAATCTTCAAAAAACTTTTTGGATTTCTAGAGAAATTCTAAAAAAAAAACAATAAAATCCCTCGAAGGGATCCATGATACAATTTAAAATCTTAAGAGGAATTCCTGAGAAAAAAGGAAGAAATGCTAGGAAAGTATCTTTGAACAAATTCTTGGAGGATGCGTTCGAGAAATCGTTGGGTATTTTTTAAAGAAATTCTTAGAAGAATTCTAGTTGGAGAAATATTTAGAAAAATATCTAAAAAATACTTGATGGAATTCCTGGCGGAGCTTTAAGAGGAATCCATGGAGAAATGTTTGGGGAAATTCTGGGTTTTTATTTTCAATTTATCTCTGTATACCTAGGTAGGTACTTGGAATCAATTGAAATCCTTGCGGAAATCGCAGAAAGAATTTATGGAAGATCCCTTGGAGGATTGTCTCGAAGATTTCCTGGAAGAATCTTCTAAAGCGTTCTTAGATGAATCCTATATAAGAATTCCTGCAATCTTTGGATGATTTTCTGGAGGAAACCTAAGAGCCTATACAGCCGAGCCTGTGAACGTGGTTTGAATCCGGTCGATTTAGGTTCTTTTGTAATGGAAATTTCCTCGGCTTCCTAGAGTATATAGAGTATCTTCAGAGTATTTAAAAAAGGAAGAGAAAAAGAGACGAGGCTACGGGAAATTAACAAGGCTTGTTCTTTTTTTTTAGAGTTCGACGAGGGCAATGTCAATATTAAAGAAACGCATTATGATTTTCATTGCGATCAAAACTTTATTCTCCTAAAACATTTAAAGCTCAATACACCAATAGTATAGCACACTGACAAACGTTCATCATTCCATACATTCCTATAGTAAATTTAAAGCGATTACTTGATTTAAAACCATTTAAAACGTTCCGAAGGGGTCCCACACTTTCAGTAACTACTGAACGCCACAGAAGGTGGAATGCGTTGAGGGGACCCCCACTATGGAAAGGTTCTAGAATCCTGATATGTACACATCTATAAAAGCATCAAATGCTTAGACTATTCTACTGCGGTTCACCAAAATCACATCTCAATTATTACTCGTCGATTAGGTATATTGCGATGTTTAAGTCTTCATGTCGCCACTTCCCGTTCCACCGGCGCTCGCTTCCAGTCCTTGGCCGGTGGAAGAAGTGCCGGAAATCGACGTGATGCTGCTGCTGCTCGATTGCGACTGTTGAGGTGAGGACAGCAACGCCGTCAGCGTAGCATGCGAGGAACTCAATGAAGAAACCCGTGGTCTCGGTTGAATAGAACTAGGAACTGCTGCTGATGCTGCTACTGATGTGGACGTTGCTGCGGGTGGTGGTTTGACCACACTCGAGTCGGCACTGTCTTTGATGAGCTTCTGAACCTTGGCGTAGATGAGTTCCGGTAGCTTGAAGCCTTGTAGATCTGAGAGTTTCATGTACGGGTTGTTGGCGTATTCCGAGTTGCGTTCGGCCAGTTTTCTGACTTCGTCGAGGACCAGTAGGAAGAAGCGGCCATTCCTGTTGAGTGGGGAGATTTGCTTCTGCTGAAGGAGCCAATCGCGGTCTTGGTTATCCGGACAGTAGCGTAGAATTTCCGGATGTTTGTTGGCTAGTCGTTCGCGGAAGTCTGGAACTCCTAGGGCTCGACCGGCTTTGAAATCTAGTATGAATTGTGTCTCGGGACTGATGGTAGTTGTGTAAACGGCGGGGTTTAGAACGGAAGGTCTAATCTGATATGGTAATGAGCCTTGGACGTTTCCCAGTGATTGAAGAATCGAATAGTGGTTTTGGGAGTAGAGGGATCCTTGCAAGAAGTACTGTCGTTTGAAGCTGTCTTGTTGGTTCGGCTCCGGAAGCTTTCGTTTCAAGGCTTGCTGGAGAAGACTGGTTGTTCCAGATGGCACCACATTATCGGTACTCGAGTCGGAATCACTCAGTTCCATCCCAGGGGTGTTAGCCCTCGAAAGGGAATTCTCCGCCGGGGAAGCAATCTGTCCAACGTATTGACTTTTGCTGTTCTCCAGCAAAGAACAATATATCGTTTTCAAAGTTTCTTCCGATATTGCACTCTCCCCCAGGTTCTCCTTGATGTTCTTGATGGCTGGTATGAAGAACAACGAACTGAACTTCTTAACTACCACCTCAATCTCCTTATCGAACAGATACTGAATATTCGCTCTCAACAACTCGAGTGACTTCAATGCCGCATCTCCTGCCGACTGAGAAACGTGCGACCTTCCAGAATATCGCATCTTCATCACCTCCAGCATGGCCTCACCACTCAGCTTGGGACGTTGCATCTTAGAACCTCCAGTCCCAGACCCATCCATTTCGCTAGCGATCACGTTTTGTGGCGCCAATTCAGAAGAACTTGTTGCTGCCGATGCCGACGCAGTAAGACCGACGCTGTTGCTATTGGTCGCCGCCGTCGTGATGCTGCTGCTACTAGTGTTGGAGTTGGTGGAGGAACGCCACACTCGTTGGATAACCATGGTTGGGCGCGGGAGGACTCAGCGGTGGATGATTGGATATTACTTCCGGTGGGATGAGGAACTTGAGCACGTGATTGGGCTGGAATTTAAAAATTATTTGGAATTACGCCTAAATTTACACAATAATGAAAACTACTTACGATGGAGATGTGAAAATTGCCTAAAGTTAGACTATGTGAGTGACATCTACTTTGTTTGGGTCATGGTATGTTCATTTGTAGATGGTCTGGGCCTGGAATCAGACGTAATATTCAGACGTTTGAGTGATGCCAAAATTTCTGAATACAAACGAAAAAATATTTTATGCAATTCAGTATCATAATTTCAATTTTATACAACTCATTTGAGTATCATAATGGCCAACTTTTCCGCATTGGTTCATTATGCAACTGAAATTAGTTGAATAATGAAAAATAGTTGTATAATGTTCATTATGCAACTCATTTGAGTTGCATTATGAACATTATGCAACTCAAATGAATTGTATAATGAAAAAAATCATTGCATAAAATTTTGTATGGAACTCGTTGCAAACTCGATTTTTTCAGCACTCTTCGTATTTATCCAACTCGGCGAGCCTCGTTGGATAAATGTACGACTCGTACTGAAAAAATCAACTTTTTGCAACTCGTCACATAAATAACTATTAACCCATCGAATAAGTTAAAAATTTGGCTAAACAGTTTTTAGTTTTAACACAGCGTTGGGTTGTTTTCCCTTCCCTTCTTATCCCCCGCCCCACCGGAATGTTGTTGAAAACAAAGAGAGAAACACCGACGCAACCGCTGCTCTTCAGCGGAAGTAGCAAATATTGGGGTTTCTTGGCGTCACAATAGGAGGCAATCAGTGAAGTACTAGATTGAAAGTAGTAAGCTGGATTTTTGTATGGTGAGATGATCGATTCTCCATTTCTGCAATGAAATGGTTCAAACAGCGTGGGTTATATGATTTCTTGCCTAATTTGATGCTGATTGAGCAAAAGTTGGGATAACTGTGTTGTTGTATTATTTATTTCTTGCAACTTCAACAACACAGTTACTCAAGCTTTTGCTCAAACAACACCAAATTAGGCAAGAAATCATATAACCCACGCTGTTTGCACCATTTCATTGCAGAAATGGAGAATCGATCATCTCACCATACAAAAATCCAGCTCACTACTTTCAATCTAGTACTTCACGGATTGCCTCCTATTCAGTAACAAATTTTGAAAACGACGGATAATCAATGCTGTACCATTGATTATACGTCATTTTCAAAATTTGTTACTGAATTTGAGTTGCATAAGATCATCGGTAGAACAAAATAGACAACTAGTGGCACGTTTGGGTTCCCACACGCAACTCCGAAATTGGATAAAAGAAACTCACATTTGTTTTGGGCTAGCATTTGGGTACTCTTTTTCTCCATGCAGTTTGGCTCAATAACTCAAATTTGAGTATACCGCATTTAGTTCACCACTGGACTGCGAACTGCGACTTCATAAGTGCGAAAACGTAAATAAAAGTGCGCGATTGCATCAAATCAGGTTGATGTCTTCGGCGCACTATTTCTTCAATCTATGGCGAACAAGTGCTCTGAAGACACCGAGTTGATTTGATGCAATCGCGCACTTTTATTAGCGTTTTCGTTCTCGTGAAAACTAGTGCGATAGTCCAGTGGTGAACTAAATGCGCTATATATCTATTAAACTCACACTAGGTAGTTTTCCTTTAATAGGAGGCAGTACTAGATTGAAAGTAGTGAGCTGGATTTTTGTATGGTGAGATGATCAATTCTCAATTTCTGCAATGAAATGGAGCAAACAGCGTAGGTTATATGATTTCTTGCCTAATTTGATGCTGTTTGAGCAAAAGTTTGGGTTACTGTGTTGTTAAAGTTGCAAGAAATAAATAATACAACAACACAGTTATCCAAAGTTTTGCTCAAACAGCATCAAATTAGGCAAGAAATCATATAACCCACGCTCACTACTTTCAATCTAGTACTTCACTGATTGCCTCCTATAGGATAACTGTGTTGTTGTATTATTTTTTTCCTGCAACTTCAACAACACAGTTATCCAAACATTTGCTCAAACAGCATCAAATTAGTCAATAAATCATATAACCCACGCTGTTTGCACCATTTCATTGCAGAAATGGAGAAATGATCATCTCGCCATACGAAAATCCAGCTCACTACTTTCAATATAGTACTTCACTGATTGCCTCCTATTCTATAGCAAAAAATATACTGAGTACCTACTCTATGGTGAGTTTTTTTCTACCTATTTTTGCCAAAAACTGCATTTACCCAAAATTGGCTTATTGGGCTGAAGTACACCGGGTGGGTTGATGCAGCTCGTTTTAGTTTTTTGTTTTGTTTGGTGGGAGAGAAAGAGAAACACACGCTAACCCCCAGCTACCCAGATTGATGTCAAAGCGACCCAGATCGAGCAAAACTGCAGTTACTCTAAAGTGGGTAAAGGTACCTTTACTCAAATCTGGGTTATTGGTTTTGACTGCAAAATCTGGATAGAGGCTACCCTGATTTAGACGTTTCTCATCAGGGTATTTTCTACCCATATTTACATGAATGAATAAGCATGCACAATGTGAATCCCCCTTGATATTACATATTGTTCGGCCAGGAAAATAATCTTAATAAAATAAAACACAATCGATTTATTATTGTCTTTAGTATTCTAGCATAAATATAATGGAAATTATCGCAAAACGCTGGCACAACGGCTCCTTCGACGATGGGGATGGGGATGATATTGGCAGCACTCTTTTTATAAATCTTTGTGCCGATTTTCACACCAAGCCGGGTCAGATCCTAAATGTAAGAGAATGTATTGTCGGGCCGCCACCAAACCGGACTTCGCACAATCAAGTCGCGACGCGACCTAACTCGCGACGTTTTTTAATCATGTCAAGTGTAGTGCGCATCCTTCCCGTTGTTGTCAGCAACACAACGCACTAGATGCGAAACAGTTGCGACACTTGTGGACCAAGAAAATGGCAATTTTTGATTGAATGTCGGTCTTGATTCCAACCGGATAGACAATATTTAATTAGCGCACAAATCAATAGTTTGGCTGGAGAAAAAAATACCTGTGACCATTGCAGAATGTGTGTAATACACACTGTGTATTTGTTCAGCCAGAGCCAGCATCGGATGGGGCTACTACTCCTAACCTTGCCAATTTTGTTCCAGCCAGGTAAGCGGCACAGAATACCTAAAAAAGTTTAAGATAGGCTCAGAGCATGATTTCATGGACAACATGAATTACTTACCAGTCAACAGTTTGCTGTTTTCGCCATCCAAAGTACCTCCGCAGCCGCTTATTTATCGGATTAAACGCCGCCGCGGGCAATATGAAAAATTTGTCAAGTCCCATTTACCCAGATTTTGACGTCTATTCACAACAAGAAAAAATGGGTACCGAGATTTCCGCGAAGACTCGTTTACCCATATTCAGGGTAAACCACCGTGCAAAATGAAACTACTGGCAGCACTGGTAAGACGTTAGGTAGGCGAACCGAACGGAAGAACGAGTCAAAACAGAAATACAAAAACAATTCCTTTTTTGCTCAGTTTCCTTTCGTACTCGACGCGGTTCAGCTCGTGAAATAAACATAAGATTTTTTATTCGATGGCGTAAAATCGTCAGTGATTAAGTGCAATAATTTTACCTGACCACGGCTCCCAACGAACCAGGAGCATCATGACCGATTCGGATGACAGCGCTTCCCGGTTTTCGGACCTATACAAGAACAAATCCCGCGGCCGGGAGCAGCACCAATCGGAACGTCGACGCACTCTTCTCGAGGAACAAAAACGTCTTCGCCAGACGGAAGTGGACAATTCCCGCCCGGGCTTACTGGAACTGATCGAAGCGGAGGGCACAGATTCGGAATGCTCGTCGGATTATCCGACACAGCGGTACCGGCGCAAAGTTTGGTTCAGCAAACTGTACCGCGATAAGGTGCAACTTTCCGAGTGGATGTACGAAAAGCCGGATGATCTGGACAGTTGGTTCCTGGTGCCGTGCCCGGTTGGAATCCGATGTCTGCTGGTGCTGAGGAAAGGCTATGCCGTTGCCTACGGGAAAACCGGCCGATCGATAACACGGTTCGCCACCCGGCTGGGTAAGAGGCACTGCGTGACGGTTCTGGACTGTTTCCTGACCAAGAAGAGAATTTTTTACGCATTGGATATGCTAGTCTATAAGGAAATGGATCTGGTGCAGTGCGAGTGCGAGTTTCGGTTCCAATGGCTGCGATCCAAAATGGAGGAAGAAAATATGCAGGAGCGGTTTTGTACGGGTACAACACCGGAGAATCGGTGGCAGCTGGAACTGCTACCTGTGTTCGATTTTAAGGCAAGGGACCAGGTTGAGGAGGGCTTATCTAGGTAAATATTAAATTGGTAGTGGTAAATTCGAGATAACATGGGCTTAAAAATCACCAAGTTTTTGGGGGGGGATGTATTCAAGGGCGCTAACAGAGTTCGCGCCTTTTATTCAATAAATATTTAACATAAATCTACCTCTCGATGTTTTCAGGTACCCCATGTTCAACGACACCGGTTTGGATGGATTTTTGTTTTACCACAAAGAGTCGAACTACATCTACGGTCGAACGCCGCTGGTGACGTGGCTGTTTCCTTTCATGGTTCCTGATGTGCTCGGGAGCGAATGGGGCCACGTTATGCATCATAAGTACCTACAGCAGAAGCCCAACGGTTACCAAGAGCAGGGGTACCGGGCCTACATGGACGAGTTTGACGCGAAGCTGCAGAATAAACAATCTCAAAGAACCAGTGCACAAGTTAGTCACATGGAGGAAGGCGAAGATGAGGTAAGGCAGGGAGGGGATGTGGCTTCTTGGGAGAAGATGGATGCGGTTCCTGTCGGAGGAGACGATGGTTATGCGGACGAAGACTGGCAGCGTAAAGAGTTGGACGAGATAAGGCGGCTCGAAATGGAGGGGTAGAACACCAGGTGTGTGACGATTTGCTAGCGATTATTGACTAATAATTTTATTGATTATAACTAATGTTATAGCTTATAAGCTTTCCTGACAAAGAGCAAAAAAGAACTCCATGATATATTTTATATATTTTAAAATTGCAACATCTATCAAATTAAACTAAATATCTAGTTTAGATAAAGTGCTTATATAGACAAAATGGTTAATGCATGACTATTAAGTATAAGATCAAGCTGATGGTATCTGGTTTCGACTCTCGGTTAGTCCTAGAACTTTTTCAAATCAAAATTTCTTTGTCTTTATTGGGCAAAGAGCAATGTTACTTGACAGATGCAAAATGGTCAGCAGGGTCTCAACTTATAATGAGGGGGAGGGGTCAGAAATTACCAAAATGTGTTCTACATGGTTTACCAATAGTCCCTAATAACTGGGAATTAGTTATTAACTGTAGAAACTAGAAACAGATCATGTACCAGTTCACAGTAGTGGCCGTACATCATACAAAAACATGTTGTACCGATTTCTGATGACTCCGACATCTCGTTCGCTAACCTAAGGCCGCCAAGAACGCCATATTCTAACTCTTATATTTACGACGTAAAAGTGTTAGTACCGTACCACCTACTCATACTAAACGATCGGATTTAGCGCTCTCACAGCGTACACATAAAAGCTAGAATATGGCGTCCTTGGTGATAATTGCAGGAAAAACACTAATCTACATCTACAATTTTTGTAATTTATTCATTACCATTACGACACCCTGTTGGACAAGCCATATATCTAAGTCCAGGAAATCATGCAACAATAAATATTTACAGGATTGTTACAACAGTGCGGATTTCGCGATTTTCGCGGATTTGGCGCGGATTTGCCACTGGCCACTCGGCCTTTAGGCGGATTTGGCGCGGAATTGGTTTTGCTGTTCCGTCATGCAATATTTGTACAGGATTTTACTCTGATTTGCATTATAGATTTTTGTGTGAGATTGCCTTCTTTTGATCTACCAGCGCTTGACGAATCCCTTCGACGAACTTTGTTCTGTGAATCTTGTATATGAACATACAGCTACAGCCATTTTAGTGCTTAAAATAACTTTTATTGCCGTTGATATGACTTCTAGAGCCTTTGCTGCCCCCATTCGCACAACAGTCCCATGTGAATAGGAAACCCAGCAAACATGGGACTGTTATGCGAATTGGGGCAGTTTGGATCTTGGGCATTATGTTGCACACGCAGAAAAATATATTGTAAAACCAAAGGAATTCTGCATAGATTCAAAAATTTTTTTTGTTGACTCAGCGCTTACCTGTAAATTTTGTTGATTCAACAAATTCATAAATTCATAACAACAATAAAGTTTTTTGTTTCTAAAAATGCCCGAAATCAATCTGCTGTCAAAACCAATGCATATTTTTTTCGAAACAAAAATATTGTGTAGATATTTTATTCAAATCGAAAAAATTGTTGTTTCAAAAATATTGCCGAATAGAAACAAAAAAAAAATGCATGATCAATTCAATGCATACGAAAATGATCGATTCTAATCGATGTCTAAAAACACCGTTCTACCTATCGATATTTTTCTGCGTGTTGAAAGAGTTTCTGACAACACTATAATATTTTTTTAATTCCAAAGTCGTGCATGCTTTCTGTACTGTATAACAAGCGCGCACGGCATTGGAACAGAGGGAAAAAATTCGCTACGCGCATGGATTGATTGATATTTTGATCTTTTGAATGCAAGTTTTTCAAAAAAAAATAAAATAAAATAAATGATTCTAGGAATTTTATTACAAATATTTCTCAGGAATTCCCTGGCCAAGTTCGCAGGGGTTGACGGTATTAAAGTGAAGGAGTTTCATTTTGATTATTGTAATGTAGTGTTCTTTAGTGAAACATATCACCTTTTTAACACTTTAATGCACCTCCAACGGTTCATCGCGAATCGGCTGCTGCAGATGGAGTATGGCTGATCATATGCATCAGACATGCTCGATAAACACGGAGGAACCGCCAGGGCTCAGTAGAGTCTATTCCCAAGCAATAGTTCCAAATCGGTTGGATTTGAGAAGGTTTTGATGAACGTTACAAATCCTAATAAAAGTTTTATAGGATTTGTGATTGGTTTTGGAACCTTTTACAGCCAGCTGACTTCAAAATGTTGTTTGGGCTCTATTTGCCACGTTTCTCGGTTGATTTTGATTAGTAATTAATTAATGTCATAGTCGCTTTTTCGAATTTTTACAATGTTAGGTACTTGAATATATTTTCTTTAAATAAAGCAATTAAAATCAACCGAAAAATTAATAGTGGGAAGGAGATTTGCAGCACTTAATTGTGCTAATAGATTCGAAGCCAACGTGCGAACACTTAAACGCATTGTTGACGTCAATGCATTCGACGTGACAGTTTGGACGAAAAACTGATTGCTTTTTATTAACTGAACAACGTTACTTTTGTATGACTAGGTTGACATTTCTAGGCCGCGCATGAGAATATGACATGGTTTATCTTGGTAGGACCGATAGGACAGAACGAATTTGAATATTTTTCATAGTATTTATAGGGGGATGAATACATAATAGTTGGCAAGCAATTTTTGTTTTATTAAAGTCAACTGACCAACTTGGCGTATTTTTGTATATCTCTTAGATGGTGCTATGACACCAACAGAAAAAATATCAGAAGTTCAGTTACATGTTTATGTGGGTTTTGGACCGATGACAATTTAAGGACACAAGAGATGAACACAGAGAAGTAGAAATCAAGGAAACAATTTGACACAGAATCGACTATATTTTAACATACGGGTTCGACTGATTCGATGAATCTATCTAGAAGTATCTAGAAGACAATTGACGCTAAGATTGGAAAAAAGCTTGCAGTTGGGACTAGACTACAATAGTGGCCGATAGGAAACAATGCGCTAGACAGCATTATTATTCATTTATTAATATTTACCCGTAGGCTTTTCGCCGGTTGACAGTACAGTATTTAGCTGTGTACGAAGATACGGATTAGCTGGTGTACAGATGACAGGGTTCTCACGGGCAGTGCTTCAAGCGAGGCTTACATAACAAACCTATTTTCCTTGACTTTCCACGCAATGGACATCTGATCGAACACACGTGTTTTCGTTGATCTCCTAAGCATTACATATTAAGACATGACGTATGTGCATGATGGAACAACTAGCAGGACACAGTTCTAGACGTCTCTTTTCAATAACGACATTCAGCATATTTCCAATCAAACTACACTTCAATGTAGCAAAGACTAAAGCTGCTGTGATAGAACAGATCAGAATGACTTAATTGACTATTACCTTGGAGATCTACTTCGAATAACTGACAAATTGACAAGAACCTAACTAATTACATGGACCATACTACAAAAAACCAATTGACAAAAAGATAAAAAGGGGAAACTTTTATTAAAACTATTTTTGTTCAACGCAGGCCAAAACAGTGTCGACTTGGGCCACACACGCCTACGTACTACTGTGTGTTGAAACAAAAATAGAGGCTCCTAGAAGCAAATGTAGGGAAAGGGTGCGGTGTAGAACATAAGCACAGTGTTGCTACCGCCGTAATCACTTTGAAAAAAAAAAAAATATATATATATTTCTCAGGAATCCATGGCTGGAGTAATCCATCCATCAGAAGCCACTAGAAGAGCTCTCGTAACAAAAGATTTACCGTTGGAATTTTCAGAGTGCTACACCGCATAGTTATAAGTTCTCTTGGAATTTCTTCAATATTTCCTCAAGACGCTGTCCATAAACAACGTAGACTCATTTCTGACCATTACAAAAACATACTCGTAGACTTTGTCCATACAAAATTTTCGAAATGAGTCATATTACGAAGTGACAACAATGTTGATGATGATATTGGTTTTCACGGGTTATTGGACGCTACCTCCTGTCAAAATTCATTCATAAAATCGGCTCGTAAAATGGACTATTAGAATGAAGCTTAGACTTTGACCAGGCCCCCCGCCCCCTAACAGTCTACATAATTCGTAGACGAGCCTAAGATATTCTCCCTGGATAATACTTATCTAAAGTTTAAGTTTCTTTCTATAATGTCTCATTTTTCAGACATTACTATTTTTTTCCAAATTTCTAAGAATCACCCTCACAATGTCCTACTCAAATTCATGCTCATTACTTTAAGAATTCCTCGAAAAAGTTTGTATCAGGTCTTCTTCTTCTTTATGGCTCGACGTTCGCATTGGAACTTGGCCTGCCTCTCTTAAACTTAGTGTTCTTTGAGCACTTCCACAGTTATTAATTGATGGGCTTTCTTTGCCTGCCATTGCATGAATTTGTACATTGTGTGGCAAGTACAATGATACACTATGCCCAGAGAGTCGAACCCGCCGTCTCCGGATTGGCGATCCATAACCTTAAATCACTAGGCTAACTGGAGACCCAGGTATCAGAGTACTGTATATAAAAACTTCAGAAATTCTTTCCGTTTCATTCAGGTTTTTTCAAGGGTTTAAGGGATAGCTCCATGATTTTTTTTTTAATTTTTCCAATATTTTGTTTCCTTTGCTAAAAAATTCTTCACAAATCTTTAGGTATAATCTCCTGAATGACGGGCACTGGCAGGTATTGCCAAGAACACTTTGTAGATTGCTCAAGATACGAAAAACGGATCACGCCGAAAAACCAGAGCGTTAATGATTAATCATAAATTTAATCATGATTAATGATTAATGATTAAGATTAATCAAAATCATTAATCATAATCACAAAAAAAATATCATTTAATCATTAATCATTAATCTTAATCACGCTGTTTTTGCAATCCAATCATTAATCAGTAATCACAATCATAAGAAAAATATTAATCAATCATTAATCATTCATCACCAAAAATGATTCACCATATAAAATATATGATTCATAAAATATATGCAGAATGAAGATTTTTACAGCACGAGTTGTATCCAACGAGGCTTGCCGAGTTGGATAAGTACGACGAGTGCTGTAAAAATCGAGTTCTGCACCGAGATGCGTACAACGTTTTATGAAATTTCATAAATTACCACTTGAGGATAGTTTTTAACAAAACTTTTTCATCAAACTGGACACTGATGTTCATAGCCATGTTTAAGAAAGACTGATCATAGCAGGTTATGCTGTACAGCTGTCACAAATTTTGAAACCTGCGTCCAGAAAGCATCAAGAAGTTGATCAAAACTGAAAACAGTGCTGTAATGGTTCATTACGCAACGCAAATCAGTGCTGTAATGAACCATTACCGCACTACTAATGTGATAAGGGAAAATAGGCCTTTTCCTACAAGTTTTCAAGTCTAGCCGCACAAGATGTTCATATTGACCAATCCAGATGCCTGTGTGGTAGTGGTTTGTGTTCAAACTTCCCGTGTTAAGAATTTGTAAGAACTTTGTAAACAACTTTTGTTATTCCGTATATGGATAGATAGGCTTGCATTAGATTTCGTGAGTTAAAATTTGGAGAACTCAATATTACCATTTTCTAAGGGTTTTGTTTGATTTTGGATTTGTCGAAATGACGTTTTTCGCATTGTTAGGAACACTTAGGAAATTCAAATGATAATATTTCCCCTGGCTAAGTTTACAGGGGTTGACGGTATTAAAGTGAAGGTGTTTCATTTTCATTATTGTTGTATATGCCAATATATTCAATATATTTATTCAAATTGAACTTCAGATTTTATTTATGTTGACCCATCCCCCCACATAATAGTTCTTTATGCAACGAGTCGCAAAAAGATGTTTTTTTCAGCACGAGTCGTACATTTATCCAATAAGGTTTGCCGAGTTGGATAAATACGAAGTTTTTTTTGGGAAAAATAAATTTTGCAACGAGTTGAATATAAATTTTTATGCAATCCAGTATCATAATTTATGTTTTGCGCAACTCATTTTGGTGTCATAATAGAGGTTGCTGATGATTGAAATCTGTCTCTTTCTAGGGGCAAGACACTGTGCAAACGAGAGTAACTCCATAGACTAATTTCAAGACCTCGATGTACCATAGAAAACGATCAAATTTTCGGTGACCAGTCCGGTACCCAATAAATATTCATAACCGTGTATTTTTTTCCGTGTAAATTGCCTTTTGTGTAAATTTTATTTAGCGTGTTACACTGATCTGACAGCTCTGACAGTAAGGGACTAATCATAAATTACGTAAAGTGAGTACCGAGGATTGTTCACAATCTGCGAACTTGACTGCGGAAAAAATTGCGACCATGACGCCGCTGGTAACTCTGAGAAATTCTGAGTAACACTTTTCACCAATGATCGACGAAATTTGTTGAAAAACACCCCTAAAACTGCAAGAAAAGCGAGATATCGGGCAATATTGTTTTGATTTTGCGATAAATCAGGCAACACCCATGTAAAAACAGGAGCGATCCGGAGGAATTCTGAGCAACTCTGTGACGGAAAATGTACTCTCCAGCACAGTGTCTTGCCCCAAGGTCTCTTTCTAGCTCACATGTTTTCATCAGGAAACTGCTTCCTGATGAAAACATGTGAACTAGAAAGAGACAGATTTCAATCATCAGTAACCTCTATGGCCAATTTCCCGATCTGGATCAGTGGGCAACTGAAATGAGTTGCATAATGAAAAATAATTGTATGAACATTATCGAAGACGGCTAATAACAAGACAGACATCTACCCTCTTGCTCCATATACTTTGGGAGATACAAGCACACTAGCGCCGCGAACGACTTCAGGGAACAACATCATGAATGAGTGTGCGTGCGATACTACAATTTACGTGTACGTATTAGCATGTACACGCACACAATCATGTTTTAATGTTCCTGTGAATCGTTGAGGGCGTTCCAACCATGTCGCTTGCGACAGGGTGGGAGCTGGCTGTCTTGTTATTAGCCGTCTTCGACATTATGCAACTCAAATGAGTTCCATTATGAAAAAAAAAATCATTGAACAAAATGTTGTATGGAACTCGTTGCAAAACTCGATTTCTTCAGCACTCTTCGTATTTATCCAACTCGGCAAGCCTCATTGGATAAATGTACGACTCGTGCTGAAACAATCATGAACATTATGCAACTATTATTATGAGTTGCATTAAATATGAACGAGTGTGAAAAAGAAGATCATTATTGTCGTCGCGGTTGACACGCGACAATCGATTTTTCTCCAAATCCATACGTGAAACCCAACGTCGGACGTAGTGCGCTGGGCAGCGGATTTGGCCCTCTATCCAGCGCACTTTGCCCGACGTACGTCCGACGCTCGGTTTAGGAGAAAAATCGATTTTCGCGTGTCAAAAATTCCGATTTTCAACTGCACGAACAATAATATCACATTATGATAAATACTGAAATAAGTAAGGGCTTGTTCACAAATGTCATAACGCTGGAGGGGGTGGGTGGGTGTTCTTCATGGTGTTACAGCTCGAACAAAAAAAAATTCTTCTCATATAAACAATGTTACGAAGGGGTGGGTGGGTGTTAAAAAAAGGCCAATTTTGGCGTTATGACATTTGTGAATGAACCCTAATAGGGCACTGCACTGTTTTGATTTTGTATGGGATTTTGACGTTTCTTGGCCTTGTTGTTTACAAAATTTCTGGAAGAGTGAAAGAGAAGGAGAGAACTTCGTGCAGTGCCCTATACAAAAATTGCATAATAGTTATTTATACAACGAGTTGCAAAATGATGATTTTTACAGCACGAGTCGTACATTTATCCAACGAGGCTTGCTGAGTTGGATAAATACGATGAGGTGTGTAAAAATCGAGTTTTGCAACGAGTTGCATGCAACATTTTTTGTAATGACCAAAATTATTTACTAGAATATGATCATTTCCGTCAGTACCATCATAGACTTAAGTTGGTACCATCATGTTTCGCGGAAGTTCAATGAGACCGACCACATGCTTCAACATACCTACACAGCAAAAAAAGTTGTTGAATATTACATCGAAATCGCTGCAACCAGGTCATTACATCGATTGATGATTATTACACAGCCCGATGTACTCGACGGCTGTTGATGTAATAAACAGATCCGATGTAAATCTTGCGATGTAATTTATTCGACGTACATTTATACGACGTGAATGAAGCGATGTAAAATGGAAACGATTTGAAAGGCCCTTCTATAGCCGATTAAATTGCATTTTCATTCTTTTTCGCTTAGAATGTTGTATAGCTGAAGTAAATACTAGATCTATACTAAATTCAAATCGAAAAAGAATAAAAACACAATTTAATCAGCAATAGAAGAGACGGCAATGAACAATCAATAAACACAAAAACAACTAAGCGTTGAACTATAAAGTTTATTGCTTTTTTATTATTTTTGTCCCAAGAGGGATAGAGCCTGCACATAAACTTAATATTTATTAAGCATTTACAAATGAAATGAGAGCTTTCTTTACATGCAGAACAATACTACCTATATATCTCGAGAAAATCCAAAATATTTATGTTACGAAAATAGCCTAAACCAATCGGAAATTGAACCTCGCTTGCATACCGATTTGGTTATGCGGGCCTTTGTACACATGTATTCCATCTTTCTTAATAGTGAGCAGCTTTTCTGGCCATTCGCTTGACAACCTTGCTTCTTGGCAGCGATATGAAAGCTTTGGTGGGTTTGTCGATGATGAAAACGTTGGTCAGACGGGTGGCGAATACGTGTTCGTTGGCATTCTCGAAGTACACGATTTCTCACGATCCCAAGTGCTTGTCACGCTGGATCCTAGTTCCGCAACGAACAAAATTCTGATAGATGGTCATACATGCACATATCGGGTTCGAGCTTGAGCACGTCCATCCCCCGTGGCGATATCGTAGCGAATCGAATCATTCTGGTGGATGCTCAGATCCGGAAAGTGGGTTATGATAAACGGCACCTTCTTTAGGCCTATCTGGACGCATTTCACCTTCAGGAGCTTGTACATGGCTTCCTCCGGGTAGTACGGTGAACATCAAAACAACGCCGTATATCAAAGAGTGATGACATCCATGAATCCGGCCGGGTAGTTGGGGTCAATGCGACATCCATTTAGATGTGACGCTGCAGATCTTGGTGACCTCGATCAAGACGTATTTCTGACGACTCAAGCAGTTTGGACCAGTGGATCGACGCGGGGCAAAGGCAACTCTGGAGGCGTTCAAACGCTTCAAATGTTTTTTTCGGTACCATCTTGACACTTTAGAACGAAAAGGAAACGATTATTCCCGACGGCGCCAGGGATAATACAACACTGACTCGAACATGGCTGCGTAGCCATCCTGGAAATAAACATTATAAACATATAAATATGATTAACCATCAATTATGTATTAGAAATAGATCAATAATTAAAAAAGAAGGGGAGTTTATCAGGAATATCTCCGGGAGTTCCTCGGAAATTCTTACAGGAGTTCCTGGGCATTTGTTTTTCAGGAGCTCCTCGATAACACTTATAACACTAATAACTGTTTCGAAATCAGCGCTAAATTGTGCTTCAAAAATTTTGGTCGTTGACAGAAGTTCACGACTTTCGTTTTATTTTGTAAACTAGTGTAATTCATCCTGGAGTTCCAAGGGTATTCCTTCCCCGGAAATTATGTAGGAGTTACTCCAGGAATTTCTGTTAGAGGTCCTCGGGAATTCCTCAAGGAGTTCTTCAGAAAGTCCTACAGGAGTTCCTCGGGGATTGGTGCAGAAGTTCCTCGGGAAGTCCTCCAAGAGTTGATCGGGAGTTCCTCGGGTATACCTCCAGGAGCTCCTCGGAAATTCTTCCAATAGCTCCTCGTGAATTCCTTGGTAGTATTTCCAGGAGATCCCCGGTAATTCATTCAGGAGTTTCAAGGATATTCCTTCAGTAGTGCACCGGGAGTTTTATCAGGAGTTCCTCCAGGAATTGCTCGAGAATTCCTTCAGGAGTTCTTCCAGCAGCTCCATTGGAAATCTTCGAAAATTTCTCCTGGAATCCTAAAGAACACCTCTAGAATTTCCACGTAAATTTCTCCGGGAGTTCCTGGGGAATTCCTTCAGGAGCTCCTAGGGAATTCATCCAAGAGTTCCTCGGGAAATCATTCAGAAGTTCCTTGGCAATTTTTCAAGTAGCTCCTCGGAGTTTGATCCAGGAATTCCAAGGTTATTCCTTTCCCAGGGAATTTCTGCAGGAGTTTCTCCGGAAATTTCTGCTGGAGGACCTTTGGAATTCTTCCAGTACCTCCTCGGGAATTCGCCCAGGTTTTCCTCGGGAATTCCTCGGCACTATTCCCAGGAGCTTCCCGCAACTCATCCAAAAGTTTCAAGGATATACCACAGACAAACAGACGTAACACTTCGAACATTTTTCGATTCAAATCATAGTCACGGAAACATATTCGCCCAATGCTAAATGACTATGTTTGGCTGACCACCAACTAGGTGGCGGTAGTGAGCAAACGTCAAACTCGAACAAAAACGATGCGAGCGCTACGGTTGGGCAGTTGGCCAACTATCCAATTTTGAAAAAGACCGTTAAATCGGTGTACGATGGGAATTATCAGAGTGTTACGTCTGTTTGTCTGTGGATATACCTTCAGAAGTTGCTCGGGAATGTCTCCAGGAGTTCCTCCCGCAGTTCCACTGATTTTTCTCCTCGGGATTTCCTCCAGAAGTTCCACTGCAATTCCTACTAGAGTTCGTTGGAAATTCCTTCAGAAGTTCATCGGAAATTCTTCCAAGTGTACCTCGTGAATCCCTCAGAAATTGTTCCAGAATTCCTCGAGAATCCCTCCAGAAGTTGCTCTGGAATTCTTCCTAAAGTTCATCAGAAATTCGTTCAGTAGTGCCTCGTGAATTCTTTCAGGAGTTTCTCGGAAATTCTTCCTCCAGGAGTGTCTCAAAAATTTCTCCAGGAGTTCCTCAGAAATTTCTACGAAGTTTCACGAAATTCCTGCAGGAGATTCCCAAGGAACTCCTGGGGTCAATTCCAAAGGAACTCCTGGAGGTACTGCCGAGGAACTCCTGAAGCAATTCCCGAAAAATCAGGAAGGGATGTACGAAGAACTCCTAGAAAAAATCCCAAGGAGCCCCTGGAGGAATTCCAAAGCAACTCTGGGAGGAATTTCCGAGGAAATCCAGGAGGAACTACTGGAGATATTTCCAGGGAACTTCCGGAGGAATTTTCGAGGATCTCCATTTCTCAAGAAACTCCTGGAGCTATTCCCGGGGAACTCCTGAAAAAAATCTCGGAGGTGTTCCCGAGGAGCTTCAGGAGAAATTTTCGAGGAAATCCAGGAGGAATTTCTGGAGAACTCCTGGAGGAATTCCCATAGAATTCCAGCAGAACTTCAGAAGGAATTCCCCGAGATTCCCTGGAGGAATTCCCGAGGAACTCCCAGAGGTTTTCCCGAGGAAATCCAGGAGGATTTTCCGAGGATCTCATGAAACAATTTTCGAGGAACTCCTGGAGCATTTCCTAGGACACTCCTGGAGAAATTTCCAAGAAACACCTGGAAGAATTTCCTAGGAATTCCTGGAGGAATCCCCGAGGAGCTCCTGGAGTAATTTTCGAGGAACTCCAGGAGGAATTTCCGAGATACTTCTGAAGCACTTCCCGAGGAACTTCTAAAGGAGTTTCCAAGGAACTCTTGGAGATATTTCCGGGGGAACCTTGAAGGAATTCACGGGGAATTTTTGAAAATATACTCGAAAAACTGCTGGGGGAATTTCTGAGGAACTCGTAAAGGAATTCCTGAATGAATTCAGAAGAACACCAGGAAGAATTTTTGAGGAGCTCCTGGAGATATTTCCGGGAAACTCCTGTAGGAATTACCGAGGAATTTCTGGAGATATTTTCGAGCTGGAGGAATTTCTGAGGATCTACTGAAGGGATTCCTGGACAAACTCAGAGGAACACTATGAAATTTCCGATGAACTCCTGGAGGAATTCCAGAGGAACTCTTGGAGGAATTATCGAGGAATGTCTCCATGGAGATATTCTCGAGGAACTCCTGGAGAAATTCCAGAAGAACACCTGAAAGAACTCCCGAGGAACTCCTGAAGGAATTTCCGAGGAACTCCTGGAGATATGTCCGAGAAACTCCTGGAGATATATCCGCGGAACTCCCGGAAGAATTATCGAGGAATTTCTGGAGATATTCCCGGGGAACTGTTGGAGGAATATCTGAGAAACTAGTGAAGCCATTCCCGAAGAATTCCTCGAGCAATTTCAAAGGAACACCCAGAGGAATCCCCGAGGAGCTCCTGGAGTAATTTCCGAGGAACTCCAGGAGGAATTTCCGAGATACTTCTGAAGCATTTCCCAAAGATCTTCTAAAGGAATGTCTAAGGCACTCCTGGAGAAATTTCCGGGAAAATCCTGAAGGAATTCTCGTCGATTTTTTGGGAATATACTAAAGAAACTGCTGAAGGAATTTCCGAGGAACTCGTGAAGGAATTTCTGAATGAATTCAGAGGAAGAAAGAAGAATTTCCGAGGAACTCCTGGAGATATTTCCAGGGAACTCCTGGAGGAATTACCGTGGATTTCTGGAGATATTCTCGAGGAATTGCAGGAGGAATTTCTGAGAAACTCCTGGAAGGATTTCCCAAGAATACCTGGAAGAATTCCCGAAAAACTCCTGAAGGAATTTCCGAAGAACTTCTGGAGATATTTTCCGGGGAATTCCTGGAGGAATTATCGAGAAGTTTTTGAAGATATTCGCGAGGAAATGCTGGAGGAATTTCTGAGGAACTCGTGAAGGAATTTCTGGACGAACTCGAGGAACTCCAAGGAATTCCAGAGGAACTCTTGGAGGAGTTTAAAGGAACTCTTGGAGATATTTCCGGGAAACTCCTGGATGAATTATCGAGGAATTTCTGGAGATATTCTTGAGGACCTGCTGGAGGAATAACTGAGGAACTCCTGAAGGAATTCCCAAAGAACTTCTGCTGGAATTTCATAGGAACTTCTGGAGATATTTCCGGGGAACTTTTGGAGGAATTATTGAGTTATTTCTGGAGATATTCTCGAGGAACTGCTGGAGGAATTTCTGAGGAACTAGCGAAGGAATTTCTGGACGATTGATTGATTGATTTATCTTTATTCGAGAGACTTTCAGCCCTTGGCTGGTTCGTCTCTTTTTCTGGACGAACTCAGAGCAATACCAAGAGGAATTCCCGAGGAAGTTCAAAAGGAATTTCCAAGGAACTCTTGGAGGAAGTTCAGAAGGATTTTCCGAGGAACTTCTGGAAGAATTTCAGAGGAACTCTTGGAGATATTTCCGGGGAACTCCTGGAAGAATTATCGAGGAATTTCTGCATGGAGATATTGTCGAGGAACTGCTGGAGGTATTTCTGAGGAACTCCTGGAGAAATTCCAGAAGAACACCTGGAAGAATACCCGAGGAAGTCCAGGAGGAATTTCCGAGGAATACCTGGAGGAATGTACGAGGAACTCCTAGAGATATTTCCGGGGAACTCCCGAAACAATTATCGAGCAGTTTCTGGAGATATTCTCGAAAAAACTGCTTAAGGACTTTCTGAGAAATTAGTGGAGGAATTCCTGGACGAACTCAGAGGAACACCAAGAGGAATTCCAGAGGAAGTTCAGACACATTCTAAAAGAAATTCCTGGAGGTATTTCCGGGGAACTCCTGGAACAATTATCGTGGAATTTTTGGAGATATTCTCGAGGAACTGCAGAAGGAATTTCTGAGGAACTTCTGGAGGAACTTACGAAGAACACCTGGAAGAATTCCCGAGGAACTTCTTAAGGAATTTTCGAGGAACTCCTGGAGATATTTCCGGGGAACTTCTGGAGGAATTCTCCATGAGTTTCTGAAGATATTCTCGAGAAATCACAGTTTTTGAGAAACTCGTGGAGAAAGTCCCGTGGAATTCCAGGAGGAATTTCCGAGGAAGTCAGGGATCAATACCCGGGGAGCTCCTGTAGGAATTCCTGAGGAACCCCAGGAGGAATTTCCGAGGATTTTCTGGAGCAATTCCAGAGCAACTTCTGGAGGAATTCCTGAGGAACACATGGAGATATTTCCGGGGAACTCCTGGAAGAATTGGGTTCTTTGAGGGTATCTAGCTTATTTCATAATCAGAATCTCCGTATAAAAAAAAATAGTCGAAATCCAAAATTTCATAATTTTTGGTGCCCGGGAACTATTTTTAAAATGCATTTAAAGTTTGTATGGAGAATTTTTTTGTTCGGGCTGAACTGTCATTTTATCGATTGAACTCATTCTATCCACGGAAATTAAAACTGTTTTGTTTATTTAACCATCAAAACAAAGGAATTGGAACGCAATAAAATCACGTTATACTTAGAAAAATTACCTCTTTCGATTAGGCTATAGAAAACAGCAATATTTAATACTTTAAACAACCCAATTATCGAGAAATTTTTGGAGATATTCTCGAGGAACTGCTAGAGGAATTCCAAAAGAACACCTGGAATAATTCCCGAGGAACTCCTGTTGATATTTCCGGGGAATTCCTGGAGGAATTATCATGGAATTTCTTAACTTATTCTCGAGGAACTGCAGTAGGAATTTCTGAGGAACTCTTGGAGAAATTCCTGAAAAACACCTGGAAAAATTCCCTAGGAACTCCTTAAGGAATTTCCGAGAAACTCCTGGAGACATTTTCGGGGAGGAATTTCTGAAGATATTCTCGAGGAGCTCTTGGAGGAATTTCCGAGGAACTCGTGGAGGAAGCCCCGTGGAATTTCAGAAGTAACTTCCGAGGAAGCCATCCCAAGTAACAATTATACTTTTGTGGCAATCCTGAAGTTATTTCTAAGATTGAATAATAAAACTTAGCAATAAAGCTCTTTGTTCTGCAAATCCGAGATTAAATAGGCATAAAATATCCATAAGACTAATCTGGCCCACTCTTCAGGAGATCTTCAAGGCTGCTTTTGAAGACTGCTTTGAAACTAGTTGTATTTATGTACTTACACTGATGATTGATTATAAGAACTTCATGAAACTTTAATAAGAATAGCTTGAGGCATGTTGATCTTTTAGCTGTCTTTCTCAAAAGTGCTAATAGTGCATAATAAATGAAATCTTTTACCTAAGCATTTTTCCGATGCGAACTAGTTTTGTTTCATGGATGAAATGTTAAATGAACTATGAATTAATTTTCATCAAATTGAAATGGCTAAACCATTTAAATTGCCTGACAGATCATTGATGACAGGGAATCAAAATTGTCCGTGCCATACCCACTTTGTCGTTGATATGCCACCCAAAACATACGAAAATAACAAAGCGCCTCAAAAACAATATCATTCATTAACATACGAAGACATAAATTTCCTATAAAAACAAAAGTCTACGCCACTTTTTCAATTCTTTCTAAACATGGCTGTCGTTCCAAGCGAACAAAAGTCATGCAGCCGCCATCAATTGTTATTACCTTTAATCCAAACCACCTCAAAACAATGATGGAACCAAGTCGCCTTGCATGAAATCTCCAACATCTATTGAAGATTGATTTTACTAGTGATAATCTTAAGGCAGATTTATTCATCTTAAATGAAACTTATTCGTTTTATTCAAGAGTAACAGCCTTTGACAATTGTTTGTTTACCTTTTTGGAGCTTGAAAGTTGTTCCTGTACATTTTGTGTCAGGAAGTGCCGATTATATTATAGTTTCGTGTATTTAATTAGTGCATTACTAAAATTTACTAGCATTACACTATTTAGCATGAGCATGCGAAGAGTCACAGTAAGTACCCATTTCATTTTTGATTCAAGTTGCTGTGGCCTGTGTGAGTAACTGGCTGAAGGTGGGACGACACCAGCAAGCTACTCGCATTTTTGATTGGCTCAGGGTGTCGACTCAATTTTGAAAATCAAATTCCCTGACTTTCCCTGACTTTCCAGTCTATTTCACTGAAACTTCCAGGTCATGTAAATTCAAGCTTAACCCGAGAGCGGTCGCGTCGTGTACTGAGTACACGCACCATGAAAAAAGCACGCTTGTGGAACACAGGGTGTGCGTGGTGTCGCTGAGGATGGCCGAAGACGCGACTGCTCGAGGGTTAATGATGTCTGATAATGAGATGATATAAAATTCTCTGAATTTTCCTGTTTTTTTAAGTGGAAAAATAGAAGAAAAAAACAAGCAAAGTTCACAAGATCTTTTCCAAGATTTCTAAGCCATATTGACAGTTTTTCTTCAGAATTCCTGATACGCTGTGCTGGAAATAATTTAGGACCTGTCAACCAATAACTCCTTAATTTAGATAAAATCTATTTAGAAGACCAACTATTTTTTTAAATAACGCCAAAATTACAACTAGGATGTTCGAAAGACATTATCCCTAGGACATCATAAGAATGACAGCTTGACTTTGTTTTATAAATTAGAGCTACTCCAGATGCTCAAATACTGTGGATGCCATTTTGTCGCATATTTGATAGATTTAAATTTGAAAAAGATCTCAAAAATTAAATCTTGATTTCCGCGCAACACGGTACGAAAATCTTTCAGCAAAAATTCATCCAAAAATCCTGCAATATTATTTTTAATAAAGGTGTAAACAAGTACGGATAACGTATTGGGAATATCTGAATTAAGTTTATAAACTTATTTGTCTAAAACTTTATGAATCCTGTAACTTTCTATGGAAAATCCTCTAAGGGTATGTTCCAATTGTAGAATTAAAATTAATTTTCACTTAAACTTGTCAGTTCGATAATTATTTCCTTAGGAGAACTGTCAAGTTTAAGTGTCGAACTGTCAAATTTTAATAAAAATTAATTTTAATTCGCCAATTGGAACAGACCCTAAAAGGTCTGCCGCAATGCCGACAAACTCGCTTAGAACTCCTTTAGATTTTTTTTCTCGAAATTTCACCACATTTATTTTTTTTTAGAAATTATATATTAACGATACTTTTAAAAGCTCCATCAAACTTTTGAATATTCGTACAGATTTTTTTTTGCTATTCTCTACCTGATACTTCTAGCATTGATTGAATTTCTGTTGTATCCAAAAATAATATTAACAGGATGTCTAGCAGATTATGTTTCGAAATTCTTTCAAAATTATTTAAAAAACTAGGAACTGCTGCATGAATTCCCTAAGAAGAACTTTTAGGAGATTCATAGTCCTGTCTTCGTTACATACGTTATTATCTAGATATATTTGAAATTTTTCAAATACTTTTGATGGATAGATTTTTAACCCAGAAATCTGTTTAGAATTTTCTAGTCAAGTGTTTATCTACTTAAGTCTCAAACAATTTGCAATTCTGTTGGTACCTATATCTTTGATAAAATCATCGCTAGATTTTTTCCAATTATTCTCGGATTTTTTTTATGGTTTCTCTAGTGCAGACTTTTTAAGATCTATGAAGAATTTCTTGCAAAACTCAGATTCTGCTTTTTTTCAGATTTTAACCCACATATTATGATCATACAGTTAAACTTGCATATAATACTATCTGGTACGCATCATTGATGATATGCCGGGATTATTACTAGGGATTCATCAAAGATTTATCCAGAAATTAAATTCATCAGTGGTCTGTACAACAAATTTCCGAGCATCTTAAGACTGAATTCATCAATAAATTCATTAGAACCCATCAGGTATCTCTCAGAACGCTATTGCCAATGAATGGGCCTTTTAATTTTAGGCTTATTTGCTCTGAAATGGACTTAAAAAAGAGGTGACATGAAATAAGACCTAATGATAAAATTCAGAACAGCATTACGTTAACTGAATTTGTAGTACAAAACTCAGGTTTAAGATTATACATTGATTTGGTCGTAAGTCAGAATCATGGATTGAACAGTTTAAACTTTAAAGAAACAATACAGCCATTTTTTTCCAAATTCCATAACTGTATGAACTTGTATAACTCAAATACATCGTTTTATGATTATCATGAAAATTTTTCCCTGACCATCAACAAAATTCCCTGACTTTCCCTGACTTTCCAGGTCCAAAAATAAATTCCCTGACATTCCCTGACTTTCCAGGTTTTTCCAGGTAGTCGACACCCTGTTGGCTATAAAATGAATATTTCGTCGATATGACTACTTTTGAGCACCAAAACGGCTAAATTAACAGTGAGCAAAAATGTTTGAGTGTTTATATTTGCATAAGAAAGCCAATTTGTTGCATAATTTCTTATTTCAAATAATAAGATAGTTCGTTGTTTTATTATTCCTCTTAGTTCTTGTTCCAGGGTAGAGGCTCTAGCTCAAGAATTGAAAGCTTTAAGAAGTTTTTAAAGGAGAACAACTCAGATGAATTGTACTTTAATAAACGAAGCATAAACTTTTAATAAAATTGGCAGATGTTATGTGTTGAAAATAACTTCAAATACGTCTTAAAACTTATTATAAGATTAAATGCCTTAGTGAATCAAGTTGTTTTATGCGCGATTTTCATAATTAACTTGAAGACAACTTAAAAACCGCATGCGAACGGAGATTATTTTCTCTTGATAAAAACAACTATAAATGTTTCATGAATTCTTCATGCAATGATAAAGCTTCTATAAAAATAAACAAATCTAAAAGGAATTTAAATTGTTACTTGGGATGGATGAATACCCGGGGAAATCCTGAAGGAATTCCCTTGGAACTCCAGGAGGAATTTTCGAGGAACTCCTACAGCAATTCCTGAAGAACTCCTGGAGATATTTCCGGGGAACTCCTGGAAGAATTATCGAGAAATTTATGGAGATATTCTCGAGGAACTGCTGGAGAAATTTCTGATGAACTCCTGGAGGAATTCCCGAAGAACACTTGGAAGAATTCCCGAGGAACTCCTGAAAGAATTTCCGAGAAACTCCTGGAGCAATTACTGCGGAACTTATGGAGGAATTTCTGAGGTACTCCTGGAGATATATCCATGGAATTCCTGGAGGAATTATCGAGGAATTTCTGGACATATTCTCGAGGAACTGCTGAAGGAATTTCTGAGGAACTCGTGAAGTAATTCCCGTGGAATTCCAGGAGGTATTTCCGTAGAATTTCAGTAGGAATTCCCGAGGAACTCCTGGAGTAATTTCCGAGGAGCTCCTGGAGGAATTCCCAAGGAACTCATGGGTGAATACCCGGGAAACTTCTCGAGGGAATTCCCGAGGAACTACTAGAGCAGTTCCCGAGGAACTCCTGGAGATATTTCCGGGGAACTCCTGGAGGAATTCTCCAGGAATTTCTGAAGATATTCTCGAGGAGCTCTTGGAAGAATTTCCGAGGAACTCGTGAAGGAAGTCCCGTGGAATTTCAGAAGTAATTTCCGAGGAAGCCATGGATGAATACCCGGGGAAATCCTGAAGGAATTCCCTTGGAACTCCAGGAGGAATTTTCGAGGAACTCCTACAGCAATTCCTGAAGAACTCCTGGAGATATTTCCGGGGAACTCCTGGAAGAATTATCGAGAAATTTATGGAGATATTCTCGAGGAACTGCTGGAGAAATTTCTGATGAACTCCTGGAGGAATTCCCGAAGAACACTTGGAAGAATTCCCGAGGAACTCCTGAAAGAATTTCCGAGGAACTCCTAGAGCAATTACTGCGGAACTAATGGAGGAATTTCTGAGGTACTCCTGGAGATATATCCGTGGAATTCCTGGAGGAATTATCGAGGAATTTCTGGAGATATTCTCGAGGAACTGCTGAAGGAATTTCTGAGGAACTCATGAAGAAATTCCTGGAGGAATTCCGAGGAAAATCAGAAGGATTACCCGAAGAACTCCAGGAGGAATTCCAGAGGAACTCTTGGAGGAATTTACAAGGAATTCCTGGAGATATTTCGGGGGAACTCTTGGAGGAATTCGCTAGGAGCTTCTGGAGGAATTCTCGAAGAACACATGGAAGGAACTCCTGAAGAAATTCCCGAGGAACTCCTGGAAATATTTCCGAGAAACTTTTGGAAGAATTATCGAGGAATTTCTGGAGATATGCTCGAGGAACTGCTGGAGGAATTTCTGAGGAACTCGTGAAGGAATTCAGAGGAACACCAGGGGGAGTTTCTGAGCAACTTCCGTTGGAATTCCCGAGGAACTGCTGGAGAAATTCCCGAAAAACACCTGGAAGAATTCTCGAGGAACTCCTGGAGGAATTTTGGAGGAACACGTGGCAGAATTATAGAGGAACTCTTGAGGAATTTACAAGGAACTCCTGAAGATATTTCCGTGAAGCTCCTGAAGGAATCCTCGATAAAATTTTTAATAAATTCCTAAGGAACTCCTGGAGAAATTTCCAGGAAACTCCTGGAGGAATTTCCGAGGAACTCCAGGAAGAATTTTCGAGGAACTCCTTGAGATATTTCCGGGGAACGCCTGGAGAAATTCTCCATTATTTCTGAAAATATTCATTAGGAACTCTTGGAGGAATTTCTGAGGAACTCGTGAAGTAATTCCCGTGGAATTCCAGGAGGTATTTCCGTAGAATTTCAGTAGGAATTCCCGAGGAACTCCTGGAATAATTTCCGATGAGCTCCTGGAGGAATTCCCAAGGAACTCATGGGTGAATACCCGGGAAACTTCTCGAGGGAATTCCCGAGGAACTACTAGAGCAGTTCCCGAGGAACTCCTGGTGATATTTCCGGCGAACTCCTGGGAGAATTATCGAGGAATTTCTGAAGATATGCTCGAGGAACTGCTGGAGGAATTTCTGAGGAACTCGTGAAGGAATTCCTGAAAGAATTCAGAGGAACACCAGGGGGAGTTTCCGAGTAACTTCCGTTGGAATTCCCGAGCAACTCCTGGAGAAATTCCTGAAGAACACCTGGAAGAATTCCCGAGGAACTCCTAGAGGAATTTTTGAGGAACACCTGGCGGAATTATTGAGGAACTCTTGAGGAATTTACAAGGAACACCTGAAGATATTTCCGTGAAGCTCCTGAAGGAACACTGATATATGTTGCCCTTTACTGGCATTTACCAGATTTTGCTGGTATGTCATAAACATACAGAAAAACTTGTAGTTAGAAGACACAGAATGTTGCTAATTGACAAATTGAGGGATGAATTTTTGAAAAAAAATCGCGTTATGGTGGGATTCGAACCCACGACCCCGTATTCGCTAGACCGGTGCTTTAACCAACTAAGCCACAGAACAGGTGACAATTCTGCGGAATAGAAAGCCAAACTGAACCCGAGCCCTCACCATGAACATTCACTTTTTAAAAAACCATCTCTCTTTCGGCTTAAATGTCAATCCACAACACAGCCTCGTTTGTACCCAACAACTCCTGGAGAAATTTCCAAGAAACTCCTGGAGGAATTTCCGAGGAAATCCAGTAAGAATTTTCGAGGAACGCCTGGATAAATTCTCCATTAATTTCTGAAGATATTGATGAGGAACTCTTGGAGGAATTTCTAAGGAACTCGTGAAGTAATTCCCGTGGAATTCCAGGAGGAAGTCCCGTGGAATTCCAGGAGGTATTTCCGTCATCCGTGGAATTTCAGTAGCAATTCCCGAGGAACTCCTGGAGTAATTTCCGAGGAACTCCTGGAGGAATTCACGAGGAGCTCCTGGAGGAAATCCTAAGGAACTCATGGGTGAATACCCGGTAAACTGCTGAGGGAATTCCCGAGGAACTCCTGGAGATATTTCCGGCGAACTCCTGGAAAAATTATCGAGGAATTTCTGGAGCGGACAGGACAGCATACATTCGTGCAGACGTCCATAAGCAAAATTGCTTCAACTGCTCTTATACCATCAAACATTCTCAGAACTCCTCAGTATTTTCATATCCTAAATCACAGTAATCTTTACATCTAATCTCTAATTTTAAGGAAATTCCTTAAAAAAAAGCGAAATTTCCTCGAATATTCAAAATTGATGAAAAATGTCAAATGTTATCAAAATATTCTGTCTTTCCAATAATTTGAAACTATAAGTTCAAACATTTGAAGCTGATTCAACGGAGTTATCAATTATCAATAATCTCCCTGGAATAAAGTCATGTGTCAGGCCTGTTTACTTTATTTCTAACATAAATGCTAGTTTCACGAGTTTCACCCATTACGCGTTTCCAAAAATGGGGTCTCCAGTAAGCCTAATGGTTAAGGCTATGGATCGCCAATCCGGAGACGGCGGGTTCAATTCCCGTTCCGGTCGGGGAAAGTTTCTCCCCGGCATAGTGTATCATTGTCCTTGCCTCACAATATACAAATTCATGCCTTGGCAGGCAAAGAAAGCCCTTCAATTAAAAGCTGTGGAAGTGCACATAGAACACTAAGGCCAAGTCCCAGTGGGGACGTAGAGCCACAAAGAAGAAGATGAAGCGTTTCCAAAAAAATATTTACTCGCAAAAGTCATCCTGATTTTCAAAGACCAAATTTGTACAAAAATGCTTTGAGATTGAAAACGCCCCAAATTGAGCACTGAGTAGGATGCTAAGTTTGGGTTAAATATTTTGGAAGATCGTGTCGATGGTGTCTGGATTCGATTACCGGTTAATACAAAATCTTTTGGTAATGCAAACTATCTTGAGATCCCATTATCTTCGACCAAAACAAGATAATTACGGAACCTGTGATTGGCTGACTATACCAGATTACATCAATGCAAAATCCAGCTCGATAAAAATGGTTCTCTTGAAATTAATTTAAAAATTACCTGCAACACTCCTCGCATTTCCCGGAATTAATGTCAGCTTCTCCGTAGCCATCTTCCAAAGCGACGACATCATATGGGCCTCGTAGAAGTCATGTTCCTCTTTAACGGCCTCAGAAAACGATTGAAATTGCGATGCGCTCAGGTCACTGCGATGTCGGCAGCTTTGGATATCATACGCTGGACCTTCCAGATTGACGTCGTGATTCTCAAGTCTCCTGTGCTAGCGATCTTGTGCCAAGGCAATTCCGAACCATCTTTGGCCGGTTAGACGCAGACGGTGGTGATTTCTATCACAAATAGCTGCTCTTCATTTGCTTTCCCCAGCTGGCCTTGGGAGAAGTGGTCCATGGGTTTGGAACCAACTTGCCCGGATCAACGACCTTCAACTCCGAATTGATTTATTTGACCGGGAATTCGACCAGATGAACCGAAAATTGAAATTGGTCGATCAGCAGGAAACTTACCCTTGTTCTTGCCAGGGCGGAGAATATCTTGGCTGGCTGGCGGTTTTCTGAAATCAAGAAACAAACAAATATTGTTATTTTGGGAGATTTTTTGTACTTACTTTTACTTACAAAATAAAATAATTAACAAAAACCAACGACTCGCAACAACTGAGGAGAAAGTTAAAAATGGCCGCTAACTTGCCTGCGCGCTGGCCGACGACAACATCACCGCAGTGTTGCGAGATGCAATATCGCATCGTGAAGAGATGCGATATGGCATTTAGTTTGTGTAATTGTACACATCTTTATCGCAACCAGTTGGTTGCAGCTGTTCATGTGTAATATTCACATTCTTTCGATGTGAATATTACACAAGAACGATGTGAAGGATAACTTATATTTTTATTTTGTGTAATTTCAAGGACGATGTAATTATCAGTCGCGCCGTTGTAATTGTGCATCTAAAAATCACGTTTACATCGGATATTTTGTACATCGACAGTATTACATCGAGGCATATTACATTATTTTTTTCTGTGTAGTTTGGATCAAGCAAGCTGTGCTATAACCGGCACAGTTTTGCAAGCTCTAACCGATGAAACGGTGACAACCAATGTGGAAACTCAGATTATTGATCAAACAATTGCATTATGGTTCATAATGCAACCGAAATGAGTTGCATTATGAACCATAATGCAACTGTTTGATATAGTGCAAAAAAGTAGGCCGTTTCGGTGCCAAAACGGCAAGTGTAAAACAAGAATTTATAGTGCCGAATTGCAAAAAATTACTTTTGATTCGATAGCTGACAATTATTCCCCTGCCGGCGGCCCTGTCTTGACAGCTGTCAAATACATTGCGTTTGTGGCGTTTGTGTTTGTGAATCGGCTGCGTGCAGTTTCCACTTTTCGCATCCATCAGCCAGCGTCCGCAAGACGACAGACGAACAAAAAAGTTAGGATCCAGTTTCGTTGCATCGTATAAAGTTTTCCCGAGGTTTTCGTCTCTAATCCCGCTAAAAGTGTCCTGTTGTTCGGTAGCAGTTCGTCTTGTGATTGTGTTCCTGGATTTTTTGTGGTGAAACGCTTGATTTCTCACCAACGAACAAAGAAAACTCGTGAAGGTAAGGGGCGAAAAATGGCGTGTGAAAGGGGGCCAAGCATGTCTCCTCATCGTGGTTTGTTTGTGATGTTCCACTTTCAGTGCTCAGCGCGATGGCCGATGATCAACAGCAAGCGGGACCATCGAACCAACCGGAACAACAACCGAAGGACGATGGCAGGGAGCAGAAGCCACAAGGCGATGGTAAGGAGCAGAAGCCGCAGGGCAGGAAGCGAAAGCTCTCTGCGAAGCGACAGAACACCAACAAACGTAACAATGGCAACTCAGATACTGAAGTGGACCCGGATCCCGAAAAAATTAGGTTCCTCCTGGATCCGGTTCTGAACGCATTGCGAAGCCTCCTGAATGGCAATGAAAATGAAACTATGAAGGCGCTAATTGCCACTCTTCAACCGTCCCAGATTGAGATAGAGATGGCCCTGACCAAGGTCAAGATGGACTTGGATCGAGTACTTGGCTTCCCGAACAATGCCTACCAAATCTACGACTTTGGTTCCATCAAATCCGGGCTGGCGTTCCGTGATTCGGATTTGGATTTTTACATCCACTATGAAAGGAACAGCGAGAGCAAGCAGGAGCAAACTAAGCTGATCCATATAATTCATGGTCGGATGCTTAGAGACGGGACGTTCCATGGGTTGGTAAAGATTCTGGGTGCGAAAGTGCCCCTGTTGAGGGCCATCCACGGGCCAACCAATTTGACGTGCGACATCAATTTCTCCAATGCTCGTGGGTGCTACAACAGCAAGTTTATATTCGCGGTCACAAGGTAAGAATCGATTGTGTTTAAAACTCCAACAAAAAGTGAATACCAATGCATGTTTACTTCCAGATTTGACCCTCGCATTCATAAGTTGGCAATCATCATCAAGTTCTGGGCCAAGTGCGCCTTCTTGCTAACGAACCACCGTCAGATGAACACCTACTGCATCATCATGATGTTGATTTTCTACTTGCAAACCAAGAAGCTGCCGCTGCTGCCGGCGGTTCAGGACCTGCAGAAGGGTGTTCCTCGGGTGGCATTTGGCCCGTGGAATCTGGGCTACCCGAAGGACATCAAGTTCACGTCGATGAACAAGGAAGCGATCCGGATGCTGCTGCAGAACTTTTTCAAGTATTACTCGACGTTTGAGTTTGAGAAGAATCTGATTTCGCCGTTCGTTGGTCGCTTGTGCGCCGTGGAGGAGATGAAGCAGAAAAAGGTTCGGGAGTTGCAGCCTTACTACCGGGCCGTTGAGCATCAGAACTATCCGGAGTTCAACTACGGAACGCAGATCTCCATCCAGGATCCATTCGAATTGAACATGAACATCGGAGGGGTCTGCAATTCGGCGGCTCACTTTGAGCAGATCAAGCTCAGCTTCAAAACGGCCCACGAGGTAATGTGTGCAAATAATTCGGAACCATTTTCCAAGGTCCTGGAGAATTTGTTCACCAAGACCAAGCGCTACCAGAAACAGACCAAGAATGCGGTCGTTCCGGTTGTTTCCAAGAACGGAACCGTTCCCAAGACGGTGGACGTTTCTGCCCATTGGAGAATCTGTCGGTTGCTCCCGGTTGAGTATGAGCTGTTCATCGTCCGGCAGGTTCTACTGGCCCGGAAAACCGATAAGGAAGCTATCATTACGGAACGGCAGATCAAGGATGTTTGGGCCGATTGCATGCTGGACTTCATCGAGGACATCCTGCAGAAGATTTACCTCTGCAAGGTGGAGCCCATCAAGGACGCAGAACGCGCTTCAAGCGTGCCCAACAATATCCGGAAGGAGGACGTTCGGACGTTCGAGCTATCTTGCGAGCGGCAGGTCATCTTCAAACGAGCCCGGCTCCAAATCAACAACGAGCAAGAGCTGAACAACGAAATCGCCATCAGCAAGAACCGATGGGAGATGAACCGGCCGCTGGTGTTCTCCTCCCGGGTTGACATGTTCAAGTCGAACGACGCCATCGAGTTCCACATTCCGGAGGAGCACCACAAGAACGGATCAATCCGGGTATTTATTGAGTCTTGCTTCTTGACTCAAATCCGGAAATGTATCAAAGGATACTTCAAGGTAATGCTTTACAAAGCGGAAGAAAAAGCTAAAGCGGCTCTAGAGACTGCCGCCATGGAATCCGAAGGACAAGCACAAACTGCTCAGTAAGGACACTTTTGGGACTAAATGTATGGAAGCACTTGAGGATGTGTGACGATGGATGACAGTTTTTAATAACATAAATTATATGTTTCTCTTTTAATGATTCTGATTGAAGTTGTTTTAAGTTCATTGCTATTTTCCTCATTTAGCTTTTATTAATCAAACGTGTGCTAAGTTTGATTAGCCTAAGAAAAGTTCTGTTCATAATTTAATGAAATTGAATAAAAGTACGATTGAGAACAAGAAATGTGTGGAAATCATGTGTGTCGGTGTCGGTGGTGTAGTGTGAAGCGTGGTTGCCTCTCACCCCAGTGGGTCGTGGTTCAATTCCCGTCGACGCCGATGGGATTTTCTGAGACATAAAATCCGTGATCATGTCTTCCCTCGGATAGGAAATAAAGCCGTAGGTCCCGGCCCATATGTTGATGGGTTCGGTATGTAGAGGGTCCCAGGTGTGGTGGCTGTCTCCCTGGGCGTCGGAATTAAAGGCTTAGCCCCTAGACCCAGCCGACGTTAAGCACAACTGGCGCCGAACGGTGCTAGTTGGCCAGAAAAGAAGAAATCATGTGTGGTTTGCTTTGAAAGGCTTTGCGCTTTGATTAAGCGTAAATTTAGGCGAGTACAGCAGGTATTGCTGTTGGATATAGAAACATATCTATAATGCAAAAAAAACCTTGTAATAATAGGGGACAAGCATTAATGTTTGCCACCGCTCTAGTCTTCGCTCCCCATATGCAAATTCCATTTTTATGTATGAAGTGGCGAAGATGGAAGCAGATTTTTAGGAGCGAAATGTAGAGCTTTTGGCTCAGCAGTCTCAAGTCAAGACGTGGTTGGCTTTGTAAAGCTTGTCTTGCCAGAATGTGGAAATCAAACTGCAATTCAGGATCTGTATTCATCAAAAGTGTTCAACTGCGCGTAGAACGCTTCTTCCTCGTCATCAGGTCTCGCTTCGTGTGGGCAGTGGAAGTTGATGATGCTTTAGTTGAAGAAACGGCCCTTAACTCTTAACATGCACATTCTTGCGTTGATCGGCTGCCACCCGATCACACGTTGTCACATCTTGCCCAACACTATAAAACCTGTTCCCAGTTCATTGGTGTTGTCACAGCTTTGGTAAAAGGTAGCCGCTCGATGCCCGCTTTTCCACACTTTCTGTCCCGTCCAACAAAGTTCCTGCAACGCCACGATGTCGAAGTTGCGGGGATGTAGTTCTAGTTCGTCGTAGATTACCCTGTCACATCCTGCGAAACCTAGTGACTTGCAATTCCATGTTCCAAGTTTCCAATCGTAGTCCTTATTTCGTCGCGTGGGTCTTTGCCGATTGTATCGAGTCGCATTTTCTCCTACGTTATTCGCAAAGGGGATTTTTACAGGTGGCTTTTTGGTCCTACGCCAACACTCCTGTCTCGCCGGAGGGCCATCGTGCCAGTTCTGTTTAACGTCCCAACCAACACTGGGACAACCACGCTGATGGGGCTGGATGCCAGTACAGACGCTGCTTGAGCCGCATCTCCTTGGTGAACAGACGCTCGGGTTGTGGGATACCCTATAGTCCATCAGAATACCGCCTAAATTATACCCCTCGATCAGGCGTCAATTGACAGCTACATCACACTCCATAAGCGAACAGTCGGTGTGCGTGCACATGCATTGCGTTGGCTCTACCTCTTTCTTAGGCGAACCATCGGACGAGTCGGACGCATCTTCCCCAGGCTGCGATTGCTACCGCTGCCACCACTTCGGCTTGCTGGGTGACTCTCAGACGACAGCAGAATGATAAACTCCACACGGGTCTTACCTCCTCAATCTAGCTGAAGTCAGAAGGACAACAGTACCCAGGCTGTACTACCAGCTTTGCACACAACTCTTAGCTGGCGGTCTTTGTCATCGCTTGCCCCGTGGAAGCATGAGGTAGAAACTTGTGAGAACCATACCTATGTTGGACGCTCTCCTTATTGATTCACCGCTTTGCAGCCCTAGTACTTCACCGACCCAAGTAACACAGAAAACATCTTCGCAAATTAAATTACAAAAAGATGTTATAATATAATATTATTAACGAAACTGTAAACATCTTTAGTTGAAATTGTGTTTTTGTAATGTTTAGCGATAACAAATTGCCAATAATCTCATAAGCAGTATCGTAAGATATATTTATGTATTTTCTACGTTGACAAGATAAGTTATTCATATAGTCTTGTTCCTCCAAATACATATTATACAAAGAAAACGAGCGGCAAATAATAAACACCACTGAGTTGAAACTTGTTAACACTTGTTGCTTTTATGTTAAAATTACGTTAATGCCCAACCTTTTCAGCTGGCAGTGTGCTTCCACATAATGATATTCTGTGTCTCCTTCTATCGCTATAATTCAACATAAAACAAATAATTCCACTTTGAATATGTAGGCACACTTGTTTTTTCTATTCACAATAAAACAGCTTTCATTTATGGCATTGGCGGAGCCAGCATTTTCTTTTTTCTTACTCACTTTCCTAAACATACACGAGAGAGAGAAAGATAGAGGAGGAGGCAGCTTGTCCCCTCTTTCATCCCGCTCTCTCTCGTGTATGTTTAGGAGAGTGAGTAAGAAAAGAGAAAAAGCTGGCTCCGCTAATGATTTATGGAAAGCACGCCTAGTTGTCTGCCAAACAAGTTTTACAGATCCGAAGGTTCAATGTTTCTTTGCTGGTTCGGATGTAATATTCACCTGGAAATGTTTGTGGAAAATCATCTTCAATATCACATTAATTCGTTTAATTTCTAGCAGTAGACTTAACTATTTTCTCTATAACGTAATAACAAGATTAAATAGGGTAGGTAATTAAACTTTGAACCAAATTGCGGCTTTGTGAAGCAGTGCAAATTTTAAGTGATTTTTTTCTCCCACATGGAAATAATTTACTACGGCAAAATCGTATGTACATGAAAGCCACGGGTATAAGCTTTCTGTTAAATGGTAAAAAGTTTGTATTTGCACCGAATTTCATTGAAATATTCGATTTTTCATCAACAATGATTTTAATCTTAATTTGATCCATCGTAATCATAATTTGAACCAATTTTAATCTTAATTTGAACTACTGGCGGCAGCAGCTCGAGCAACTCACAAAACAGCCAATTCCATGCTAAACAATTAAAAATCACATGAATCTGCTAATTCTCATACCTATTTTTCATTAGGCAGTGGAATCTCAACTCAGAATGTTTTGCAAAAAACATTTGGAAATCATATTTTACACATAGTGGGGCAAAAGTTCGAATTGTGGGGCAAGAGTTCGAGTCATGTGGCAACTTTAGGTAAAACCCTACAATTCTGCAAAATGTACATATTATCTCCAAAAATGATGGAATTGGTGAGAAAATCCGATCAAAGTTAAAAAAAAATATTTTATCTGAATTTGGCGGAAAACTACTAATTTTTGGTGAAGTAAGTTCAACCCTAATTTGGGTAAAAGCCAGATCGAACTTTAAAGTGTATTCCAGTTCCAACATCAAATATCAATTGGTTTTATGTATTCCAATTATTGCTTATCCAGAGAAATCTTCCAACCTGGTGGAGTGAAGAAGACAAAGAAGACCTATTCCGCAAACGTCAAACTGCTACGCACTTTAAAAAGTATGCACACAACCTATCAACAAAAATAAATTGTTGAAAATTTTAATTGTGTTTAATGGCGTTCAGCTACATACAAAAGTGCTGAAACTACACCTAATATAGTTTAAAAATAAGTTACATATTGTGGCACCAATTGTGATTACATAAACCATAAATGGAACAATTTGCATTATTTTTCAATTTTATGGCAACCAAGTAAGTGAATGCTTTTTAGCGTGAACCGAGCACTTTTGACGTTTGCGGAACGACTGCGGCGGTCGAAACCACCGCAACCCCGTTGGTTTTTTTCTATTTTACCGCAGTACCAAAGTGTCGAAATAGCGTGCTACGGTTAGCGAAATATCACAAACACAAGATTCGAACTTTTGCCCCAGTGGTGGGGCAAGAGTTCGAATTAGACACACACATACAAAAAGTGTTGTAACACAAGATTGAAAAGATATTTGGCGTAGCTTTGTTCAGCAAAATTTTAGCTGATGGATGGTAGAATCACCACACGGTATTCATTTATTTATATCTGCTTCGATTTCCAGAAAAAAGTTGAATTTTCAACTACGGTCGAACTTTTGCCCCACCTTACTCTAATCTTCATTTAAACACAATGCTACTGAACTGAACTTCTATGAACTTGAAAGTCCCTACAAAGTTCCGAGTAGCATCTTAAGCAGCTTTAAAGTTCCACGAAGTTCATATAAAGTTCCGAATGGAACTTTCTGGCTGCTTAATAGGCTAACAATGAGCCTTGACGGAACTTGCGACCGAAGTTCCAGCAAGGCTCATAGTTAGCCTCTTAAGCAGCCAGAAAGTTCCATTTGGAACTTTATCTGAACTTCGCGGAACTTGAAAGTGCATTTTGTCATGGGAAGTGGAACTTTTGGTTACTTGGGAATGGTCCGAATCAACGTTTTAGCAGGAAAAAAATCCCTATCTTTGTTATCGTCAACTTTAGGCGTTGGATGTCTTCAGAGAAGTTATTTGCATTTGTTTGCTGCATATTTTCCAAAAATTTTTGATTAGGGTGGTCCTTGTCTTTACCTTGGTCTTTACTCAAATCTGGAATAGAACTTTTGAATGTTGAGTCATATGCGATCGAGTTCTTCAGCAAAGTTGTAGGCAATGCTATTGCGAGCAACTTTGCCGAAGACAGCTTTTATCAAGCTCCTAATTTGAACGTAGTATGTCAATTTTAAGTTTTGACTTAGGGTGATCCCTCCAAATACAGGTCGGACTCGATTATCCGGAGTCGGGTTCTGATGCTTCTCAAACACAAATCTGGAGAACGGAATGCTCTTTAATGCTGAAACTTTGACATTTTGTCAAACCAACTTTGATTAGTAATCAGTAAAAATTTCAGCTTTTTAGAGCATTCTGTTTTTGAGATATATTTTTGGGAAGCACCAGAACCCGACTCCGGATAATCGAGTCCGACCTGTACTGGTTTTTTGGATTAACTTTTTTTATTTGATTTTTTTCGACGATGTGAACTTTGGAGTATTTAAAGAGCAAGTAATGACGCGTATTTGTTCCGAACATAGCATGTTGCTAAGTCTTGTCATCCACATGTCCAGTTTTGACTTAAAAATAACGATGTCTTGGAATGCTTATATCTCATGGAGTTGGTAAAATAAAAAAAAAATCTTTAAGCGGCATTTGAAAGGTCACATATAAAGCCAAATCTGGAGCAAAAATTACGAGAACGTTATTTTTTAAACTAGAATAAACCGACTCCAAAAATACTCTTAAAAAATCGAAAAACTACATCTAACTCATACAATTTTGAACTGCAGGGTGGCCACAAAATCGGGAAATTCGGGAAATGCGGGAAAAAATCGGGAATTGAAATTCATCGGGAAAAATGCGGGAATAAGTCGGGAATTTTGTTTAAGATCTGGAATTTTTCAATTTGCGTGTGATGCCTTCAAAATGTGAAACCAAACAAAGATTTAACACTTTGCTCACATCAAATCCTGATTCTTACACATTTTTACAATTATACCTAGTTATACCATACTTGAATCTTCTGCTTCAAAGCCGCACACAGAAGTTCCAAACTCAAAATTTGATGATGAGCATTGATTTATGAATAACGAGTGGTTCTTAGAGAGATTATTCGGTCGATAGCTTTTTATTGTTCAGATGCTCAAGTCCTAAACTTGGACACCAGCATATTATATATTAAAATTTTGAAAAATTACGTTCTGAACTGACAAAAAAAGTTAACCTTGAAAACGAAAAAACAAATATAAAGCAAAGAAGAATTTCTTAATGGTTTTAGCAAACATGTCTATGAATTCCTTAGAAAATTCTACAAGTCATTTTGCCTGAAATAAATTCAATAATATTTAGGAATTTTTGTCGATGGGATATTTGATAAGTATAATTGCTGTATCATAGGATTTTTGCTAACGCTATTTCTAGAAATTTTAAATTATATATCTACAGGGTGGCATTTCTAACGAACTTTCTAAATGAGTTCATAGAAAAGCTCCATGCAATCACCGAAGTCATCATTACCTATAAAAATTTCAAATAACGGTAAATGTCTTCGAAAAAAAAACATACTTAAGGCAATAAGAATTCAGTCGTTTCGGAAGAGTTTCTGACGTGTTTTATTGTTATTATAATTATTGGCACATATATAGCAGCTCTTAGAATATATGACGAAATAGTGAAAAGAACTCTTAAAGTATTTTCTGTGTAACTTTTAGTAGAATAAATTTATTAATTAATCCCTAGAGATTATTTTTTCAGTTACAGATATAAAACGGAAGCGAAATTGCAAGTTGAAAACCAGAAGACAGTATTCTCTGTTATATGAAATCTTTCTATCTATTTCCTTCAAAATTTCAAGAAAAACTCCTAAAGAAATTCCTGGTCTAAACAATGGAAGCTTTTTGTATAAATTCTTTAGCATTAGCATTAGCATTAAGCGAGTCGCACAAATTCGTAGGTGGTACAGTCCTAGACCGCTGTTATGAGGGTTCCCTCCTTCCCGTCCGAACCAAAGCACAAAGATTTGGGACTAATCTCTGACTCTTAGACAAGACTGACGCAATCCTCCAATGGTCGAGCACTGTCCTGGCCACGTCCTTGCGACTGCTGTGGAATGGGAAAGGGTGGTTAGTTTTGGATACCTATGAAAAATGTAGACAACTCTACGATCTCTCAGGCCTAGGTGTAACGGGAATTTGGGTGTTGTTAGTGGAAGGGTAAACTCCAAAGGATACGCTTGGTTAACGTTCAGGCACACCATTGTTAGACTGCTTCGAATCAGTTGTCTGCCCAATTCATCCTGGTTTCCTTGTCATCTTGTTGGCATTTGGTTGAATTACTAGATTCTTCGGTTGATAATCTGAAATATAAAATAATATTAACATCGTACGTCAAATAAGCTACATATTAGTGATACGCTCGCCACTTTTACATTTTTTAAAAATATTATTTATATCGTACGATACATTTACCTGAATCCTGCTGAAATAAAATGTTAATTAGCAGTACATTGAAACACAAATACTACAAAACACAAGGAAAAGAGCATCAAACTTTGATCTTGGAATATTTAAAAATACGGTAAATATCAAGATCAAAATTTGATTTGGTAGATCTTACACCGCAACGCACCATTCTAAGGTGATCTACCCACGTTACGGGGTAGCTTTTTGTATAAATTCTTTAGGACAGAAATGTATCCCATGTAGAGGAATGTTTGACCTATTTCTCGAAGCAAATCTGAATAATTGCTTTATGAACTTCTTGGAGCTATTCATAGAAGCACTTCCGCAGGATATTATGCGAGAATTGTTACTGAAACCTTGAAAGTAAATAAAAAACAGAAGAATTTTAAACCCATTTCTTGTAGACATAGCTGATAATTTTTTTTCCGTTACTCTGGGATGGAGTGTTCATCCAATGCTCTGAATGGTCCTCAATACTGGCTGTACAAGATTCTTTTTAAATTTTTGGAGGAATTCTACAAAAATTGGATAAAGTCCTATTTTTACATTTTTTTCAATTTATGTACTACTCATCAGTTTCCCCCAAAATATATGTACGAATGTTCAAGCAATTTCTTCAAAACTGAGTTAAGAAATTTAGTCCAAAATATATTTTATTTTTCTCTGAAATATCTAAAAACAGCTTAATTACGTTTTCAAGGATTGAAGATTGCTCTACAAATTCAGTTAGACATTGTTTATGAATAAAAAATGGGTCATGAAAGCCCCAGATAATTTGAAACATTCGAGATTTAATCCTTTAAGGAATTCGTTGGTAAAGCTCTGGTAGTTAACCTCAACTTTTATAGAAAACTTATCAAATCCACCAGAAGTTTTGTAGAAACACCTGATTTACCGAAGAAACTTCAGCGCAAAATTTCTCTTTTCTGCGTTTTTAAAAGCAATTTCAGAAGCCAGTTTTGCTAAGAATTTTACAAGAGTTTTGCATCATAAAGCTGCAGAGACCTCGAAAAAAAAAACCCTTTCCATGTACGAAATATCGCATTATTTATAATTTAATGGATTTCGAATGGATTTTGAATTATTATTATAAACTGAAGAATAAGGTGGCCCACACTTATATGAAAAACAAAAAAATCGAAAAATGCTAAGTCTTACCTCCTCAATCAGTTGTTTTGGACTCCCAGAAGCTACGTTCAAAATTTGAGCAAAATCGGTTGAGCCTAAGGGGGCGCTCATAACGCTTGAAGTTTGTATGGGAAAACTTGGCTAAATGTATGCAGAAATTTTAAGTTTTCGAATTTTGCCGCTAGGTGGCGCTGTAAGCGTTCAATAATCAAACCCTTTGGTATTATTGTAGGTGACTATATGCCAAACAACTTTGTCGAAGACCGCAAGTTGATCCAACGTCTGTGAAAAAAAGTTATACCCTAGGAAAAGTGAGGATAAACTTTATTTTTATTTTTCCAATACATGTAAAGGAATAATATCAATAATGAAATCTCAATACTTTGCCTCACTTTGCCTAGGGTATAACTTTTTTCACAGCCGTCGGATCACTTCGCGGTCTTCGACAAAGTTCTCTGGCATATAGTCACCTACAATAATACCAAAGGGTTTGATTATTGAACGCTTACAGCGCCACCTAGCGGCAAAATTCGAAAACTTAAAATTTCTGAATACATTTGGCCAAGTTTTCCCATACAAACTTCAAGCGTTTTGAGCGCCCCCTTAGGCTCAACCGATTTTGCTCAAATTTTGAACGTAGCTTCTGGGAGTCCAACACAACTGATTTAGGAGGTAAGACTTAGCATTTTTCGAAATTTTTGTTTTTCATATAAGTGTGGGCCACCCTACTGAAGAAACTATAATTTGATTGTACAAGACATTATAATATTTACGAAATATCATTTATATGATAATTATTTTCTGAACTCATATTATTGATTAGACTTTCTGATTTCTTGCCAACAGAGTTGTAAGAAAATATCACAGACATTTATTCAGTATTTTAGCGATAAAATTCTTCCAAGAAATCTGTCAGGAAATTCTTCGAAGAATTTCACCAGCAAACATTTCAATAATTCAATCCGCTTATAAGAGTTGTACCAGAATTACATAGAAAGTTTCGTCATTTAAATTTTCAGAGTTTCCGAGATAGCGTAGAAAGCTATAAGGAATTCACCAGAGTACTTCAGTTTTTTTTTATTCTTAATCACTTAACCTAATTTACTATTTGCGGTTTGCCGATATCCAAGTTTCCGGGTTCGTTAGAGCATATGATCCGAAGAGGGTCAGGTGTCAGCTGCTCTCGGGGGGAAGAGCAACTGACGAAAAATTGCAAGTGCCGGGGCTGGGTTCGAACCCATGACCATCCGCTTATGAAGCGAACGTGCGGACCACTACGCCACGAGCCCCGACGTACTTCATTTATTCGATTAGATTTGTTATTAGAACTTCATTAAGCATTTCTCAACCCTTAGTCGTGCATTGGTGTCATTATGATCTAGACAGGTACGCTGAGCGTGTACTGCGTCAGCAAAGTGAGCGTCAGCTAATGCACGAAGAATGTTAAGTAGTTCACAAAAATCAAATTCTGACACTAATAACTTCAAGCATGAGATAACGTTACAAGACCTCCCGAGCAAGTAGCAAATTTCAAGTAGGTATATGTTACATGTGAATATTTCAGAAGTTTTTCAAATCCAGCGAAAACTTCGGATTCTTGGAAGTTTTACAAGCTTCTCAGCTATTTAGAGAAAAGTCGGGAAAATTTGAAATCAATGCGGGAAAAAGTCGGGAAAATGCGGGAATTTTATTTTTGATTCTGTGTGGCCACCCTGGAACTGTCTTCGGAAAAAATGTAGGTTTTTACCATACGTACAAGTTTTCGATAGACGAGTTCTTTTGCAAAACGTGAAACAAAAGCTTTAAATCAATATTTTGATTCTTATGTTATGTTATTCCAGGAAATTAAAACGATTATATTCTTTGCAAATAAAGAATGAATTTTAAGCTTTTGTTTCACGTTTTACAGCAAACTCTTGTATCTGAGCCGGATGAGCCACAATTGGGTTTTTAAATTTTGAAAAATGTAATGATTTTTTGATTTTATATGAAACCTTTTTCTGAGCCACTATGATTTTTTCAGATTTCTAAAGCTTTATTTTGGTACCTAAAATCAATTTCAAAGAGATTTTTTGAAATCACCTTTTGACAGCTGGGCAACTGTTTGACAACTCCGCCCAGTACAAAATACAACGAGGGGTGATTCGACAAATCGCTCCCATACAAACTTCAAATTGATTTTTAAATAGGTTCCCAGGCCCCAAAAATTATGAAAATTTGGATTTCGGCTTAGTTTGACATGCAGTTTCATAATATTGAATTATCTCAACACCGTTAAAGAAGCCAATTCTCTTTCAATTCATCAATCTTATGCCATGTTTTCCTAATCATAGCTGGCTTAGATTTATTCTTAAAACAGAAATTGTCAAGATGGCGACACCGAAGCCGGGAACATCTAAATCAAACATTTCCAGAGCCAATGCTTCGCAAATTACCGAACCCTCCGATCATTCTCTTGATACGGAGTTCCACTATTATTGGTAACTATCTGTACATTGTTAAACCTACTCATTGTAAAATGGCCGCTAACCATACATCGTCGCCATTTCGACAGCGCTCTCTTACATGAACTGATCCCGAACCTTCGCAACCCCGACGAGCAGGAGCACGCCAACCGATGGCTGACGAAGCTAGTGGAACCGTCCCTGAATGTACGCAATCTACGCGACAAGCGAAACCGCTTTCTGATGATGCTTTGCATATGTCTGCTGAGCGGACACATTCAGGCTCCGTTCAATGCGGCACCGGTTACCAAACTGCCGGAAGTATCGTCGATCAAGAGACCAACGTTCGCACCGCCGGCGTGGCACGTGAGTGCGGCCGAGTGGAAAGACCACTTGTTGCTGCTGTCGGAATTGTACAAGAAGTTGAAGATACCGGCCATCCGGAAGTGTCAATCTCACGTTAAACAGTGTACTGGCGGTAAAGATGCTCGATCTACAGTAAGTTTTTTGAACAGCAAAATGGCACAGGCTCTCTGATACATTTTTTGTATCCCTTACCTTTAGTTCCTGGACAAGCAATTCGAATTCTTCCTGTATCTCACCAAGTACTACATGCACTCGTTAACTTCTTACCCTGAGCTACGGATTGCCTGCAAGTGGATCGAAGTTCTGTCGCAAATCGATAGAAACTGCTGTGCTCGAGCCAAGGGCATCCGTAACGATCATCTGCTGGTGTTGATGAGTTACCTCTTGCAGCATCAGTTGATGGGACCATTTCGCAGACTACCGACCCATCCACTGGAACCACTTATGGAAACCGCCCGGAAGGTAGCCAAAAACAAACCCATGAATCGTAGCGACGGATTGGGAATCAATTCAGGTGATGATTTTCTGAGTCAATTCCCGATTCCGGAGGAGGGAGCCTATGCCTTTATTTCACTTACTTCGGATCTCTTTGAAAAAGCCGGGTTGTTAATAAATTCTTAGTTGTCATAAGATGTGATTTATTTCCAAAAAAGACCTACACAAAAATCTCGCAATACATATATTCAATTAGACCAACACAAAAAGTACGTATCGAGCAACAGCTTTCTCTGAGAATTCCGTGGTACGGCTTATCCTAAAAGTACAGCGTTAAATGCCCGCATTTTAGCATGCATGAACCCCAACTCCCGTTTCGGGTTAATTTAGGCCAGGGCAGCCTTCAGGTTGTCGCCCAGCTTGGTCATGAACTCGAACGTTTCCATGTAGTCAGCCCGCGTAACGTTGGCCATGCCCTTGATGCAGATAGCCAAATCCTTGGTCATATTACCGGATTCGATCGTGTCAATGCAGACCTTCTCCAGCGTTTCAGCGAACTTCTTCAGCTCAGCGTTGTTGTCCAGCTTGGCACGATGCAGCAGACCACGGGTCCAGGCAAAGATCGACGCAATCGGGTTGGTCGAAGTTTCCTTGCCCTGTTGATACTGGCGGTAGTGACGGGTGACGGTTCCGTGGGCGGCTTCGGCTTCAACAGTCTTGCCATCCGGACAGACCAGAACCGAAGTCATCAGACCCAGCGATCCAAAACCTTGAGCAACGGTATCAGACTGGACATCTCCGTCGTAGTTCTTGCAAGCCCACACGAAACCACCTTCGGCCTTCATGCAGTAGGCAACCATATCGTCGATGAGACGATGCTCATACCAAATTCCTGCAGCTTCAAACTGGGCCTTGTAATCTTTGTCGTAGATTTCCTGGAAGATGTCCTTGAATCGGCCATCGTATTTCTTCAGGATGGTGTTCTTGGTGCTGAGGTATAGTGGGAACTTGCGGTCCAACGCGACCTTGAACGAGGAATGAGCAAAGTCCTTAATCGAATCATCCAGGTTGTACATGGCCATTGCCACTCCTGGTCCCTTGTACTCGTGAACGACGTAGCTGACTGGTTCTCCTCCATCAGTTGGAGTGAACTTGATTTCCAGGCTACCGGCACTTGGAACAACAAAGTCCGTGGCTTTGTACTGATCACCATGGGCATGACGACCGATCACGATCGGTTTCTCCCATCCGGGCACCAGCCGGGGAATGTTCTTGCAGATGATGGCCTCGCGGAACACCGTTCCACCCAGAATGTTACGGATGGTTCCGTTTGGCGAGCGCCACATCTTCTTCAGGTTGAACTCCTTGACGCGAGCCTCGTCCGGAGTGATGGTGGCACACTTGATGCCCACGTTGTACTTCTTGACCGCTTCGGCGCAATCGATCGTGACCTGATCGTCGGTTTTGTCGCGGTGCTCCATGCCCAGATCGTACGTGTGCAGCTCGATGTCCAGGAAAGGCAGGATCAGCTTCTCCTTGATCGAGTCCCAGATGATGCGGGTCATCTCATCGCCCAGGATGTCCACGACGGGTCCGGCCTTGATCTTGGCTGCCATGTTTTAAATGGGGGTTCTGCAAAGAGAAAAGGTTCAGAATATATCATAGTATAGCATCATTCATGTAGAATTTATGTCAATTAACTGATAATAGTTATTTATTCAAAAAGTAACAAAAGTATTTTAAAACTCCATGCCTCCACAACGAAACATTCCAGCAATCAAACTTTCAGATCAATAATGGGATAAACAAAATGATCGCGACATGTAATATTTAAACTTCACAAAAAAATGATCAAACTCTTGTGAACTACGTATTTTAAGTTATTATTCGGTTAATTAAATGCGAAAATATAACAGTTTCAAAACTGCTGTCAGATAATCATTCAATTTATTAGAAACGTTCCAACTGTTTGTAGAATAATCTAATAATGTTGCCAAATTTGTATCATTTACATACATCTAGATAATTAACTAACAAATTTTCGGAATTGTTAGTGGAACTTACAAAAATGCAGTAATTTGAATCATTTTTTAATATTTATTTATGTAACGAGTTGCAAAAAGTTGATTTTTTCAGCACGAGTCGTACATTTATCCAACGAGGCTTGCCGAGTTAAATAAGTACGAAGAGTGCTGAAAAAATCGAGTTTTGCAACGAGTTCCATACAACATTTTATGCAATAATTTTTTATTATACAACTCATTCGAGTTGCATAATGTTCATAATGCAACTCATTTGAGTTGCATTATGAACATTATGCAACTATTTTTTATTATGCAACTCATTTCAGTTGCATAATGAACCAGTTTGGAAAAAATGGCTATTATAATACCATAATATTTAAGTTATATAAAATAGAAATTATGGTACTCAATTGCATAAATTAAATTTTGCCTGCTACGATAATTTTGCCTATTCCTAGTATCAAATCCATTCCGTTGATATGTTATATGCAATCTACCTAAAACGTAACACTTTCCTTTCCTCAACATAAAAAGCGTGCGTAATTTGCATCACCTATTAACCGCTGACTTCTAAACCCGCGCAACCCGAACGCTATCGTCGTACGGTATTGAAGTATTTGTAGGCACCTCGCCAAAAAACCTTGACCTTAGCAGCACCGAACCGGCGAACACATACGCCACGCCGGTTGTCGAGAAACTTGCAATCACGCATAGCCAGCCGTTTCTGGTTATTTATTGATGAAGGCTTTGTAGTGTTTGTATTGTTCAGCTCAATTGTCGAATGATTCTTCGCGTAAAAATTTTGACCACAATTCGCGATAATGGTCTCGGAACGAAAGAATAAAAAAAAACGAAATGATCGTTTGACAAAAAATATATATATGTACATCGTGCGTTCCGCTCTTTATCAGCTCATTTGGATGAGCACGTCTCCGCGACCACAATCTTATCGTATAGTGGACTCACGAATATACCGGCTGATGGACAGCGATATTCGGAGTGGCGTGATGAAGCAGAATATTGTGCATACGGACGGACGAACGATCGGCAAGGGAATAGGTATGGGTGTTTAGAATAGACTGTGCCGAAAATTATTAAGAACAAATAATCAAAATGTTGGTATTATGTATTCTTTTATGCTATTCAGTATTATAACTTCTATTTTATACTACTCATTTCAGTATCATAATGACCTACTTTTCCGTACCGATTTATAATGCAACTAAAATGAGTTGCATAATGAACGACTCGTGCTGAAAAATTATGAATATTATGCAAAATGAGTTGTATAATGAAAAAAACATTGCATAATTTTTTGTATGGAAATCGTTGCAAAACTCGATTTTTTCAGCACTCTTCGTATTTATTCAACTCGGCAAGCCTCGTTGGTTAAATGTACGACTGGTGCTGAAAAAAACAACTTTTTGCAACTCGTTACATAAATAACTATTAAATTTAGTAACGAGTATCGAAATAAAATACAGTATCAATTATTTCTTAGTCGCATAAAATGGCCAAAGTTTATGAAACACTCGTTGTATAAGTAAGTAATATAACAATAAACTACTAGTCTTTGCATCGAATCTAATTCGTTCTCAGTAGATACTCTGTAAAAAGTGTGGAAACAGAGAGAAATGGAAGTCACATTCTGCTCGTTCTACATCGATTACACTTTAACGCTTGATTCAAATAATTCGGTATTTGGACGATTGGCCGCTTTCGGCGCTCACATCATTTTTCCAGTTGTTTCACGTTTGCTCACTACACCCGATTCCTGTTTACACATTTCGATTTTTTTTTGCTATAACTCAGTACATTTTGTACCAATTCACATGACATTTTGTACACCGTGAGACATGGCAAATAAGGACTGTTCAATTTATAAAACGGACAACTTGCTTGTGTGATATCTTTTTTTATTTTTCAATAAAATTATTATCAGTTTTTTGCATAACTTTCTGTAGCTATTCTCAAATATGGGAAAAATATAACATTAAGCAAAATGTTCATTGTTGTGTAACTGAAGCGGTTTTCGTAAAACATGAATAAAAACTCATTTCTCAAAATTCGACATAACTTTCCACATACTTAACCTGGACATTTCATGACATTTGACATTTCATGTTTTTAATGTATTGGAATCTTATACTATTCTACTAAAGGTAAAGCTCAATAGTTGGTCAGTTATAATGCACCAAGCATTCTCCGGCTTGATATAGTGAGTTGCCTTGTTTTCATAGAAATTATTCAAAAATGTTCATTTAAGTCCTGTGTTGCAATAGAATCACGGACCCGGCTAAAACTTTGTCCAGAGTAGCAGAATATTGCTCTCTGAATGATACAGCAGAAAAAATTACTTTTAATTGCATTTTTCATCGAAAATTTGATCCATAAAGATGGTCATATTAAAAAATTTCATACTTTTTGCTCCATTGATGCAGATTTTCGACTCTAGCGTATCTTGTTATTATTTATTTGCAACAAAGTTGGTCCTATGTACACCTTTTATAAAAATAATCGGATGCAAAGTTTTTATTTCCAACATCATTGTTATGCAAAATTTGCTTTAGGTTGCATAGTTATTTCACAGAGAACAGACATCCAGGCTAGAACAAATTTCATTCAGAAAGTTGTGTAAGGATTTGCATCTTCACTTAAGTAAGGTTGCAAACCAATACACGGTGCCATCACTAACACCGCCAAACACCATATTGCCAGTCAGTGGTGAATTGAAACATTTCAAGTGGTGAATTAAATTAGTATGGGAAATTAACCGATTGCAGCGCCGCGCTATTGCCACTTGTGTTGCCGATTTCAAATGGCCGTTAAATTCCTTACACAGTTTCGGAACCGGACTTGGATGTCTGTTCTCTGTGGTTATTTGGAAGAACCTTCAGAGAACGAAACTGTTTTGATTACTGTGTCTGTAATGGCGCACAGTAACCAAACCAGCAATGCTATCAAGAAGCAGTTTTCTGCATTTAAAGCCACATTATTCCCACTTTCAACAGGATGCATAAAAAAATTGATTATTTAATATTTTCATGCCCTTTTTGCTTTACAATTGCATTTGATTCAAAAAATCGAATCTCACTTGAGACTTTAATATCTCAACAACCAATTTTCCAATTGAGTTCAAATTTCGCCAGAGTGTTTATTGCTCATGCTGCTGCAGCATGGCACATACTTTTCTGATATTAAAAACGATATACCATATGTGAACAGTAATTTTATATTTATTTTGAATTTTCAGCAATCAAAAAATTCACCTCATGTAACACCTGGCTGATTTTCTATAAAATAAAACTATTTTTATTCGATTCAAAAATGATTACTATAATGAAAGATGACGTACTGAACAGCGAAGCAAGGGTGGTTAAATTTGAACTACGCGTCTTCTTTTTATAGCCTTGTAAAGTTGTCCGTTTTATAAATTGAACAGTCCTTACTATCCATAAAAATCAAGTCAATTGGCTAAACCAAACTACCCCTACAAAAATAAAACGGGTGTACCACCATCTAGTGATATGCTTCAGTGTCAGAGAGCAAAATATTCATTGTCAGCATCATGAATATTGAGAATCATACACTGAGGGATCAATCTTATTTTAGTGAACGGTTTTTTTTTACCTTTCTGTTAATCTTTCTGTCACTGAGAATTTACAGTGAGAAAGGTAAGTGGACCACAACTTCTGATTATGCTGCCTAACTGTACCATATGATAGGAAACCCAGCAAAGATTAGAACTAGTCCTTCAAAAACGTCAACACTGAATACATAATTTGTTTTCTGTACCCAAAGAACAAATGTGGCCTTTTTTGGGCGTAAGGAAATCATAAGTTTCTATAAAAACTAACCTCGCTGCCAGTACATAAATATATCTTTAGAAATTATTCATGGTATAACTGCAGCAAATTCGCGACATTTCCGGGCATTTCTTTGGAATCCTTAATTTCTTAAAAATTTGTTGCACATTTCTGCTGAATTCCCTCCGACAATTCCTCAAGCGATTATTTAAGAAAAGGTTTTGACCACTTATATCTTCAGACATTTTGCAAGAAGTTCTTTTGAGATACTTCACCGGAAATATCTGGTCAGATCTCCTCCAATACCTTTGTCTTCAGTTTTTACTTCGGATTCTAACAGAAATTTTCCCGAGGTTTACTTCAGCAATTCCGCAAGAGTGTCTTTTAGAAATCTCGTCAAGGGGTTTTTTTCAGAAACTCCTCCAGGAATTTTTCCTTGAATTCCTCCAAAAGTTTCCCATAAAATTCTTCTAGGAATTCCTCCAGAGACATCTCAAGAAATTTCTCCAAGTATTCCCCAGAGATGCCTGCTGAAACTCCTCCAAAAATTACATCAGAGAAATTTGTTCAGGAATCTTCAGGATTTTTTCTTGAAATCTCCAGAGGTATCTCTAGGAATTCCTTTAATTTCCAAAATAAAAATTCTTCTCTATTTTATGTATAATTTTATGAAGTACTTCTGTAAAATCCGTGAAGGAATATTTGAAAGATTTCCTGGATGAATCTTTGAAGAAATATTTCTGAAGGAACCGCAGGATCCAAAATGAAGCCTGGTGGAGTCCTTAAAAGATTTTTTTATGAATCGCTGCAGAATTAAAAAAAAAACTTTAGAAAAATTTCTGAGATAAAAACGCCATTTAAGAATTTCGCAGGAAATTCCTTGCTGACATTAAACTCCTGGAAATATTTCTAGAGAAATTCCTGAAGAAGAATCTATCTTTAAATAAAAATGGAAGGGTGTTTGTATGTCACGAATAGGCTCGGGAACGGGTCAACAGATCGACATGATTCTTTCACTGTTGCATTCCGCCAGGCAAAATTTCATTCCATTTTGAGAGGCATTTCTTCATGGAACCGGATGTCAAAAAACAGAGTAGGCAGGCAGTACGACGTTTGCCGGGACTGCTAGTTTTTGAATAAATCTTTTGTCTAATTTCTGTAAAATCTCTGACATTAAAAGAAAAAAAAATTAAACTCCTGCAAATATATCTAGAGGGATTCCTGAAGAAGTTTCAAAAAGAATCCGTGGAGGAATTTCTGAAAGAATTCTTGAAGTATTTTTTGAATATTTCTTCTGTCTATTTTTTGTAGAAATCTCTGGGATATTATTAAAAAAAAAAACCCCTGAAGGAATAGCTGAAACACTTAAAAAAAACACTGAATTAAAATTCAACCATCGCGCAACAATAATGATAATGTTCTAACCTACATTTGTTGCGACAATCCACCCAATGCGATATAGGTTTGTCCCAACTTGAATAGGTTTAATAAGATAAAGATCATACACTACGAGTTTAAAGATGTTCAAGCCAAGCTTAGCTATTTTCATATGGGTTACTTCGAGGTGATAAATACTGCAACGCTGTTAAAGCATCACCTAGAACAGTTTCGGTTCTAGGTTAATAATAACACAAGTTTACAAAATAAAACGAAAGTCGTGAACTTCTGTCAACGAACGAAATTTTTGAAGCACTATTCTGGAGCAACATTTGAAAAGGGCATACAAGCATTGGTAAACAATGACTTCAGACGTCGCTCCTGAGCCCCCATCAGCTTATTCACAAAAACTAAGACCGTTATCAGATAGAGCAAACATCGATCTTTCGGATAACGGTGTTCATTTGCGTGGGTGGGCTGCTGTTAGGCCCTACGGAGTGTTTTCGAAAAAAGACACAAGACCTCTTGGGTCCTTTACAAATGTTGCTCCAGAATTTAGTGCTGATTTCGAAACCGACCTTCAAAAAATTTTAAGTAGAACAGTTTTTGAGTTTTAGCTCAATATCGAGTTTTGCAACTTTTCAAAATATGTAATTTACTAAAATTAAAATATATTGCGTTTCGTTCAACCAATTCGGAATCTTTTTCCATAAATTAAAATCTGAATACAATACCATTCGATCATCTGAATACAGGTTTTGCATCAGATTGATGAAATTCAAGATATTGGCTTGTTTTAGGGACGATCTCCTTAAATTTTAGCAAAATTCCCAAAATTTTTTGAAGAAATGTATTTTTTTTTTCAATAAGAAAAACCCAACTTAAAAATTCTTTCTCGACGTTTATTTGACATATCATATTTAGTCGAGTTACAGTAAAAATTTCAGCTCAATCGGAGCATTGATTACGGAGAATGAAATGTTTGAAGTGAGCGACTTTGCTTAAAAATAGAACAAAAATCGATTTCAAATCATCAGCCTTGTATGGAAAGTCGAAAAAAATTCCGCTCTACTGTAATTTTTTTCTTTTGCGTTTTCGAACTCAGGGCATGATTCTACACCAAAAATGATCATCAGCATACCGAGTTCAAAAATGCTGTAAACTAATGTAATCGATCATTGACGAGTTGAAAAGTACGCGATGAATTTGCCTTCTATTTTGTTACCATTACCATTATCTGTTACCAGATGGGATGAAGAGAAATAGCTGCGCCTTCTTTGTTGCTTGTTATGTGCCTCTTTTGTCCGACAATTCTCTTTTCTGATCTGAATCATAAGGGAATTCCCGAAGAAATCGGAGAAGGTGTTGCTCAATAAATTCTTTGAGTGATACCTAGAAAAGCTAATTGAAAAACCCTTAGAAGAATCCCTGGAGAAATCCCTTATCAAAATACATGGAATTTCTGAAACAACACTCGGAGAAGCTCATGGAAGTTTTTTAGGGGAAATGTTTGGAGTAACACTTAAAGTTTTGTAAAGTATAACTTAAAAGTCTTATGAGAAATTTAAAAAAAAATCTAGAGAAATTTCTAAAGGCATCTTTGTAAGAAAGCTTGGAAGAATTTCCGAGAAAATACGTGAAAGAATACCCGGAGGAACTCCTGAATGAATTTCTGTCTGTATGCATTTCTTCATGAATCTCTGGAGGCATAACTGATTGGGGCCGTGAAGAAAATTATTGAACATGAATGAATGAATGAATCGATGGAGTAAAACAAATTTGATTTGGTTAAACGAAATATTTGGCATAAATAGTTAATTTAGATGTTAATTGATTAACAATCAACACTTTGATTTGATTGCTTTGAAAAAATGCTTCCATGCTTCATGGCTTGCTGTCAAAAAAACCCAAAATCACACGATTTACTCAAGAAATTGAAATTTAGCTCAAAATTGTTACGTGGTGGAGCAAACTTGAGCCCGGATTCGAAATCTGTCAGAGACACATGAGTTCGCTTTTGAGACAAAAAAAATATTTCGCTGTGTTAGTATCAATGTATCCGCTACTAGTTGTCCCGGCAAACTTTGTCTGGCCAGGTCTTGCCAATCGTGTGGTGGTTTGACAGCTTTTGAGCCCATAAGCACCGCACTCTAGATTGGTTTCGTTTCGATCGTACTGATTTTCTTCCCGGTGACAAAAAATCAGCACTTTTTATTTTTTTAGCTCATTTTCGTAACTTTTTGTACCGAGATGAACTAGCCTAGGGCTAAAAATCTCGTTAATACAGAAAAAAAAAAAACTTTTTGTACATATAAACACAGCCAACACGAATACGAACCCAATCCTGCAAGAGTCATGCTGGTTGGTTCATCCGTTCTTGAGTTTTGTTGCCTCAAATAAACACCAAACTCATATATATATATATATATATAGATTCAGTTGTCCAAAAAATGTCTCACGAAACCTAATACAAACCTATCCATATACGGTAGAACAAAAGATGTTTACAAAGTTCTTAAAGTTTTTAATACACGGGAAATTTGAACACAAATCACTACCACAGAGGCTTTTGGATTGGTCAATGTAAGAAATTCTTTGAAAAATTCGAAAAGAAATATTGCATGTCCAACATATTCTAAAAAAACTAATAGTGCTGCACACTCATCTCTAGACATCTATGAACTAGATGAGGTTAGAAGTTTATGACCATAACGAGGTGTAGAAGCTCCTGGTATGGAATTATACAATTGATTCCCCGACTGATCAATTTGACTCGGTTTACGGAATACATAATCACTACTCGTGCTACTCGTTGTATAAATAACTGTGAGGCAATTTCAAGGGCAATTCAGTATGCCATAATTTCTATTTCAAATTATGTAATACTCAATTCAGTATCATAATGACCTACTTTTATGAATTTATAATAACGTTGATAATGCAACTTATCTTCGTTACATTATGAAACCTCATTTTATGTAAGTTGTTGCAAAACATTTTTTTTTTAATTTTCTACATACCCATTGTAATCATCGGAGCAGTCTAAAAAGCGTTCCCCCAACCTCACACCCTTATCGTAACGACCAACGAAGGTGCATTAGTTTGGTTGTCAAGTTAAACTGTTTTTCGAAGGTTTCCATCCCCCTTTGCGGGAAGGCACCTTTAAAAGTTACCAAATCATCGCCGACGGCTTACATAACACTCCAACCGGTTTCGCGTTCTTGTTATCACCCGGCAGAATTTCGGCATTAATTCGCATTCTTAATTTGTCTGTCCGTACACTACACGACACCATCGACGCGCCCGGCATTAGTGACGTGTAACCAAGCGCACACACCCCTTCGATGGTCGCGAAAATTAATGCTAGGTATGTAGAATGGAGTGGTGTATCATCGTAGCAGGCTGATTTCGAATCTGGTCATCGTGAAGTGTCACTATTTGCAGTAACTTGCACTTCTGCCTAACAACCTGTTTATTTACAACCACTCCGCATAGTCAAGTGGTGTTATCTAATGTACCGGACGTTCCATTGAACTATGGTCGCAGCCCTCAAAATGGTATTAACTAGCGTCGAGGCACAAGAAGAAGGATTCGTAGACACGAACAAACCAAAACTTTTAAACTAAAAAGCCCATCTTCGCAAATTTTGTGACACGTAGACACTTTACAATGGAGGATGACTTACCTGTTTTTGCTATGAAAGCCGAAAGAAAAGAAAAATCAATTCCCCTTTTAATGAGATGTAGCAGGAAGTCTCTAAGCTGTTGACGGTGGGTTGACGATAGACGTTGGTTTACTGGGACACACACGACCGCACTTGGTGAGATCTAAGCTATGACTGACTGACCAAGTGACCAGTGGAATTCCGTGCACAGTTGATTGCTTCGCTCGCTACATACTACAGTCAGTGTTGTTGGATCTTCGTTCGGTCGTTGTACGCTAGGGAGAGCGCGGCGTAAAATGTGCTTTTTGAGAATACGACTTGGGGATTTCTCAAAAAAAAAAAAAAAACTGTTTCGACGACAGACTTCTACAAATCTGAGACCTCTGATTCAAATCAGCTTGGTTTCAAAATATTTTTGTACTTACTAATTCCTTCATCACATCAAAGTCAATTATTTATTCAATACTTATTTGATATTTGATTGGCTACAACTCGTAGCGGAGAATCATTGCCACAGGTCTCGGTCCTGGGTCAATCGCTTCCAGTCACTTTTAACGTTTAGATTTCTTAGGCCCTCAACTGGTAAAAGCCAACGTGTGCGCGGCCTTCCATGAAGCCAACGGTCCCTTCCTGGTTCTCTGCTGAATATGATTTTAGCTTGTCTTTCTTTCGGTATACGGTCTACGTGCCCAGCCCATAGCAGCCTGCCGTATTTTATTCGCTTCACTATATCGATCTTCACATATACTTGGTACAATTCGTAAATCATGCTACGCCGTCAGATACCATTCTCCAGTTCAGCAACTATTGTTGTTCGCCGCATTTTACGTTAGAATTTATTACATATTCATGTCAATAAAGATCTGAATGGCTGTATTAAATATCTATCTTCAAATAATACATGACATTATCGAAAAGTTATTTATATTGTAGTCTGAACATTGTTCTTTTTTTATTTTGTATTCATTAACTTATTTATTTTTACTGAAAATTATAGAAAGAGGTACAAACATTAACTATATTTTACAAAAGAGAAAAAAAAATTATTTTGGATTTCTGTAAAACGTTACAAAAACAACTAAAATGTCAAGGCTCTTTACGTGGAAGAGAACCATAACACTGCAAAAGTTAAAGACATTGCATAAATAGCAAACCAGAAACGAATTTCCTCCAAGATTGAACAAAAACGTCTCTACTTTGTAACTTGAATGAAGAATTTTAAAAATAAATACATGCAGTATGAAACAAAATTGAGAATTTCGCTGAGATATTTAGTTAAAAGTTTAAAAACAAAATGTCAATTTGAATATTTTTAATTCAAACTTACTAAAAATGTACCAGTACTTTAGTTTCGCATCAAAAACTGTATATAATCTAGCGTATGTGAGTTCATATTCATAATCTGAATTGACAAATTATATTTGTATTGATTTGAGTTAGTATCACTACAATTAGCCCAAAACAATTTTAGTAATGTATCTGTGATTTTTTTTCCTAAACTGCATAAGTTAAAATAATTGATGCATATTATAACTTTTTCTCCCTATCGCGCGATATGTAGGTATACAAAAAATACCGGTTTGCAAACTATACAAACATCTGGCAGTCAATATGCAACCATTGTGTAGGTTTGTTGCTGTTCCCATAGACTGACCACACACGCTCTCTCAGAAGCATAAAAGTTGCTAGTATTTGTGAGCATGAATTTATGCTACGAGAGAGGAGAAGAGCGCCTGTCAGATATGCAATACGCGTGGTAGGAAAACATAACTCCGTTATGTGTTATAAAATTTTTAGTAATGCTTACAGTTGATATGAAGAATTATTCAGTTGTAATGCTGGTTGGGAATACCTATGTTTAACCCATTTACGCCTAGCGATCTATTTTAAGTTAAGATGCCTCAAACACCAAGTGGTCTGGGCGGTGGCTTCTATATTCGTCTGTTTTCCACTCTAACTCATCTTGTACCGACTTTTCGAACCCTCTAAGCAGAATACCCTCTATGAATGAGTGTAATCAGTTTCGTACCTTTTAATTCCGCCCTATGTTGCTTATCCTTTGACAGATACGCGTATTTCGACTACCACTTGTAATCTTCCTCAGTGTCAGTTATCCACTCTAGAGTGGATAACTGACACTGAGGAAGATTACAAGTGGTAGTCGAAATACGCGTATCTGTCAAAGGATAAGCAACATAGGGCGGACTCTAACGCAGTCAATTGTGAACCAATTTACTTGAAATGTTGTACACGGGTAGATACTATACCTATCTCACCACATTCCAAAAGTTGTGTCAATTGGTTCAAATTTGACTGAGTTATAGTGGAAAACAGACGAATATAGAAGCCACCGCCCAAGTGGCGCGATTCCCTATTTATAAATCAATAATTATTACAATTACCGTGAAGAAATTAGGCATCTTGGAAGGCTAGTGTTAGCAAAGTTGTAGAGGAGGTCAGTTAGGGTGTTCAGGTAATTTGGACAGACCGTTACGCGTATATATTTTGGACATTTACATTTGATTTTGCCGTAAATGTCCATATCATATACGCGTAACGGTCTGCCCAAAATACCTGAATTCCCCTTCTCTCCAATAGGACTTAATTTAATACATACAGGGGATGGCCAAAATGTTTGGGATAGGCAACTTTTTTTTCTCTCACAAAAAAGTTCAACATGTTATAACGAATCAAAAAATCTCAAATTTTGACTGTTTGTCAACCTACACCACAAAAAAATTCAGCATGCTGTAACTTTTCATGGAGTGCATAAAAAAAACTCAAATTTTGACTGTTTGTCAACCTATTATGTGTGCATCATTGGTACAAATTTGGGCTCGATTGATTAATATTTCGCAAAGTTAGAACCGTTCTGGTAAAACACGTTTTTTTAGACAACTCATTTTTGAGCTGTCATATCTCGGAAACCAGCAAACCGAATTGAATGAAATTTTGAACGTACACTAACAATATGTAAATGCTTCACGAACTTTTAAAACATAGGTACTTTTTAAACGTTCAAAAAAGTTATCGTGGATTGACACTTTTTGGACTTTTCTCGAAAAAAATTATTTTTTTTACATCAGTGTCAATAAATGTTAGTGTTGATATCCAAAGATTTTCCACTTCTGTTCTCAAATTATCTCTAATCAGATATATCAGATCCTATTTAGATTAAAGGAAGAACACATTTGATAATTTTTGTGTGGTATTGAAAATTTTACTTATTTTCCTCTATATAGGTAAAAATTTCAACCCGATATAACTTAATTAGCCGTGAGAAAATATTACATTTTATAACGTCGTATTAAGTATCAATATATTGTTGTTAAACGTTAAAAAATTCATTCAATTCGGTTCACTGGTTTCCGAGATATGACAGTTCAAAAATGAGTTGTCTAAAAAATAGTGTTTTACGCGAACGGTTCTAACTTCACGAAAAATTAATCAATCGAGCCCAAATTTGTACCAATGATGCACACATAATAGGTTGACAAACAGTCAAAATTTGAGTTTTTTTTATGCACTCCATGAAAAGTTACAGCATGCTGAATTTTTTTGTGGGAGAAAAAAAGTTGCCTATCCCAAACATTTTGGCCATCCCCTGTAGCTCCAGTAGGTGGCGCTAGTGACCATGAAACATTTTAATTTGATAGGTGTTGCGTCAACAGCCTTAGAAATTCTAAAATTCTGCATCTCGAGAATCAGATCACATAGAAGAATTTCGTTTTCAGCCAAGTTAATGAGGACATCAAGAGTTATCCGATGATAAGCTATTTGATTCTGTTTATCCGCTGGGTGGTGCTAATAGGTCATTGTTACGGCGCCAGGCAAATTGGGTTTTCGGACACTGGGTTTTTAGCAGGCTCAACATCGGGCTTCGGTTGAGTACAGCTTTAAACTGTAAATATATTTCATTGGGTAGGGTAAGGCATAGGTGAGGTTAGGTATAAATATATATATATAAACTAAAACTTACACTATCAGTGTTTTCACCGCGTAAATGTCCAATTGCTTCCCAACCACACATAACATTTAGTTCTTTCTGTAATTGAATGCATGTTTAGATAAGCTAGGATTATGTTGCATGGATTTAAATAGTTACTTTTAGGAATTAATAAATTGCAGTTGGCATCGTAATCCAGATAGTGCCCACATTTCAGTTAGGAGCTGTAAGCCAGTTAAATTTATATAAGTAAATAGAGTAAGAACCAATTCAACTATTTCACTCACTGTTACCTGTTTAGATATAGTTTAAAGTAAATCACTATCTTTAAGACGCACTAATTAACGAAAATGCATTAAGGATGCACGGATTTGCAAGTCACTTGCTGCCTCAAAGCTTTGGTTCTTCTTTTCTCTTATACACAATTCTCCCATGTCAGTCGCAGTAACATTTGACTGTCATCAGAGTGAATACAGTGTTCCCAGCGGCAACAGTCATAGAAATTATACTGAGAATTTAGTCTTCGGCAAAGTTGATCAGGACTTGAAAAGCAATCCGATGATGAAGTAATTTTGTCTAGGCTTATCGATAGATGTCGCAGCGACTCACTATTAAGTAGGGTATTGATTCCCTTATGAAGCATGTGGCTTCCATTTTCATCCTACGAAAACGAAGGATTCAAGGTGATTCAAGCGTTGTTTGTTTTGTTTCATATTTTTGTATTTTTTGTTAGAATTGGCTAAAGAGGTTGCAATGCCTACTCCCAAATTCCACGGTGTATTATGGAAAATGTGAGTCCTTGGACTTGCATTGGAGACTTGGCCCCATGACCCCCTTATGCATCAATGAAATAAAATAAAATAAAATATTTTTGTATTTTTGTTAGAAATGAGCACGCGTGAAAACAAAAATAACAGAATCAATCGGTGCCATAATCTGTTGTTTTCGAATAGGATTATTTTGGGAGCGTAACCTATTAGAAATCGTTAACTTCTGTATCTCGAGAATCAGATCGCATTGAAAAATTTTATTCTGTCAAAGTTGATCAGGATTTCAGGAGCTAGACCTCAAGATGATAAACTTTTCTGTTTTTATTTATGTGTATTTTAATTTTCAGATTTCATGCTGTTTATAATTTCTCATCAAAGATGTCGAAGGACCACTTTCAGAGATTCAGAAAACGTTTTGGAATAATATTCCTTGCTGTAGGGGAACTTACGTATTTTCGACAGTTTTGTCTCTTCGTCATGGAAGGTTTTTTGAAACCTGTTGAACTCAGAGTTGGCATCAAATCCTTCCCAACCAAGCTGAGCTATGTAAAGGAATAATATCAATAATGAAATCTCAATACTTTGCCTCACTTTGCCTAGGGTATAACTTTTTCCACAGTCGTCGGATCACTTCGCGGTCTTCGACAAAATTGTTTGGCATATAGTCACCTACAATAATACCAAAGGGTTTATAAATTGAACGCTTACAGCGCCACCTAGCGGCAAAATTCGAAAACTTGAAATTTCTGCCTACATTTGGCCAAGTTTTCCCATACAAACTTCAAGCGTTTTGAGCGCCCTCTTAGGCTCAATCGATTTTGCTCAAATTTTGAACGTAGCTTCTGGGAGTCCAAAACAACTGATTTAGGAAGTAAGACTTAGCAGTTTTTGAAGTTTTTGTTTTTCATATAAGTGTGGGCCACCCTAGCTCTCATCTTAAAATTTGATTCACCTAATTTCCTGCGAAACTGCCGAAATTGCAACTTATTTTTGAGAAAATCTTGCAGCATAAACTTAATATTGTTGGAAAAGTTTCGCCTAAATCATGTTCATAGTTTCTTTGGCTTAGTATCTTTTGCATGAGATTTTTTTAAATCCGACGAAAATTGCGTGGATAGGGCCTAAAAAATGCTAATTTGGAGTGACCCCAAAACATAGCTCACGGTGCCCCCACAGACCGTTATTATAAAATAAAAATGTCCATCAAAACTAAGTACAGGGGTCGAATCTTGGTGCCATTCTGCTCCTCTGGGCAAATTTAAAAAAAAAATCCCTAAGAGGAATCTCGAGAAATCTCGATTTGATGTTTTATACTAAGAAATTTCAAAGAAATCCATGTTCAGATTCAACAATATCGCTTAAATACCTACAAAAAGAAGTCTCCAAAGTATTCAAAGTTGTTTCAAACCAGTGTATATTTACCAACGCAACTTTTATTATACATATTTACTACTCACCTAACTCAATTAACTGACTAAACTGACAGAAGTATGTTTTTCCAAGCCATGCATGGTTTTAACGTAAGCATTAAAACGCGATTTTTCCCTATTGTTTTATGAACATATTACACATCCCAGTGTTATACATTAAAATTTTCCCTAATTCTACAACATGTTTACTACAGGGGATGGCCAAAATGTTTGGGATAGGCAACTTTTTTTTCTCTCACAAAAAAGTTCAACATGCTATAACTTTTCATAGAGTGCATCAAAAAATCACAAATTTTGACTGTTTGTCAACCTATTATATGAGCATCATTGGTACAAATTTGGGCTCGATTGATCAATGTTTTGCAAAGTTAGAACCGTTCGGGTAAAACACTATTTTTTAGACAACTCTTTTTTGAGCTGTCCTATCTCGGAAACCAGTGAACCGAATTGAATGAAATTTTGAACGTACACTGACAATATGTAAATGCTTCACAAACTATTAAAACATAGATACTTTTTAAACGTTGAAAAAAGTTATCATGTATTGACACTTTTTGGACTTTTCTCGAAAAAATGTAATTTTTTTAAATTGATGTGAGTAAATTTTCGTGTTGATATCCAAAGATTTTCCACTTCTGTTCTCAAATTATCTCTAATCAGATATATTAGAGCCTATTTAGATTGAAGGAAAAACACATTTAATAATTTTTTGTGTGGTATTGTTAATTTTACTTATTTTCCTCTATATGGGTAAAAATTTCAACCCGATATAACTTAATTCGCCGTGAGAAAATATTACATTTTATAACGTCGTATTGAGTATCAATATATTGTTGATAAACGTTAAAAAATTCATTCAATTTGGTTCACTGGTTTCCGAGTTATGACAGCTCAAAAATGAGTTGTCTAAAAAATAGTGTTTTGCGCGAACGGTTCTAACTTCGCGAAAAATTAATCAATCGAGCCCAAATTTGTACCAATGATGCACACATAATAGATTGACAAACAATCAAAATTTGAGATTTTTTGATGCACTCTATGAAAAGTTACAGCATGTTGAATTTTTTTGTGGGAGAAATAAAGTTGCCTATCCCAAACATTTTGGCCATCCCCTGTATATAACGAGGAACCAACCCTCCGAAGACCACAAAGGGATCTAAGATATGTGGAAAAAGTTATTGACTGAAAACCGAATAGCATGGAAACGCTGTTTGACATGTAAGGAATAACAATAAATAATCAAATCTCGTCATTTTATCGATCGGGTAAGGCTTCTTAACTTTTTTCCATGAACTTCACATCGCTTTGCGGTCTTCGGAGGTCTAATTCATCGTGAAGTTTGCTACAGAAATCATTCATCGAATTATTTTTAGGGACCAAGGGGTGACCCCAAGCCATTTTTCATTGAAGAAGTAAATTTTCTCATAAAATCGTCTGAAAAACTAAGAATGACGGGCGCAAAAAATAGTTTTCCCGATCGACCTGATATTTTGCACAGTTGATATGGGACCAAAATGGAACTCAAAAAGTATACAATAACTAGAGTTTTTGCATTTTTTTTATATTTTCCAATATAAACCGTGTCCCATGTTATTACATATACGTCGTAGTTTCCTGTTCTTCCAAAATTGGTGTACTATTAGATCTTTATTTAACACATATTTCTCAGTAATTTTCTAGTGTTCATGTGGAAGAATATGTAGCACTTTTCATTCAAAAAAAATGTTTAAAATTCTAGGCAAAGCAAATCAAAGATAATCGTACACACCGTAGTTGCTACTCCGTGATTGACCAGAGTTGCACAGAGAACCAATGAAAGCAAGGCTTGGGACTAGCTAACCATTCTCAATGTGCAAAATTCGAGAGTTCAACATTTGAAAGTCAATAACGGCGCTGGCCACGTCCTTACGGTCATTGGATCGGTTATGTGTCATACTCGCCCCATATAGGAGCGATACATTTACAGAAAGGAACAATACAATTACTAAACACTGAACGCCCCTGTTTAAAATGCTAAGCAATATCGAAAAAAAGTATAAATTTGTTTTCGACTATTGTGACTGAAAACGTTATTCATTTTAAGAAACTGCCTTCAAAGACCTACTCTAGTTTTTCTAACTCTAACGTTGGTAATCAAAAGCGCACATGACAAGCACTTTTTTGCATATTTTTTTCTGATTTTTGTACACTGCCAAATGTTTGGTAAGTCACTTTAATGAGTTAATTGATTTAGACGAGTAGTAAATATGTATAATTGAAGTAACGTTATTAAATAAATACGGGTTTGAAACAGCTTTGAAAACTTTAGGGAAAGTTTGTGTAGGTATTTAAGCGATATTGTCCAATCTGAACATGGATTTCTTTGAAATTTCTTAGTATAAA